>NW_026000102.1:1256123-1277253 GCF_001458135.2 Marmota marmota marmota
GCACGGGCCCGCGGCCCCCTCGGAGGTGCCGCCTCGTCACCCCAGCATCCTTGCCCCAGAGCCGGGGCGCAGTATGAGGCCCTCCCTGTGGGCATGCGGGGCTCCTTGGAGTTACTTGTGTAGCGGCTCAAGTGGGAGCCGACCTCCGGCCAGGCTTAGGCCTTAGGGTGGCCCTTTCCGGCACTGCCAGCCCGGCAAGTTTGCCACGGGGCCTGCGGTCCCCGCTCCGCCGTCTGACCTGCGGTACCGTCCACTGCACTTCCTGGCCCCAGCAGGCCCCGAACCGCGAGGTGTGGTCCCGGGCGTCACCCACTACCACACCGCGACTTAATTTCCACTTCCTTTCTCATTTTTTGGCTGGCGGGAGACGTTTGTACACAAAACTGACATTTGGCCTACACGCGCCCGCCTCCTTGGTCAGTGAAGGGTCATTTCTCATTACCCAAGAGTTTCAGTAGAGTGCTGCTTGGTAGTCACTGAGCCAGTTGTAAATCGGTCATCGAGCGAGTCTGGAGGACGCTTGTGTTGATGTTAGGTGTTTGTCAAGGTAAAAACACAGAAGCACAGTAAATCTTGTATAGAGCACATGGATTTGAACTTGGGTAATAATAGCATTGATGTGCCAGGTGCTGTGGGAGGTGATTTTATTAACTCACTCAATCCTCACAGCAACTTGTGGGGTAGATACTTTTTATTATGCCCATTTTTCTGAGGAAGAAACCAAGGTCCAAATAAGTGGAATAACTTAACCAAAATCACAAATCATAGATGGTGGAGCCAAGATCAAACCTGGTCCATTTTAAATATGTTATTTTTTGTCTTTGGTCAGCAAGAGTCCACATACAAGATTATGTAGCCTAGTGACGTCACAGCTGTCTTAGTGTGTGTATACTGGTCTGTGTGATGGTGAAATCACCTAACAACGCAGAGGGACACATGGCTTTATATGGCTTTGTGTTGTTTTGTTTTTGCAGTACTAGGGATTGAACCCTGGGCCTCACAGTGCTAGGCAGGCTTTCTACCACTGAGCTATATCCCAGCCCTTGTATGTGTATGTGTTTTGTCACCGCCCCCCCCCCCCCCCCCCAGTCTTTCAGGAACATTGGCTCCAAACTGGGTTCTTTGGTTCATTGAATTCTCATGGCCCAGAACAGGACCGGGGGTAGAGTGGCACCAAGTGGGTTATTCATTATGCAGATAAGATTGGATGCCTATCACTTCTCTTCAGTACTGGTACAACATGCTGTATGGGCAGATCTTCCAACAGGGACTTGCTGAGCAAATGATGATCTGTGTTTTAAATGTGCTGTATCTTTGGGGTTTTGACAGTTCGCTCTTGGATCAGTGGTGGCAGTCACGAAGGCATCTGGAGGCTTACCACAGTTTGGTGATGAGTATGATTTTTATCGAAGTTTTCCTGGCTTCCAGGCATTTTGTGAGACACAAGGAGACAGGTTGCTTCAATGGTGAGTACTGTGTATTTTCTTGTATTAATGAAAGAAATGAAAACAAAGAGATGGATAATTTTTTTCTGAAATTTGTTTCTCCTCAATCATAATTTTGTGCACTATAAACAACGATGAAGGGCTGGGGATGTGGCTCAAGCGGTAGCGCGCTCGCCTGGCATGGGTGCGGCCCGGGTTCGATCCACAGCACCACATACAAACAAAGATGTTATGTCTGCCGAAAACTAAAAAGTGAATATTAAAATAATTCTCTCTCTCTCTCTTTAAAAAAAAAAAAAAAAAGAGTGAGGGTTGACTCCAGTCCTCACACCAGTATTAAAAATAAATAAACAACGATGAAATGTGAAAATGACACAGTATATTTTCGTTAGGGAAATAATTTTTAGTTTAACTTTTTTGTGTGTGTGGTGCTGGAGATTGAACCCCGGGGCCTCATGCATGTCAGGCAGATGCTTTACCACTGAGCTCCATTACCAGCCTTTTTTTCAATTTTATTTTATTTTGAAATAGGGTGTTACTGACTTGCATAGGCCGGCCTTGAACTTGTTCTGTCTCAGACTTCTGAGTAGCTAGAATTACAATTGTGCACCATTGCACACAGCTTAGTTTAACTTTTAAAAAATATATCAACTTTTGCACTTTTAGGCAGCAGATCTTTTTGAATTAATATGGAACTTGAAAATCAGTGTATTAGGACAGATAATACATAAACATTAATTTTGTTTAACTGTTGTGTGAAAAATTAGAAAAACTCACATTTGCCATGTTAAAACAATAAACACAGCATACATTATTAATATAGTATCATGTGACTGGGCGCAATGGCACATGCCTGGAATCCCGGCGGCTCAGGAGGCTGTAGCAGGAGGATTGCGAGTTCAAAGCCAGCCTCAGCAAAAGCAAGGTGCTAAGCAACTCAGTGAGACCCTGTCTCTAAATAAAATACAAAATAGGGCTGGGGATGTGGCTCAGTGGTTGAGTGCCCCTGAGTTCAATCCCCAGTGTGTACACACACACACACACACACACACATATATAAATATAAATATATATATATATAAATAAAATCATGTGTAAGAAGCTTTGAGATAAGTTTCTCCTTCAAATCATGAGATAAAGATGCACAGACTGACCTTGGCTTTCCTCTCCTTAGCATGAGTAGGGTGATGCAGTACCATGGGTGTCGCAGCAACATTAAGGATCGGAGCAAGGTGACTGAGCTGGAGGACAAGTTTGATTTATTAGTGGACACCAATGATGTGATTCTGGAGAGAGTGGTGAGTACTTTGCCAGACACTTCACTGACAAATGAAGAGTGTTTTATGAAAGCAAGGAGTAACCCAGGCACCTTAGAAAATGAAAAGGAAGTGAGTTTAGCATTTGGTACAGGTAATAACTTCTCCTTCTGATAATTGGCATCTTTTTCTTCAAAAATAACAACAGTTGTCTTTAATATATCACTGGCTTTAGGGCTGGGGATGTGGCTCAAGTGGTAGCACGCTCGCCTGGCATGCGTGCGGCCCGGGTTTGATCCTCAGCACCACATACAAACAAAGATGTTGTGTCCGCCAAAAACTAAAAAATAAATAAATAAATATTTAAAAAAAATATATATCACTGGCTTTAAAAAAAGAAAGAAAAAATCACTCCCTGGGGAAGCCTCTTTGTTTTTTTTTTAAATGTCTATGAATCCATTTTTCTGATTTGCAAATTCTGTTTGTATTGCAAGAGAGGCAGCCTCTGTACCAGCCCAGCCAAAATTTAGTTCTTTTTTGTTGTTTTTCACAATCTACCTCTAAGACCCCAACCTGCAGAATTGAAAGGAGATTCATATCTATCTAGGTCACTATCAATTTATTTCAAAAAACACAGGAGAGCATTATTTATAGAAATACTCACAGATCATCCAAGTAAGTCTAACCTTCAACTAGTGACAGCCCTGGAGATATTGACATCCTGCTCGCCTGTCTCAGGAGGTCATCTCTTCCCAGCCTAAATGCCCACAATCTTTTAGAGGAGTCTCATGTTTTATGACTTTAGGTCCTGCCATACTATCATCTGTCACGTGGGTGCATTTCTTTTAATAGTGCACAATCTGATTTTCCACACCTGTTTGTACACACTAGACAGGCTACCGTTATTCTCATTCTAACTAGTGTACTTCCCCTGGCACTCACCACGGCCCTGTACTGGGAACAAAACCCAGGGTTGTGTGCATGCTAGGCAAGTGCTATACCACTGAGCTACACCCTACACCTATACTTCTTTATTTAACAGACACAGTCTTCTATTTTTATTTTAGTGGCCACATTACATTGTAAAAACATATTTGGACATTCAGCCAAGTTCATAGTTATAGAGGGTCAATCAGGTCAGGAGTTAGTAATTACTGCCCTACCTGTCTGTGAACATATAATGCTTCAGTTGCTTGGTGTAACTCCCTAATCACCCCACCTCTCACACAGTGATGCACATTTGTGTGTGTGTATTCGCATGTGTGTGTGCATGGAGGGTGTAAGGCAAGTGCTCTACTTCTGAACCACAACCCCAACTCCCTAACTTTACCACTGAGCTACATCATCAACGTTTTTTGGTTTGGTTTGGTACTGAGAATTGAACTCAGGGGTGCTCAACCACTGAGCCATGTCCCCACCCCTTTTTCATATTTTATTTAGAGATAAGTTCTTGCTGTGTTGCTAAGTGCCTCGCTAAGTTGCTGAGGCTGACTTTGAACTCGCAATCCTTCTGCCTCAGCCTCCCAAGCTGCTGGGATTATAAGTATGCGCCACTGCACCTGGCCATCATCAACCTTTTTTACTTTAAAAAAAAAAAAAATGTCTCTGGGCTAGGATTGTGGCTTAGTGGTAGAGCACTTGCCTAGTACATCTGAGGTACCTGGGTTCAATCCTCAGCACCACATAAAAATAAATAAATAAGATAAAGGTATTGTGTCCATCTATAACTAAATAAAAAAATTTTAAAAAGTTTCACTAAGTTGCTAAGGCTGGCCTCAAGCTTGTGATCCTTCTGCCTATACCTCCCAAGTTGCTTGGATTATAGGTGTGCACTGTGGCCAAAAAAAAAGGTTATTTTTTGATTGACAAATAAAAACTGCATATACTTAAGGTATGTTTTCATATGTGCATTGATATGTACATATTCTCTCACATAATTCTGCAAATAAATTTCTTAAAAATGTCAGGGAATTAACTTTGCTAACCTCAAAAAGAAGATACTAACCTAATATCTCATTTGCTCTTAGGGTATTTTGCTGGATGAAGCATCAGGTGTGAATAAGCATCAACAACCTGTCCTCCCTGCAGGACTACAGGTCCCCAAAACAATAGTGTCCAGCTGGAACCGGAAGGTGAGGGCATCTTTTCAGTTTTGACGAGGGCCTTCGTGGAAGCTTTTCCATAGGGCTCTCGCCCACTCGAATGTGTACTTCTGACTTGCTGGGCAGAGCTGGCACTGCCTCATTTAGCTTGTTCTCATAAATATACAGAGCCTGACTCCACCCCTTCCACTTTGCACTCCTAGTCTCCCATGCACAGACATTCTAAATGAAATGAGTAGCTCTCAAAATGTTTTTATCTCCTTGGAAGACCATCAACTGGAATTTACTTTTTATTTATTTTTTTTTTTCCTGGTACTAAAGATTGAATGCAGGGGATGTACTACCACTGAGCTGCACCCCTAGTCCTTTTTATCTGTTATTAAAATTGTAAGATAGGATCTTACAAAGTTGCCAAGGCTAGCCTTAAACTTAGGATCCTCCTCAGGATCAGCCTTCCTCTTGCCTTAGCCTCCCAAGTCACTGGCATTATAAGCATGCACTACCATGCCTGGTTATAGTTTGCTTTTCTAACTCATCAGGTTGCTGTGGCATAAGACATTTGTATGCATTGATCACAGGCAGGAGAATATGGCAGGAAAGCAAAATCTGAAACTTTTCGACTACTTCATGCAAAAAACATTATCCGACCTCAACTCAAGTTTCGAGAGAAGATTGACAATTCCAACACTCCATTTCTTCCTAAGATCTTCGTCAAGCCCAATGCTCAGAAGCCGCTCCCTCCACGTGAGTATTGCACATGCTGCTGTGTGTGAATCTTCTCTTCCGTCTGATGCCAAAGGCAGCAAAGGGGTGAAGGTCTCTCTGCCTTCCTTTCTTCAGAGGGAGTCAGTGATACCCAGAAAGCTAGAAAAGACTTTAAGGTGTGTGTCCCTTTGTGATGGTGTTTTTGTCATGCTTGGGTCTCCAGCTCTTTCTAAAGAACGGCGGGAACGCCCCCAGGACCGTCCTGAGGACTTGGATGTACCCCCTGCCCTGGCGGATTTCATCCATCAGCAGCGAACCCAGCAGGTTGAGCAGGACATGTAAGAGATTGCCTGTGTCTAAACCTTCTACTCAAATTTTTGCTTCATTTTCACTTGGTTTCACTTTTATAAAATGTGTATGTGAAAAAGTCAAACAGGTGGTTTTTGCCTCATTCTCACACGAATATTAGCAACTGAGCATCCTGTTTGTGTTCACAGAGACCAACACAGCACTGTCCCAGGTAACCCTCACCAGGTACCAAGCAGTGGCAGGTACTCTAGCTCCCATTTGCTACGATATTAGAGATGCTGACTTCCCCGAGACTAGAACTGTAAACCCCCATTTTCTTCAAGTTGCCTTTCCCCCATGCTGCCCTGCTTTTTCACAGGAGGGATTCACCTTAAGGTGAGGCAAAGAATAGGGTTGTTCACTGGCAGCATTAGCATGTTGCGAAAACTTCACTTCAAATAGATAAATGGGCAGGAATGCTGCTTAGTGGCAGTGTGTGCCTCGCATGTGCAAGGCCCTGGGTTCAGTCTCCAGCATCAAAAACACAGCAAGAAGGTGCACACTTATAGTTCCAGCTACTTGGGAGGGTCACTTGAGCCCCTGAGCTTGAAACCAGCCCAGGCAACATTAAAAAGATCCCATCTCAAAAAAGGGAGAGAGAATAGACATATGGACTTTGGCATAATGAAGTTGGCTTTGGCCTCTTTCTCACACATAGCCAGGGGCTGTTTACATTCATTCCTTGCCCCCTCTCTGCACTATGAGGCCAGACTAAGTGCTGGAGAAATAGAGGGGATGAAAGGTAACTCTGCCCTCAAACTCACCACAGGCTTGGGGTGTTTATGCAAATACATGAGAGAAGAAGGGAAAAAACATTTAGCCCATGGTCAACCAGAATATTTGCCCCACTCTCTCTCAACTTCATCAGTTTATTTTTCCAAACCATAAGGAATTATGTATTTTTCATTTTTGTGTCATCTACAACACCAACCATCCAGTGTTTGCAAGAAAGTACTCACATGTTGGTCAAGTCTTGGTTCTTCAACTCTCCCTGAAGAAACAGACAAATTGTCCTGTGGTCAGGGCCATCACACATTGCCTTATTTATTTGATGCTCATGAATTATCACTGCACCAATGATGCTTTTGCAAAGGGAAGGTAGTTTCACAATGCTTGGTTCTCACTTGTTTTTACATGTAGTATCAGAACAGCTTTTCCTTTGACTGATGGATTTAATCAAATGGTTTCTTTTTGTTTTATTGATTAGGTTTGCACATCCTTATCAATATGAACTAGATCACTTCACACCCCCAGAGTCAGTGCTTCAGAAGCCACAACCCCAGGTTAGTGCCCAGTTATAGTGGTGTCAGAGGGTCCTGGGAAGAAGAGTCAAAGCAGATTATTTGATCTAATTTTGACTTTCCTTTAATAAGTTTAAAGTAGGGAGTTTAGGCCACTGCTTGGACTCATGGTTTGCTTGGTATTTTAGTGAGGGTGGTTTTAATATTCTTTTCTTTTTCTCACTGTACTTGCTCCAGTTGTACAGACCTGTAGAAGAAACACCCTGCCATTTTGTATCCTCCCTGGACAAACTTGTGGAACTCAACGAAAAACTCTTGAATTGTCAAGAATTTGCTGTAGACTTAGAGGTATCTTGTAATTGACCCTTGAGTGAAATTTTACATTTTCGGGAATTTACATTTTAGGAAATTAGCACAAATTTTAATGGAATTTTTTGCTGCTGTATAATTGATTTCAAAATTGGTGGAGGAGGAGCTGGGGCATAACTCAGTGGTAGAGCACATGCTGATTAGCATTCCTCAGCACCAAATATAAGTTAATAGATAAAACAGTTGGTAAAGGAAAGGCTAGCGGATACCATCCTCCCGTCCCCTCCCTCTCTGTCTTAGCACCACTCTTACAGGAGCTTCCTGGGACTCACCTGCCTGATGCAGATTTCCACCCGAACAGAAGACTTCATCGTGGACACCCTGGAGCTTCGCAGTGACATGTATATCCTCAATGAGAGCCTCACAGACCCAGCTATCGTTAAGGTCAGCCGGCCCTCTCCAGCTCCAGCATGTGAGGTGGGGTTGCAGTCTTTCACCTAGAGCACACGGTTAAAATAAATCGTGTCATTTCCTGCCCTGCACATGCTAACTGCTTGTCTCTAGCTTGCTGCCACTTGGAGCCATAAAGGTCATGTTAGCAGCTGCAGCCAAGAGCCTAATCCATCAGGATTGCGTGGACTTGAGGACTTGCTTAGAGCCAATAGAGCTGCTTCAGCCTGTAACCTTGTATAATAGAAGTACAGACAAAGGCTGGGCCCCAAATTAAAGGAAGCATTTAAAACCATATGCATCTTCATCTCCAGGCTGGCCTCCAATCCCAGGCGCTGATGGCCTTGAGGCAGCTTTGTCTTCAGAGACAAGGGGCTTCTGCTGGTGTATCACATGGCGTTGGTTTTGTTTTCAGGTCTTCCATGGTGCCGATTCCGACATTGAGTGGCTACAGAAAGACTTTGGGCTATACGTAGTGAACATGTTTGATACCCACCAGGCAGCACGCCTTCTTAACCTGGGCAGGCACTCGCTCGATCACCTGCTGAAACTCTACTGCAACGTGGAATCAAACAAGCAGTACCAGCTAGCTGACTGGAGGATACGGTTAGTTTGCACCTGGCCACCTGGCAGGAAGTGTGGGTGGCAAGAGCCAGGCCTGGGGTCCACTAACCTCTTGCCGGGAAGAATATGTTCAGGTTACTGCTTTATTTCAAATGAGTGTATTAGACTTTTCCTGGGAGTTTTTTGCAACACAAAAGCAATAGAAAAGTTTAGGATGGTAATGTAGAGTTTATGTCAGGTTGGTTGTTACACTCTGCTTCTTGGAAGTAGTGATTGAAAAAAGAAGCATGCCTTGTCAGCATTGACCAGTGCCAGTCTGCCTTGTTTGCAACTCTGCTGGCTCTAGCAGGGATGAGTTATCTCCTGAGGTGAGAGAAGGCTCAGGTGCGCAGTTGATTTAGTAGCACAGGGTTGTAGCAGTTTTACCCTGCTTTCTGGAAACCTTAGCCCCAAGTTTGATCATGGCTGGCTACCTCCCTGAGGTACCATGCCTTGTAAGATGCCTCTGAGCTTCTCTCCATTTCAACATATGTGAATTTCTAAATATTAACCAAATTTATTTGGACCAACAAAGTTCACATATGGGGGCTGGGGATGTGGCTCAAGCGGTAGCGCGCTCGTCTGGCATGCATGCGGCCCGGGTTCGATCCTCAGCACCACATACAAACAAAAGATGTTGTGTCTGCCGAAAACTAAAAAATAAATATTAAAATCTAAAAAAAAAAAAAAAAGTTCATATATGGTCTGGTGATGGCATCACCTGTAATTCCAGCTACTTAGGAGGCTGAGGTAAGAGGATACAATTTAGTAAGGCCCTGTCTCAAAAAATAAAAGGGCTAGGGATATGGCTTGGTGGTTAAGTATCCCTTGATTCAATCTCCAGGACAAAAAAATATATATTTAAAAAGACTATTAGGTTCAGGAGGACATACAGCTGGAGAGTCACCTTAGGGCTGCCTCCCTTTCCACCTGACTGTTAAAGTAAAGGTATGTCATATTAAGATGCAGGAAATGAGGCTGGGCACAGTGGCACACACCTGTAATCCAGCAGCTCAGGAGGCTGAGGCAGGAGGATCACAAGTTCAATGCCAGCTTCAGCAACTTAGGCCCTAAGCAACTTAGTGAGACCCTATCTCTAAATAAAATACAAAAAAGAGCTGGGGATGTATATGGCTTAGTGGTTAAGTGTCCCTGGGTTCAATTCCTAGTACCAAAAAAAAAAAAACCAATGCAAGAAATGTTGGTATGACCATAATAACTGGCTTTAAAAGACTCTTTGAAACCAGAAGGGTTCAAGAAAGCCCTAGCATCCGGTGAGTAGACAGAGTGGATTGCTGTCCCTGGGGCAGTAATCAGAACCAAGCCCTGTGTTTCAATTCTAGCCCTCTGCCTGAAGAAATGCTCAGCTATGCCCGGGACGACACCCATTACTTGCTCTACATCTACGACAGAATGAGGGTAGAGCTGTGGGAGCGAGGTGGAGACCAGCCCGTCCAGTTGCAGGTGGTGTGGCAGCGGAGCAGGGACATCTGCCTCAAGGTACAGCCTCACCAGGCCCACACAAGCCCCACAGTCAGCGCTCACTTCTGATTAGGATCTAGTTCTCACTTTTGTTCTTCACATCTGTGAAAAGAGCCAAACATTTTCAAGAGCCCAGGGCACAATTTTCAATCTATTGATCTTGCATATTTAACATTCTGTAGAAATTTGTCAAACCTATCTTCACTGATGAGTCCTACCTTGAACTGTATCGGAAGCAAAAGAAGCATCTCAACTCGCAGCAGTTGACAGCTTTCCAGCTGCTTTTTGCTTGGAGGGATAAAACAGCTCGAAGGGAGGATGAAAGTTACGGGTAAGGGAATCCAGAGTCCTTTAATCCTTTCTTCTAGGCCGGGCTTGTCTGACAGGAAAGGGACTTTGTAGCCCTGGGATGGAACCCAGGAGCACTCCACAATACTAAGCTACATCCACAGCAGTCTTTATTTACTCTTTTGAGACAGGTTCTCGCCAAGTTGCCCAGGTGGCCTTGCATTCACCCTGCTTCAGCCCCACGGGTCTGAAGGGGTGTGATGTGAGCCTCCACATCCACCTGGACTTTTTTTTTTTTTTTTCTTTCTTTTTTTTTTCTTTCTTCTACTGTGAAGGCTGGTTTTTGCCTCTGTGTTATAGCTGTGTGTGTGTGTGTGTGTGTGTGTGTGTGTGTTTTGCACATGCTGGGCAAGCACTCTGCCCCTGTGTCATGTCCCCAGCATCAAATGGAACTTACTAGCTGAATTTTTATGTTATCCCATGTGTTCTATTCCAGATACGTACTGCCGAACCACATGATGCTGAAGATAGCCGAAGAACTGCCTAAGTGAGTCTGGGCTTGTGAATGTGTTCCAACTGTCTCAGACCACGTGTCCTTCAGAGTTGGGCTTCTTGATTACTCTAACGCAAAGCTATTTACTCAGATTAGTGTACTAAATTCAGAAGGTAGCAAGTCCAAGAAATGGAAAATTACTGCCCAAGAGCTGCCATGTAAGAACTAAAACTTCTAAACTGGAATGTTTTAATAATTATGTCTTACGTTGTGTTTGAGTCTCTGGCAGCTACAGCAGCCACTTACAGAGAAAGAAAAAAATCTGATTTTCTCAGATGTACTTTCTTCCAAACTAACACCTCATAGCCGGTCATGG
Organism: Marmota marmota marmota; assembly: GCF_001458135.2. NCBI lineage: Eukaryota > Metazoa > Chordata > Mammalia > Rodentia > Sciuridae > Marmota > Marmota marmota. The sequence goes on from NW_026000102.1 coordinate 1,267,222, forward strand.
TGGCATACACCTGTAATCCCAGCTACTCAGAAGGCTGAGGCAGGAGGATCACAATTTCTAGGCCAGCCTGAGCAACTTAGCCAGATTCTAAGCAACTTAACAAGACCCTGTCTCAAAATAAAACATAACACATAAGGCGTGGGGTTCAATTCTCAGCACCACATAAAAATTAATAAATAAAATAAAGGTATTATGTCTGTCTACAACTAAATAATATATTTTTAAAAACTTTAAAAGTGGCGGATGCTGGGGATGTGGCTCAATGGTTAAACAACCGTGGATTCAATCCCTGATAACCAAAAAAAAAAAAAAAAGACCTCATGTTTTTAGGTTTTTTTGTGTTGTTGTTGTTTTGTTTTATACAAGGATTGAACCTAGGAACACTTTACCACTGAGCCACATCCCCAGACCTTTTTATTTTGTATTTTAAGACAGGGTCTTACTAAGTTGTTTAGGGTCTCAGCCTCTTAAATTGCTGGGATTATATATAGTTGTGCACCATGTGCCTGCAAGACCTCATGATTTTGAGCATTTTGTAATGTCACTTGAAGTATGAGTAAGAATCAGAATCCAATCTGTTGCGCATCCTGTAGAGCTGAGAACCAGCAGTGCCAGGGTGTCTGTTTCCAGCTCTCCCGTGTGTGGACTCAGGCCAGAGAGGGCCTAATGTAAGCATTGGCCTGGCTGCCTTCCTGTCATCTCTCTTCTGGTTCTTTAGCTTAGCCATGGACCCTGGCTTTTCCCAGTCATTATTCTCTTGGGAAGTCACTAAGGATTGTTTCTAAAGTGAGTTGAGCATGTTCTCCCTTGTCTTCAGGGAACCGCAGGGCATCATAGCTTGCTGCAACCCAGTACCGCCTCTTGTACGACAGCAGATCAATGAAATGCATCTTTTAATCCAGCAGGCTCGAGAGATGCCCCTGCTCAAGGTAAGAATCCCAACTCAACAGGTTGTTCATCCTGCTAACTCTTGGAAGTAGGTGTGTCCTTTTGGATTTAGCTGCCTTTTTTTTTTTTTTTTTTCATGTTTGTGGTGCTGGGGGTCAACCAGAACCTTACACATGCTAGACAAGCACTCTACCACTGAACTTCACGCCCAACCTGTGCGTTACTTTATGATAGTTGAAAGATAAAATTCTTCCCAATACCACACATATTAAAAAGGAGCTAAAATTCATCCTGATCATTTTATGACATTATCTTTGCTGATCTGACAGCCAGTAGCATCTAGTGGCTGGGCTAATTAGCTGTTGTTGTAAGGCAGTTAATCTGGCAGAATGTGATGAGGTGAGGATCTCAGTACAGGGAGCTCATGTTGGAAGCCCAGCAATGGCCCAGATGTTAAGTCTTGAGAGTGCTCTGAGAGTGTGTGGTTGTCACGGAATGGAAAGAACAGATATAGGGGGTACCAGAACGAAAGATCAGAGGGACTTTGTAACAGGTGCCAGTTTTTCTTCAACATGAAGTATGTAGACCTGTTACCTAAACTGAATTTGGGGCCTGATGAAGGTGGAATCCAAGACCATTTTCTCCACATTCAAAACCTAGGTGATTGGGAAGGTAGGAAGTGGGAATTTAGGGCGAGGGTAGAGCTTGGTGGAAGAGCACTTGGCCAGCATGTGTAAGGCCCTGGGTTTCATCCCCAGCACAGCAAAAAAAAAAAAAAAAAAGAAAGAAAAAGAAAAAAAATCGGAGATTCAGAAAAAGAATATATGTGAAGGAGAGGCTGAAGTTTAGACAGACTCGGGGAAAGTGACACGGCCCCTGCAACACAGGTATCCACAGGATGGTGAAGTGCAAAGTGCACAGGAGTAGGGACATGAGCATGTCTCGTGGGTCCTGGAGACATGACAGCATGTCTTGATTTGAGGCTTTTTGTTTCACCTTTTTTTTTTTTTAATATTTATTTATTTATTTTTTAGATGTAGATGGACAATGCCTTTATTTTTATGCGGTGCTGAGGATCGAACCCGGGTCCCGCCCGTGTTAGGCGAGCGCTTTACCGCTGAGCCACAATCCCAGCCCTTGTTTCACCTTCTTAATTGGCTTTACCTTCCATTATGTGGTTGGGCAGCAAATCATTCCATAAAACAGCATGCGTTCTCTTGGTTTATAATACTGGGACAGTTTTCAATGTGTTGGCTCAGTAGTAATAGCAGCATGTGGTAGTTTTTTTGAAAGATAATTGGCCCAGAAAGACTGAAAATCAAAGAAGAATCTGAACATGAACACATTGGCACTTGTCATGTTAAAATGTCTTTCTGAGGGCCAGGGGCTGTGGCTCATGGTCGAGTGGTTGCTTAGCAGGTACAAGGCCCTGGGTTCCATCCCCAGCACCTCAAGAAAGAATATAAATGTCTTTCTTAGCTCTGCAGTTTGTCTAAGTAGAGGGAGCCCCAGACCGCTACAGAAGACACTCTTGCAGGCTGTTTGGAATCTTTCCTGTGGTGCCTCATCGTGATAAAGAGCTCAGTTCTTTGATTGCACAATTCCTGAGCACCAGATATCTGTAGTGCCAGGCACTGGGAGGGATGAGGACGCAGCAGTCTTTCTGGGTTCTAGAGAAACACGTCCCCGGGAACCACAGTCTGCGGGGAGACGTGTCCTCAAGCTTATGCAGCCTCCCTCACTGCCCCTTGTCTTTCCTCCTTAGTCTGAAGCAGCAGCTGGAGTGAAGAAGAGCGGGCCGCTGCCCAGTGTCGAGGTGGAGTGTCATTGCCTCTGTCCCCGTGGTGGGTGGAGGGGACAGCCATCAGAGTCCATGTACACAAACCTTACGGGCCAGCTCCTGCTGCTTCCAAGATTTACGTGTGGCCTGCTGGTTTTGTTTTGATGCAGAGGTTGGAGAATGTTCTCTTTGGCCCTCATGACTGTTCCCATGCCACTCCAGATGGCTACCCAGTCACCCCCACTGCCAGTAAGTAGAAACCCCTGGGCTCAGGAAGAGTGGGGTTGGCACGGCTCAGAGCCACTCTGCTTCAGGCCACGGGCTTTGACCTTCCTGACTTCATGCGGCTAGGGTCTGTGCCAGCTCAGAAACAGTCGGACCTCTTCACTAACCAAAAAGAGGAGACCTTGCTGGATACCAAATGCCTTCTCGCCACAGCCGTCATCACATTGTTTAATGTGAGTAACAGGAAGCTCCGGTGAGGTGAGGTAGCTTTGTGGGTATTGTGGGGTTCGTCCAGCAGGCTGTCTGCCAGGAGCATTCACACACCTGGGAGACTAACACCAGAGTGAAACTGCAGCGGAAGGAGAGGTGCAGGGAGACAACGCTCCAGGGAGGTCATCTGCAGGACACGCCCGGGCTTCCCCTCAAGGGAAAGCTGCCCAGTAGGGGGGAGGGTGTGGCTGAGGTGACAGATGCAGAGCTTTCAGACACAGCCACCAACAGGGACTGTCCATCTCGATGTCTTGAGCAGGGGCATCTCTCAAGCCTACTGGATTAAAAGATGCATTTCATTGATCTGCTCAATCCCATGTTCCCACCTGACATGAACCCAGGCCAAATACCCAGCAGTGTCCCTAACACCTCCCTGAGGATGCCGAGTAGGATCACAGCCCTCTGTCAAGGCCAGAGCCAAAACCTCCTCCCTTGAACCAGCTTCTCTGCCATCTCCATCTTTCCAACTGCTCAGGACAAAACCCTCTGGCATCCAAGGCTCCTCCTTCCTGTCACCTGCCACATCCAACTCACTGTCTGTCTAATCAAATATGGAGTCTGTGCTGTGTGCACCTTCCTGCCTGTGCCCAGCACTGTACTCTCCAAGAAGAACAGACTTTGCCAATGGTTTGCACTGTGGTTCCTGAGAAGTGAGGTGCAGCCAAGGCAGGTCTGTGGAGTGGTCATAGCAGTTAGTGACACTGTTTTGGAGACTCCGTGTCACTCACCTGGGGAGGGCCCTGTTCCCAGAACATGTTGAGCTGTGACAGAGCCTTCCTGCTCACACCCCTGGGCTCCTTGTTTCCACCAGTGATTGGAGATCCAGGTTCCTCACAAAAGGAAGGCTGAGTACATGAGCTGGTCAGGATGGGTGAGTGTTCAAAAAACCAGAGATAAGAGCAGAACATGCAGGGGCAACTCTGGGCACCATAGCAGGTGGAGTACTGGGAACAAGAGATTTTTCAGAAAGAAAGAACTGAGAAGAATCTTGCCTGTTGGAAAGACAGTCATCAAGCTTGCCAAATGTTCAGATGACAAAAACTAAGTAGTATAGGAGGTTACAGGAGTAAATTTGTAGTCACCCCTTCATGCCAGAATGTTGGACAAAGCCAAGATGAAATGTCTCTTGTAAAATGTACTACCTTGAACTTCACTTCCTTTTTAACGTAATTACATGAATTTAGATGGGATCTCGCTTTGGCAGCTCATGGGAAAAGAGTCAGGCTGGGATGTAGCTCAGTTGCAGAGCACATGCTCAGCCCTGGGTTCAGTTCCCAGCACTGCAGAAGAGGGCGGGGAAGCCTAGGAGCTTCAGTTGACCACAAGGTAGCATCAGCCGTCCGGAGGCTCAGCAGTGAGCATGAGCACAGATTCTAGGCTGCATTGACATGGAAGTGCTGTTTAGTCAGAAGGGGCTGTGGTCTCCCTTGACTCCGCAGAACAGGGAGCATAATTTAATTGATTTCCCATAAAGATCCATAATTACCTTTCCTATGTCAGTAAATACCTCCGGCCCGGCCTGCGGATGCACACCTGTAATCCTTGCAACTGGGGAGGCTGAGGCAGGAGCATCACAAGTTCAAAGGCCAGCCTCACCAATTTAGCCAGACCTTGTCTCAAAAAAGTAAAGAAGACTAGAGAGGGCTGGGGCTGGGGCTCAGCAATAGAGCGCTTGCCTTGCATGTGTGAGGCTTTGGGTTCGATCCTCAGCAACACATAAAAATAAAGATTAAAAAAAAAACAGAGGACTAGACATTTGGCTCAGTTGTAGAGGACCCCTGGGTCCAATCCCCAAGTACTACACAGAAAAAAAGCCTTTAAGCTTTCGGGCCAGGCAGGTGTCGGGTTAAATCTTTGTCTTGCCACTGCTAACCACAAGGCTCTGGAAGACTTCTGTAGCTGCTCCAAGCCTCAGTGAGAGGCTGCGAGACGAGAGCAGTACCTTGTGCCTCATAGGTTGTGGGGACACGGAGAATTTATCAAGTCAACAGATTAGTTTTGCAGCCCTATGAGGTGCTGTTACAGGCACAGGGCCTTGTACACAGGAAGGCTTAAGGACTAGCTGCTATTACTAATGTCACTGTTGTTCTTTTTCTCTTGTTTGCATCCTGATGTCACATATGGTCATGGTTATAAGTGATTGGAGTTTTGTCTGTCCCTGTAGGAACCTACTGCTGAGGAAAATGGAAAGAGTCCATTAACAGTTGCTCAGAAAAAAGCCCAGAACATAATGGAGTCCTTTGAAAACCCATTTAGGATGGTGAGTCCTGGCCTGTGTGCTCCCGGCTGGTGTGCCTTTTACCTGAAAAGAAACAGCGGATCTCTGGGGAGGGAAGCCTGTGAGTCCAGTGTGTCACTTGTCCTCAGCGTCCTGGCTGGGACTATGAGTTAAGGCCTTCTAAGTGACCCCAGCAACCGTCCTGTGAGCACCCTGACTGGGCCCACGTGCCATCTCCCAGCAGTTCCCACAACTGTCTCCCTTTCCACAGTTCCTGCCTTCGCTAGAGCACCGGGGCCACATCTCTCAGGCAGCAAAGCTCGATCCGTCCTCGAAGATCTATGAAGTAAGTGGATTCGGCACCTTTTCTAAGTGCAATTCACAAAGAAAGGGGACTTCTTAATTATTTAAACTAGGTTTCTGTTTTAGAGAGGTTCCATGTGGATGGGCTTGTGATCTTCTGTGGGTGCAAAAGCCCTTTCTGTCTAAGCATTGCTTCTAGGAAGAGAAGCTTCAAGAGGTAGACTTCAGGCAGAATTTCAGGCTCTCCAAAACACTTGGAAACCTTTTAAGAAACAGGTTTTGGACTGGTCTGTGGCTCCTGGCATGTGGGAGGCCGAGGTTCCATCCCCAGCATTGCAAGAAAAGATTTTGTCTTGTGGTGTTCGTAACTGAGATTTAAAATGTAAAAAGTGTGCACAGCATTAACGTGCAGCTTGATGCAGTTTTGCACTGTGTGTCACTCTCAGCTCTTAGAGCGCAGCTGAAGCTTTCAGACCCCCTGCCTCCACTGTTTGGTGTGTTTAGCAGCATTGTGAATACGAGCCCTTGTGCTGGGCCCCCGCCAGGGACACATTAACTGAAAGCCCCTTCTCCCTGCGGAAGCTCCACTCTCACAGCAAAGCCCAGGGCCCCCCTTGGCAGCACAGATGTCAGCAGGTGACTCCCTGACAGGTCTTGGCCGTGGTGCCAAGGGTCCACCTGCTGGTGTTGGAGTTGGGGGTCAGGTCGAGCTGTGCCTTCTCCCTTCTCCCTGCTAATTGTGGCACGAGCAGCTGTCTGTGCTTGCTGCCCTTGTGTGGCATCACCCAGATGTGTTCCAGCACCACAGCTGACAGCAGGTCACACAGAACAGCGGGACTTGCCTTGACTCCCAGCTCCACCACTCCCTAATCACGTCCCTCCCAAGGCACAGAGCCTCCCAGGCCTGTTCCCTTGCCTCTGAAGGGATGGTGGTGACGGTAGCTCTGTCCCAGTGTGACGAAGGCATTGAAGGAGCTGCTGGGTGTGCAGCCTCTAGCCTAGCGCCGGGGATGCAGTTGCACTTTGTCCTTGTCAATAAGGATCTTATAAATAAAGGCCAGCAGGAAACTTGGTTTTTGTGTCCTTGGATGGGGAACTTCTGACTTGGAACGAGTGGCGCTGGTAGGTCAGCGTGCCCGCCCCTGCCTCGTGGAGGAGGCGCTCTGAGATGGCTGCGCTGGGAGTGTTTTTGCCTTGTCTGTTTTCATTATAGATCAGCAACCGTTGGAAGCTGGCCAGCCAGGTTCAGGTACAAAAAGAACCTAAAGAAACTGCCAAGAAGAAGGCAGCTGAGCAAACAGGTAGCCTCACTTCCTTGTAAACGCAGTGTTTGATAAGGACAGCCCTCGCACGTCAGGCACTTGACTCAGTCGTTTCACAAAGTGTGAAAGAACAGTGACCACGACAGGCCCAGCCCCGCCTCAGGCAGCCTGCCTCGGCAGGATGGACAGTAGACAGCAAATGTGTGTTCTGGGGAAAGCACGGAGGTGCCTGCGGGAGAGGCGAGGAAAGTGGTGCCGTCGCCACTGGGCCGTGGCTGGAGCAGGCAGCCTAACCAACGTGACATTGAGCCAAGTCCTGGAGCGATTAGGGGAGGAGGGTCTGGACCAACCTTGACCTCGCAGCGAGTCCCAGGGCCCAGGTGGCAGCTTCCTGAGCATTCTCAAGGAGTGCCAAGGCTGCCCATAGCAGCAGCACAGAGGCTGGGAAGAGGGACGGAAGACGGGACCCCAGGCAGGGCATGGGAAAGACCCGCTTTCACCCTGAGTGGGTTGGGAAGCAGCAGAGGGGCTTCTGTGTCGCAGGTCCCTCGGGCTGTCATGTTGCAGTGGGTTGTAGAGGGAAGGCGGGACCTGCTGGGAGACACCCAGGGACCAGGTGAGCAGGAGGGGAGGGGTTGTTTGGACCCCGATATGCCCCATAGCAGAAACTCAGCCTTTGGCAGTGAGTTGGATGTGGCAGGTGACAGGAAGGAGGAGCCTTAGATGCCAGAGGGTTTTGTCCTGAGCAGTTGGAAAGATGAAGACAGCAGAGGAGTTGGTTCAAGAGAGGAGGTTTTGGTTCTGGCCCTGACAGAGGGCTGTGATCCTACCCAGCATCCTCAGGGAGGTGTCAGGGACACTGCTGGGTATTTGGCCTGGGTTTATGGGAGAGGAGCAGGCAGGTGGGAACATGGGATTGAGCGCCCAGGTGCAGGTGAGATCAGCCAAGCTGAGCCCGCTGCAGGAGCCAGTGGGCAGGAGGGCAGCTGTGCTCACCGCCAGGGCTGGAGAGCTGGCTCCGGGTTGGCAGCTCCACGGACTGTTCTTTCTTGCAGCCGCCCGGGAACAGGCAAAGGAAGAGTACAAAGCCGCAGCGGAGCAGGCCACCTCTGTGCGCCAGCAGGCAGTGGTATGTGCTGGCTTCTCTTACCTGTGAGAAACAGGACGCCCTGTTGCGGTCAGGCTCTCCCTGATCATCTGAGGAGGGGTCCCCTGTGCATCAGAGGAAGTGGTGACTCCCGGCACCTTGGCTCTTCAGCTGGTGCCTGCCTCATCTCCCCTCAAGCAGGTTGATGCTGTCCTTTCCCTTAGATGGCGCCTCCTGCTACTGATAGCAAATCTGCCAGAAGGCCCTTCTGTGGGTGGCAGTGTGGCCCCGGGAAATGCTTCATTCTCACCACCCCCCAGAGCACTCTGGAATTCTAACCCCTACCTTTCTTAATGACTGACATCACTGTCCAGGTAGGAACTTGTTCCTGCTGGCACTGGCCAAGTGAGAGTGTCCTGAAGTGCCAGGCTGCTCGTACCCAGCCATGGCCTCTCCCCCCACCAAAGCCATGTTTATATGATACAGGCAGCTGAGTCCCCAGCTGATAGAGATTGAGCCTCCCAACCTGATCCAAATCTGAAATGCTCCCAAATCCAAACTCCCTGAGCAGGCACACGCCACCACAGGGGAACATTCCACACCTTCGAACCTTAGCTTGTGCCAAAAATCGTTTAGCATACTGTGTCCAGTCCCGTTGAGCTGTGTGCATAGGGGCATAGGAAGCACAGAAGAGGGCTGGGGGGGCATGCCTGGAGCCCTCTGCAGTAGGCTCACTCCGTCTACTGCAGAAAAGAAAATGAAACAAATGATTCTGGTGTTTAGACTTGGGCCCCATCCTAAGGTGCCCCATCATGTAATGTGTAGATGTTCCCCCAGAAATCCAAACTCCACAACCTGTGGCCCAGGCATTTCTAGGCCCTCCTCACCTGTCACCGAAGCGGCAGGTCTTCCCCTCTCAGGCACTTCCTGCTTCCCTCCCTGGGTGTGCTCGCCCTGCAGCTAGAGCATGCTGCTAAGAAGAGAGAGCGAACAACAAGCGACCCGAGGACCCTGGAGCAGAAACAGGAGAAGAAACGACTCAGGACTTCCAAGAAGCCAAAGGACTCAGAAAAAGATTTTACCCCTTTTGACTACAGCCAGTCGGACTTCAAGGCTTTTGCTGGTGAGGACAGGACTGGGGCCCCACTCTGGGACATCTGGCCATTCGAGGTGGGAGGAAGCTGTCCAGTGAAGAAGGCACAGTTTAGGCACAGCAAGCCCTGCCCAGGACGTGGCCGTGGCCAGTGACTGCCAGAAGCCCCCTTCCCCAGAACTAGCTCTCAGCCCTCCGTGTGACTAATGGCTTCGTCCTTTCTCACAGTCACTTGTGCCCAGAACACACACACATACACACACTCACAGGTATTGTTGATTGAAAGCACCTGAAGCCCAAACTCCTGGCTCCCTCTAGCTGCCTCCAGGGCAACACAGCCCTTGGAGGAGCAAGAGAGCAGGACAGTCCACACGGGGACTTCATCAGGAGCCCCTGTCCCTGCCTATGGCGCTGGATCTTGATGTCAGAGGAGCCACCTGCCCCTAACAGCCTGGAAACAGGTCTGTGAGAACTAAGCCTGGTCTCAGCAGCAGCGATTGGAAACATTAACTTATGTCATCGCAAAGCAGGTGGCAGGCTGGCCGCCAGCAGTCTGAACCCCGGGCGGGCCCTGTCTTAAGCTCCTTGCCTCAGCGCTGGCCTCATCTCTTACCTTGCAGGAGACAGCAAACCCAAACCTTCCTCCCAGTTTGACCCCAGTAAGCAAGCCGTGTCTGGCAAGGTAAGGCCGCACCAGGAGCGCTGCGCTCCCCGCAGTCTTGGTTCAGCCCCTCTGCTGGGAGGGTGCTCCATCCAGCAGTCCTCTTCCTCTGTGGCTTCTCCTGCTCCTTCCTTCCGAGGGGAGATGGCACCTAGCAGCTGCTTCCGCCATTTTTTAAAAGTGGCTATAAAAGATGGCGCGCAGTTGTTTGTTGTCTTTTTTTTTTTTTTTTTTTTTTGTTTTTT
>NW_026000102.1:1279009-1285654 GCF_001458135.2 Marmota marmota marmota
TTTTTTTTTTTTTTTTTTTTTTGTGGGGTGGGGGTTTACCGGGGATTGAATGAGGGCACTCAGCCACTGAGCCACCTCCCAACCCTATTTTGTATTTTATTTAGAAACAGGTCTCACTGAGTTGCTTAATGTCTCAGTTTTGCTGAGACTGATTTTGAATTTGTGATCCTCCTCCTCCCTACTTCAGACTCCCATGCCGCTGGGGTTACAGGCATGGCCCCCACCCAGCCTGGCATGCAGTTTTTCTCTTTGCAGCCATGGGAATTTTTTTTTTTTTTTTTAACCCAGGGGCACCAGCCCTTGTTATATATTATTTTGAGACAGTCTTGCTAAGTTGCTTAGGACTTCGTTAAGTGGCTAAGGTTGGCTTTGAACTCAAGATCCTCTAGCCTCAGCATTCCGAGCCACTGGGATTACAGGCGTGCACCACCGCGCCAGGTAGCCTTGGGAACTCTAGCTTCAGGTCAGAAGCACCCCTTCGGGTGCCAGTATGGCCAATGTGTACCCCCTGTGGGGTCCAGGCCCAGCGGGGCTGGCATGTGGGAGCAGGGCTGTGCAGAGCCTCCTGTTCCTGCCCTAGCTCTGTCTTCTGAAGTGCACAGGGGTGCCCACTGCCGGAAACCAGGGCTCACCCGTGTGCTGGGTACCCCCTCTCCCTAGCCATCTGAGTTGGGTGTTCTCCTCTGCTGGTCAAGGTTGTCCCCCACCTTCAACATCTCTTATCTTTTCAGAAGTGCTTTGCAGCCAAAAAACTGAAACAGTCAGTGGGAAACAAAAGCATGTCCTTTCCAACTGGAAAATCAGACAGGTATGTGGAAGTAGCCAGGTGCAGGCCCTGGAGCCCAGCAGGAAAGCACCCTCCCTGTTGCACTTGGGTACCTGCAGCAGAGCACAGCTCAGAGGGCTTTGTCTAGAAGAGCAGAGGCTTTCTCCACAGCCAGGCCTCTCTTTGTCACTTGAAAAACAGGAGGGGACGTGATTTGCTGTGTGCCACGTGTCATATGGCCACTTACTGCATCCCAGCATTCAGACCCCTTATTCTTTGCTCTTTCCTGTTTAGTTTCCTGAGGTCACCTCAGAGCAAATATGTATGAAATTTTCTTAGGTCAGCCTGTTTCTTAGGAAAGAAAGAAAAAATAGGCAAATGTGGGTTGTCATTGCTGAAGAATGTTGTAGTTAAGAGCGTGAAATCCAGATGATACTAGAGCAGTACCTGAGGTTGGGCCCTGGCACAGGAAAAATTCTGCTCAGGGCCTTGGCCATTGCTGTGGGCCCCACATTCTGCCCCCGCCACCCCACTGCCATCCAGCTCAGTCCCCAAGGCCCAAGCAAGCCATTCTTCAGTTCTGCCTTCTAGAGGGTTGTGTGTTGTATAAAGCAACTGAGACCCAACTGTCAGCCGCTCTGGAAGAAGTAACTCTGTTTTCCTACTGTCTCTGCAGAGGCTTTAGGTACAACTGGCCAAAGAGATAGTGCTGGAAGAGACCCTTGGGACCCCAGGGACTGGAAGCACCAAATGGTGGTGCTGCTTTTATATAAACGCATTTTTAAACCATTAAAACTAATTCCTTCTGGAAGAAAGCTGGTTCCTGACTCTTCTTTTGCTGCCATCGTAGCCCTGGCAGGAAGGACAGGCCCCGTCCCGTTCACACCACCACCCTCAGCTGTCCATGAGAGAGAGGAGAGTGCCCTGAAAGGTCACTGTGATTTCTAGAGAAAGCCAGAACCCCCAAGGGAGTAACACAGGAGAACAGCCTGTGACTCAAAAGAGTGAGGTGTTGCTCGCCTTAGGAGGGTTCTGTGGGCCTCTGACCCCTGTCTGGGCTTTGGGATAATGTGGGTGAAGCTGTGGTACGCCGTTGCAAAGAGGGGCTGGAGTGCCCTGGAGCCAGTGTGGCTTCTGGAGAACTTGATCTCTGTTCCTTTCTCTTCCTTTAAGAAAGAAAAAATAAATAAACAACAACAACAAAAAAAACCTTTTTGTCTTTTCCTGATTATAAAAGATATTACATTGGGCTGGGGGGGAGTAGCTCAGTGATAGAGCACTCGCCTCGTATGTGCAGGGCTCTGGATTCAATCCCCAGCACTGCAAAAACAAGAGGAAAGCAAGTTTACTGTAGCAAATGTGGATGGCACAGAAAAATGCAAACAAGAAATTTAATCACCGGGTGTTGTGTATTTCCTGTGGGCTTTTTTTACTGTGCAGATGCACAGTTGTAGGGGCGTCTTCCATAGCCATGCTTTCCATGTCCATGAGCTCAGCCGGCCTGGAAGGGAAAATATTTTTTTAAATATACCCATACTGAGCAGTGGGCTTTTATGTACATAAATTAGGTATTATCTGTAACCTGGAGATGATTTGGGTATACAAGATGGGCTGGGATGTAGCTCAATGGTAGAGCACGTGCCCAGCATACAGGAGGCCCTGACCCAGCCCTCCAGAAACGTACACAGCAGGATGTGTGGGTTCTAAGTGGATACACATCATTTCATATGCATATTTGGGTCATCTTCAGTGGGTCCTGAGCCAGTCTCCCATATTTTTAAATTTATAGCCTTGGGTTTAAGTTCCTATTTTTCACCTTTAAAGTTTATAAGATTTTCCTCATTCTAAAGCCAACCCTCATAATCAAACATGTAGGTTTCCATTAATTTGCTTTGTATTTTGTGTGTGGGAGGGGGGTACTTAACCACTAAGCCACATCCCAGCCCTTTATTTAGAAACAAGGTCTCAATGAGTTGCTTAGGGCCTTGCTAAGTTGCTGAGACTGGCTTTGAACTCGTGATCCTCCTGCCTCAGCTTCACAAGCTGCTGCACCAGCTCTATTTTATACTATTCTGAATGCAACATTGAACTTCATAATTGTGACCAAAACTGATGATTTCTTAAGAATTCCATTTTATTTTACTGAAACAATGAAATCAACAAAGTGCAGAATACCATTATTTTTGTTACCACAAATACTTAAATTAGGAACCGTTTTCTTTGAAATTTCTCTCACAAATTATTGATGGCCAACTATGCATGACAGCCTCTGGATGACAGGCTCTGGGCCAAATTAAGCCTCATGCTGCTATGGCCCTTCAGAGTAGTACTTCCTTGTCAGGAGGAGAGTAAAAAGCAGCTCTGTCTGCAGATGGGCCAGCTAGGACCAGGCTAGTTGAAAGTCACAAGAAAGTCAAACTCTGAGAACAAGACAAATGTTCTCTTCCCTTTGTAAATAAGGTTTGTCCAGAGGCAGCATGGTGGCTCACGAAAGCCAGCCTCAGTGTGAACATAGGATTTCCTCCTCCCCACCCAGTGGCTCCAGCCATCACATCATCATTCCAATCAGCTGGAAGGGAGCCAAGAGCACCCAGCCTCTTTCCACTTCCCAGTGACCAGAACCTAGTCACATGGCCAGAGCAAGAGGTCCTGAGAAATGTTAGTATTTCAGTCATCCATTTGCCCACCAAAAGACACAGAATTCTGAGTACAAAATTTGGAAAAAATAAAATAGACACTGAAGGACAAGCACAGCCTCTGCCGAAAAATGGCAGACTCTACTAAATAAAATGGACGGATGGAAATTTTTAAAGGTGAGAAACGGTTTCCACTGAGGACAGCCTGAGAGGTGGGCTTCCTAAAGGAGGCATCTGGACAGTGAGGGGTAAAGAAAGGAGCCTGGGGAACTTGGGGAGCCAGCGCCACCGGCCTGTGGAGCCTGAGGGAGGCCAGTCTGGCACCACCCAGGCCAACAGGAGGTAAGTGGCCCAGACCTGGCCGTGTGGTTACCAGGCTCCCACTGGGCAGACCGGAATGAAAAGTCTGTTGAAATGACTCCTGGTCCTTTATTTGAAAGGTCTCCTTACTGGTTTTGTTTTTGTGACAGTGTTATCATTTTAAGATGGGGCCAGAGACAGGAGGAGGATTTTATTGTTAAAACAGGGCCTCACTAAGTTGCCCAGACTGGCCTCGAATTTGGGATCCTCCTGCCTCCTCCCAAGTTGCTAAGATTACAGGCGTGTGCCACCGCAGCCGACTAGGTCTTTTTTAAATGTCCCTTTTTTTCTGGGCACAATGGCACATGCCTGTAATCCCAGCTGCTTGAGAGGCTGAGGCAGGAGGATTGCAAGTTCAAAGCCAGCCTCCGCAAAAGCGAGGTGCTAAGCAACTCAAGTCTCTAAATAAAATATAAAAAAGGGCTGGGGATGTGGCTCAGTGGTTGAGTGCCCCTGAGTTCAATCCTCAGTAATAAAAAAGCAAATACAAAAAAAAAAAAAAGTCCCTTTTTGCAGAATAAAGTCAGCAATCAGGGCTGGGGTTGTGGCTCAGTGGTAGAGTGCTTGCCTAGCATGTGTGAGGCACTGTATTTGATTCTCAGCACCACATATAAATAAACAAAGTTCCATCAACATCTAAAAAGAAATTAAAAAAAAAAAAAAGCAATCAGATCGGAGTCTCCAAAGCACTACTGGCCCATGGAAGGCCTGGGGTGGAGATGAGAGCCTTGGAGGGGCTGGAGAACAGCTGTGGCTCGGCCTGCTGGAGCCTTGTGCTCCAGTCAGGAGCTGCTCGGTGACAACCACAGAGGCCCAGGCTATGCTCTGGGAAGGGATCTGGAGGCCCCCAGCTGGAGGTAAGGAGCACTCAGAAGGGCTCCGGCTCAGGGAGGCTCTGCTGTGGCTCCCCGTGCTCACATAACTTGCCAGATGCATTTTCCACCAAGCCAGACCATGTAATGGCCAAATTTGTTCCCACTCAGCCACAGCTGTTTGCCTGGATGAACACATGATTTTAAAATGACTCTCTTGAGTGCCAACTGCCTAATAAATCTCTCCACGACAGACACCTGGTGGCAGTCCCACCGAAACCATCAAAACCATTACTTTGGACAATGGCCATGGGCTCTCCTCTCCTCGCCTTCCTCCTTCCCCTTTAAAGTTACCACCACTTAGGGGTTGGGACAGTGACCCCATTAGCCAGCCAGCCATGCTTTACCACTTAAGCTCCCATGCTCCTTTCTCTGAATTGGGGAAAATGTCTCATAGGTTATCTGGTTTTCTCCTGATTTTCAGTATCTATGGTTCAGATGGGAGTGAGGCTACTTAGGGCAAAAACCACAGGTTTTCCTCCTCATGATCTGGCGTGGCATCTAGTGCTCTCCATCTGGGGACTATTTTGTCAATAGCTTTTCTAGGGCCTTTATTTCTTGAACCTGAAAAGCGTGTGCAACTCTTGCACACTCTAGCCTGAAGGCCAAGGCTCCACGGAGGGCAAAGGGTGTCACTTACAGTCTCACTTGACAATCCACATGGGGCAGCTTTGTTCAGCTTGTTAGGATGGGATGGGCATAGCCATGTACTATTTAGATAGGAATCCAAGCCAACTGGCCCACAGGATACTGGGCCTCAGACATTCACTCAGCCCATCATCTGGTGCCTCCCATCTACAGACACCATCAATAGGCTCCTGGAGCTTAGTCCAGCTCAGGATACACACACAAGGAAACTGACCTCTACAGCCCAGAAGCGAGACTGTCTAGATGGAAGTACAGGCTACGCAAACACCTTGACCCAAGTACAGACTGGACCAACTCTACTAGCTGGGCAGAGTGACTCCACCTTATCCTTAGGTTCTGAAAGGGCTCCATGCGAACTGTCTCCTAGGAGTTTTTGGGTTTTGTTTGTTTGGGGGGTAGGACTGGGATTGAACCCTGAGGCTCTTTACTACTGAGCCACATCCCCACTCCTTTTTCTCCTGGGGAGGCTGAGACAGGAGGATCATAAGTTCCAGGTGAGCCTGGGCAATTTAGCAAGACCCTCTCTTAAAATAAAATGGAAAAGGCAGGGATGTAGCTCAGTAGGAGAGTGCTTGCCTAATAGAGAACCGTGGTGCTCCCACTCCAGGTGGAGGCTATAAAACGTCAGTCAAAAAAACATCACTGACACTGTCACGAAGACCGTATTACCAGCTTCATCTCCTTCCTTGGCATTCGAACTGCGCAGAGAGCAATTAGCATTTAATATTTGGTAATTAGCATGCTTAATGTGATTCTGAGGAGTTCCTTGACATTTTTATAAAAACAGCACATTCCCGCCCACCCTTCAAAGGGCAAGACCCAATGTGTCAAAAAGAAAAAAGCATGCCAGTCTTCTGATGCTGAATATGCATGTGTTGGGACTCTTCCTGGACACTCCCAGTAAATTTAGAAGAGGGAAAAAAAAAAAAAAACTTATTCGGCAGCCATCCGTTCAAGACGCAGGGAATCTAGGGGAAGTGGCTAAATTCAGCTTATCAAGTCACAGGCTGTGATGAACCTTTCAAATTAAAAGAAAAAAAAAAATCTTCAGTGAGCCCCAACTAACCCCGGGACCCGTGGCTCCACCGCGGAGCCACACCTGCGGACGCAGGAGGATACATTCTACTCCCGCCGCGGCAATATCGGAACCCTTGGTCTGACAATGTAGCCGCCCGCGCCCGCTCCTGCTGCCCACAGCCTGGAGCCCCCGCCAGCAGGTCCCAGCGCCCCAACGCTCCGCGCCTTCCCTCCGGAGTCCCCCAGCCGCTCGCCCGGGCCTGGACGGGCGGCCCTCGGCCCCTCCGGACCCCTGCGAGGGAGCGGGGCCTGGCCTGCGCGAAGCCGGAGGAGAGACCCCGGACCC
>NW_026000102.1:1285748-1287871 GCF_001458135.2 Marmota marmota marmota
GTGCACCCGTGCCCAGGGGCTGGGGGAGGCGTTCCATGCAGGCCTCGGGCAGGAGGCAGCCAGTGTGCGCCACGCTCCACGTGTCAGTCCCAGGACACGTCAGCCGAGGAGACCCCGAGTCCCACCCCAGACCCCACCCCGTGGGCTGGCCTGCCATCCCCGCCACGCGTCACCCTCTCTACTTACCCCTGAGACCCTGTGGCGGGGTTGGGGCACATTCCCTCACCCCAGAAGACTCAGGCCCCCGACTGTCACTCCACCCGCAGTAAGACCTACGGTAACGTGCTGGTGCTGGATGGCGTCATCCAGTGCACGGAGAGGGACGAGTTCTCCTACCAAGAGATGATAGCCAACCTGCCTCTCTGCAGCCATCCCAACCCCCGAAAGGTACCCTGCTCCAGCCCGGAGTTAGCCGTGAGTTCTGAGGAGCAGGGCTGGGCTACAAGAGGCCCCGGACATGCCCATGCCTGGCCCATGCTGCCTAGAGGCCTGTCAGAGAAAGCGCTGGCAAGGCTGAGGGGAGTCCCTGGGTGGATGGAGGCTGATGTTGCCTCTAGGGAGCAGTCCCCCCGAGCCCTGAACCTTAGAGCAACCCTGGGAGGGGCTCCCAGGAAAAGGGGACAGCCCTGGCCAGGTTGCTGAGGCTGGAAGGCATTTCTGAGAGTAGCGAATGAAGTCAGGCGGCTCGTGGCTCAGCAGAGCCCAGAACCCCCTGCTCCAGATGGTTCTGTAGGGTGGCCCTGCTCCTTGCCACTCAGACCTTCAGGGCCCCTGCCTCTGACTGTCCCCCACCCCAGGTGCTGATCATCGGAGGCGGAGATGGTGGCGTCCTGCGGGAGGTGGTGAAGCACCCCTCCGTAGAGTCTGTGGTCCAGTGCGAGATCGACGAGGTGAGTGCATGCCTGCTTGTCCCGCTTCGCCCAGACCTGGCCACGCTCCCTGGGCACGGTGCTGCACCTTGCTGGGAGGATTCCATGGGAAAATGGCACGCAGAGCTCCACGGCGCTAGTTCTTAATAGGCTCGGGACACTTCCAATTAGTAGGACTCTTTATACTGGGCCTGTTTTTAGTGCTCATTGGCTCTGCTGGGAATTGCTGGAGGTGCTGGGCTCCAGTAGTAGACAGGGGTGTCCTTTACCCTTGGCGATGAAGTTACAAGTTGGAGAAGACCTCAGAGGGGGATGTGGTAAGGCTTGACAGGGCCGGGGAGTGTGGCGGAGGCGGGAAGGCACAGGCCCAAGAGTGCAGGGTAATCAGGACAGGCCTCCAGGTGCAGCATTTAAGCTAGAGCCTGAGCAGAAGCCGATGGTGGGGCGGAGACCAAACAGGATTCTTGCTGCCGGGGTCTGGCGCTGCAACCTCTGACTTAGGAAATGGAAAGCAAGCTGTGCAGCTGGGGTAGTTGGCCTGTGGGGAGGGGACAGGGATAGTGGGAGATGAGGTCTGAGCTGCAGGCAAGAGCCAGCACCCCGTTCCCATGAGGAGCTGTGTGCCAGAGTTCTCCCCATTTTAAAGGTGTGGACACTGAGGTTCCAAAAAGGAAGGGCTTGTCCAAGGTGACCAGGCTCCCAGAAGTACTCCTGGGAGTCCCACTTGACTAGCTCCAGAGCCCAACTTCCTTCCTGCTCCTTCCTGTTCCCTCCTCAGGATGTCATCCAGGTCTCCAAGAAGTTCCTGCCCAGCATGGCTGTTGGCTACTCCAGCTCAAAGCTGACCCTGCATGTGGGCGACGGTTTTGAGTTCATGAAACAGAACCAAGATGCCTTCGATGTGATCATCACTGACTCCTCGGACCCCATGGGTGAGCAAGGGCTGAGGCCTCCACACCCTCCAGCAGCTGTTGCTCTAAAGTCAGTCTCTCAGAGGAGAGGACAGGAGGGTCCCTGAGATTACAGCTATACTCTCCCTCGTCAGTTGCTACCCTCCTCAAACAGGACTCAGGACAGGAGGGAAGAGACCAGGCCACTGCCCCAAGTTCACAAGTCTGGGGACCTGAGAGTGGGGATCAGACATTGGCCCACTGAGGGTCCAGTTTCTTCTTTGGCCTCCCCTCTGCCCTTGACTGGCCTACATTGGGGTGGAGATGAGTTCTAGTCCTTTTTTTTGGCGGCGGGGGGGGGGGG
>NW_026000102.1:1287960-1301530 GCF_001458135.2 Marmota marmota marmota
TATAAGAGACAGGCCCTGAACGACGTGCGCTGACCGGAGCCGCTGCAGTGCCGCCCAGGACCGCAGACTGGACGGGGCGTCCCCAGCGTGCCCAGGCCGCGGCCCGGACCAGACCCCCGCCAGCTCTCGCCCACCGACCAAGTGTTACAGGCCCCGAATGCTGCCCGGCCTGCCCTGCTGGGCACTCTGTCTGTCTGTCTCTCTGGCGTTCCGCCCAAGCCTAGACCAGCTCTGTACAGACGCTTCTCTGCCCTCTCGCCCCTCAGCAAACACGTGTATTTATAACAAAGTTTGCCATTGTGTCCCCAACCGCGCGCCAGCCCCAGCAGGAGCCCCATCTGTGGTTGTGGGTGCTCCTGTGAGTGAGGGTCTGCATGCCCCGTCCCCACTGTGACATTGGCCTGCCCCTTGACCTCCGGCCAGTGACACGACAGTCACCAAACCAGCCCCAAATGTGTCCCAGGAAGCTGATGAGCCATTGAACCCTTATTAGCAAGGTCCCAGGCTCATACCCCTGGGCCAGGACCTTGGGACTGACAGGGTGGGAGGTGCTGCTAAAAGGGCTTCAGTCTCTCCTGGGGCTGCCCCGAGTATCCCAGGATTTCCACCTCACAGGATGAAAAGTGCCACCCCTGCACCAGGTGGGCACTGGGTGTGACCCAGAGGGGGCTGGTTGGAACAGGGTAAGAGCTCAGTTATGTGGGGCCTGTTAAGCACATTGGGAACTTGGCCAGGTTCTGGCTCAAGCCTGAGTCAAACACTGCCTCCCCACCCCCAACCTTCAGTTCCTTCTGGAATATTCCTTTCAGCTACCCCCAGGGGTTCAGGCTACCACAGTGCACTACCACAGGGCTGTTACCTCTCCAAGGTGCTGAACCTGTGGCCCTCAGTGTCCCGGGAGCCTCGTCCTCCTGCTGTCCAGGACAGGGGCTTACTGGATACAAGAGCCACCAGGAGGGACTTGGGTCCAGGTTTAGATTTGGGAACGGAGGGCCTGGCCCCACCCGCCTCTAAAGACCGGCCTGAAAAAGCCTGGTCAGGGATGGGTCCGGAGGAGGGGCTGACAAGGACCCTGGGACTAGGGAGTAGCCCTGGCTGGGGGGTGGCACTGGAATTCCTCTTCTTCCTGGGCCTCCACCTTAGGGCCCTGAGTTGACAAGAGGGATTCGGGGACATCTGGAATGATGGGGGGTGGGGAGCCAGGGCCCAGCTTCACCAGGACTCTGGCCTCAGGCCAGCTACTGCCGGTCTCTCGGCTCCGCCCACCCTGCCTTCCTCCCACCCCCATAGGCCCACTGGTCTCTGAGCATGTTCTGACCTTTGCCCCCACAGCAGGTCTGACCTCAGTCTAACCTTTCCCCTTTACCCCCTTAGTCCCAGGCAGTCCTAGAAGCCAGGCTAGGGGACTGGGGTCTTCCCTGGTGTCTCCCAACTCTCACGGAGGCCCCAGTGAGGCCAGGAAGCAGCCGTGGCCACAGGGCGCAGCCACTGGTGGTCAGGGAGGCTGTCACTTGCTTCCTGTAGGGTCCAGCAGGGCCAGGCTCCAGCCTGGGGACCAGGCATCTTACTGATCACAGTTCTCTGAGGATGGAGCTATCCCCTCCCCACCCTGAAGGTGAGGCAGGTGATGTGCCCAAGGCTACAGGGGTCCCAAGCAGGCAGCCACCCTTTTAAGAACCATCCCACCCTTGCGGGCCAGGGCTCCTGGCAGGGGGGCCTGCTCAGACCCCTCTCCACTCCCCACTTCCCAGCAGCCCCATCTCGAGGGTGGCCCGGGCAGGGGTCACTGCTGGGGAAAAGGTGGGGGCAACCTTAGGCCCTGAAGTTCTGGGGGTCTCAATAAAAAGGACCAGGGGGTTGCAACTCGGTGTAGAGCGCCCCCTGGGCTCGTCCTCAATCCCTGTGTCAGGACACCTGTCGGCAGGGGAGAGGAGCCCAGGGCAGAAACGGCCCTGGCTGGTGTGGACGGCCAGGGCACAGCCTCCCCTGCAGGGTGGAGGGACCCGAACTCTCCCACCCACCACAAAGAGGCATCTTCAAGGTCCCGCCCTGGGATGGGCAGGGGACTGATATGCTGGATCAGCAGCAGCCTTGGTGAGTCCCCCCAAGGTCCCAGCAGTTTTGAGGGCTGCAAAACAGCCCAGTTTGTGACAAGGGAAATAAACTCAATCCTACCTGATTTTTATTTTTGGTACCAGGGATTGAGCCCAGGAGCTTAACCACGGAGCCACATCCCCAGCCCTTTTTAATATTTTATTTTGAGACAGGGTCTGGCTGAGTTGCTTAGGGTCTTGCTTTTGCTGAGGCTGGCTTTGAACTCATGGCCCTCCTTGCCTCAGCCTCCTGAACCGCTGGGATCACAGGTGTGCGCGCCACTGCGCCCAGCAAAATTTCTTCAGTTAGCTCCATCCCTGGTTGAAGGGTTCAGATCATTCTCTGGCTGTCCGCACCAGGCACTCCGTCCTTGCTGGAAGCAGTCCCTTATTCTCTTTGAGCTGATTATTTTGGAATTTATCTTCTGTGATATAAAATGAAATATATTTGGTCTTTCTCCCCAATTTCTGACACACAGTCATAAAACTCTGGCGTTTCCTGATAACTAGTATCTTCAGACATTCTAAATCCACTCCTTTTAATTGCACCTGAGTATATGCTAATGAGGTGAGTTAGGGTAGGGCCACGGGGAAGATGGAGTGATCAGAGGGACAGGATTTACAGCCCCACCTGCCAGAGGACTCAGGAAGGGAGTGGAGTTTAGGCTTTGTAAACACTTTTGAAGGTTTTGTTTGTTTGTTTTATTGTTTCTTGTTTCATTCCCCCTCCCTCCTGTACCAAGGCTTAAACCCAGAGCTACATCCCTAGACCTTTTTATTTGGGCACCAGAGATTGATCCCAGGGCCCTCCACCACTGCTTAGAGCCTCACTAAGTTGCCAAGGCTGGTTTCAAACTTGTGATCCTCTTACCTCAGTCTCCTGAGTCGCAGGGATTACAGCTGTGTGCCGCAGCCCCCAGCTATTTGATTTTTGAGGCAGAGTTTGGCTAAGACTGGCCTCAAACTGTCCTCGGCCTCTGCAGTCCCTGGGATTACAGGCGGCCGCCACCACGCCTGGTTTGTAAGCACTCTGTGCAAAGAGATCTGGTGGCTTGCAGGTTCTCGGCTCGCAGGTGAGTGTCAGCAGAGCCTTGGCAACACCCTTTAGAGTAACCCAGTGCAGGCGCTGACCCGCCTTCTGTGATTTGTCCTAGCAAATTCATGGAACCCAAGGGTCCCCAGAGGGACCTCTGATTTATAGTAGGTTGGCCAGAAGTGAGGTTGGCATCCGAGTGGGGCCAGTCTTGTGGGACTGAGCCCTCACCCTGTGGGATACGACGCCATCTCCTGGTAGCGTTCAGCTGGTGTCTGGGCAGAACAACTCGGTGCACAGGAAACAACTCGTGGTGGTTGTATGTCTACAGTGGAAGAGAATTGTTGGTTTGTGTGTTTCTTCTCTTTGTGTCTCTAGATAACATGCTCATATTACTACTTCTGGACTTATATTAGCCATAATCTCTCTCTCTCTCTCTCTCTCTCTCTCTTTTTTTTTTTTTGTACCAGAGGTTGAACCCAGGGATGCTTAACCACTGAGCCACATCCCCAGCCCTATTTTGTATTTTATTTAGAGACGGGATGTTGTTGAGTTGCTTAGAGCCTCACTAAGTTGCTGAGGCTGGCTTTGAATTTGCAATCCTCCTGCCTCAGCCTCCGGAGCTGGGATTACAGGTGCGCACCACCGCACACAGCTCAAGCCATAATCCCTTGATTTCCAGCTCGGGAAAATGAGGACTCCTTCCCTGCCCCTGCCTCACTCTCCACAGCTGAAACGCAGTCTGGATTAGCTGGGTCTTCAGTGTTTGCACTGTGACATCAACATGAGCCTGGCTCACGCTGGCCCAGATGACGAGGGGATTCTGTGGCTCTGACCGCCTACACAGCTCCCAGGAGCTTGGTCATGGTTTTCATTTCCTTTGTTCTTAATGAATTCATCACTGATCAGCCTTAAACTTTCACACTTGTCTAAAGCTCTTTTTATGGTCTTTAGGCTCAACAGGTGGCTTATCATTTTCATGTTCATTTTTTTTTTTTAAAGAAAGAGAGAGAGTGAGAGCGAATTTTTTTAATATTTATTTTTTAGTTCTCGGCGGACACAACATCTTTGTATGTGGTGCTGAGGATCGAACCCGGGCCGCACGCATGTCAGGCGAGCGCCCTACCGCTTGAGCCACATCCCCAGCCCTTCATTTTCATTTTCCTAGACGATCTGTCCGCAGCCTCCTCACTACCCCAGTGGAAGCCCCTCTCGGGCCCCGAGTCTTCCCATTGTTGGTTCCCCCCTTGTTTTAGGGGAGCATATCCCACGGTAGCTTTCTGAGGAAAGGAACGTGGAAAGCAAGCTTTTAAGTTTTGACATTTATGAAAATGTTTTGTTCCACCCTCAGGCTTGCTTGACTGATAGGTGAAGCCTTGGGTGGAGGACTCTGAACTCACAGGTGGGTAGCCAGACATTCCACCCCACTTAGAGGCCTCAGCTCCTCTCAGGGAAGCTCTCCAGAGGATATTGAAGTGGCCTCGTGACCTGGTGGCTAGCTTCCCCCACAACAAGTGCTCCAAGAGCTGAGTGGACGCTGCCACGTCGTGTGCGGCCAGGCCACACCAACCCTTCAGCAGTACTCTGCCCAGAAGGCCTAGTTGTATGTGTAAGACCACAAGAGGGTGTGACACCCCAAAGCACGAGTCACCAGAGGCCATCTGAGAGTCGGACTACTGTACCCTTCTAGCTCCTTTCTTTTTTGGCAGTGGGAGGGGTACTGGGGACTGGGCCCAGGAGTGCTCTATTACTTAGCTACATCCCCAGCCTTTTTTTTCTTAATTTGAGGCAGGGTCTCACTAAATTGCTGAGGCTGGCCTCTAACTTACGATCTTCCTGCCTCAGCCTCCTGAGTCACTGGGATCACAGGCGTGGGCCACCCTTCTAGCTCTTGAAAGTTTCAAGGTGTCCCCTTTTTTTTAGTTATAGTTGGACACAATACCTTTATTTTTTTATTTGTTTTTATTTATGTGGTGCTGAGGATTGAACCCAGCACCTCGCACTTGCCAGGCAAGCGCTCTACTCATGAGCCACAGCCTTAGCTCTCAAGGTGTCCCTTTTCCTGACCCTTTGGATGTGATTTTCTAGGAGTTTCCTTCCCCCTCTGCTCTCTTACTCTCCTTGTAGGACATGATTTTTCCCTCCAGTGTTTTGAAATGGTATGCGTAAATGTCTAAATTTTTATCTATTTCTCTGGGCCCTGGGAGACACTTTGTTTTTCATTATTTATTTGTTTGCTTATTTTATTTTTTGGTACTGAGCCTCATCCCCAGCCTTTATTATTTTCATTTAGAGACAGGGTCTCACTAACTTGCTGAGGCTGGCTTTGAATTTGTCACTCTCCTGCCTCAGCCTCCTGAGTTGTTGGGATTACAGGCTGGCCCCACCACCTCCAGCTATGACATGTTTTTCTGTGGTGCAGATCAAACCCAGGGCCTCGTGCACACCAAGCATGTGCTCACAGGCCAGGCAAGGCTCCACCACAGCCAGCCCTGAGCACATTCAGTCAGCACCAAGAGGTCCAGTTCTGGGGAGTTTTCTTGAACGGTTTTGTTTAAAATCCCCACTCCAGCCTTCACAACTTAGTGAGACCTCATCTCAAAATAAAATATAAAAAATAAAGAGCCGGGTGTGGTAGCCTGTAAACCCAGCGATGCTGGAGACTGAGTCAGGAGAATTACAAATTGCCAAAAACAGCAATTTTAGTGAGGCCCTAAGCACCTTACCCAGACTCTGTCTCAAAATAAAAAATACAGCTGGGCATGGTGGCACAAGTCTGTAATCCCAGAGATTCGGCAGGTTGAGGCAGGAGGATCCCGCTTTCAAAATCAGCCTCAGCAACTTACCCTAAGTAATTTAGTGAGACCGTGTCTCAAAATAGAACATAAAAAGGGCTGGGGATGTGGCTCTGTGGTTAAGCGCCCCTGGGTTCAATCCCTGCTACCACAGAAAATAAAAAAATAAAAATATGTGTACACTCTGCTATTGAGCCATGAGCAAGGCCCTGGGTTCCATCCCCAGTACCACCGATAGATAGATGGATGGATGGATGGATGGATGGATAGATGGATAGATGGATGGATGGATGGATGGATAGATGGATGGATAGATGGATGGATGGATGGATGGATGGATGGATGGATAGATGGATGGATGGATAGATGGATGGATGGATGGATGGATGGATGGATGGATGGATGGATTTAAGTACCATGTTGTGTGGCTGCCTCAGCAGTGAGGAGCTCAGCAGTGAGGGAACTGGGGGTCTCGACATCCCACTTGCCCTCAGCTAGGGCTGGGACCCTCCATTTCACTCCTGTGGCTGGGGTAGGGATGAGGGATGGCTACTTTCTAGAGGGCCTGGTGCCCTGATCCTGACTCCCCCGCAGACCTGGCAGTGTCTGCAGGACCTTCGTTCCCACCTTGCCCGATGCTGTGGGTCCCAGGCTCCCACCCTTGGGCACTCCTGGCCTCTCCCCTCCCAGCTCAGGGTGCCCTGGAGAGGGGGTGAGGCAGCAGCCACCTCTGCTCCTCGGCCTCCCCTCAAGTCCACGTTGTCATGGAAGCCCACCTCGCAGGTCACCAGGACACATGCCACGGGTGAAGGGCAGGGCCGGGATTTGTCCCCAGGCTGTGGTTGCCCAGGTTGGTCTCCTGGAGCCACCTGACCTTCTAGCCAGGGACCCGGGACAGGGGACAGGCAGGCATCCTGGTGTGGATTCCCGGAATCCTGGGGCGGGCGGCTGGGGGCAGGGCCAGGTGCTGGGCAAACAGACCAAAGGTGAGAGGGGCAGGCTGTGGTGCGCAGGCCACCGGAGGCACGCCATGAGGTGGGTGGGAGCCCCCAGGCCGCCAAGCTGGACGCCGAGCCCCAGCCCAGCCTGCAGGCTGCTGGTCCTCCTGGGCCTGCTGGGTGGGGGTTCAGCAGCCGTCCCCATGGGCCCCACGTGGCCTGAGCCTGTGTTCGGGCGCCTGACGTCCCCTGGCTTCCCGAGGGAGTATGGCAACCACCAGGAGTGGCGCTGGGCCCTGAGGGCGCCTCCTGGCTACCGCCTGCGCCTCTACTTCACCCACTTCCACCTGGAGCCCTCCTTCCGCTGCGAGTACGACTTCGTCAAGGTGCAGCTGGGCGCAGACTGGGGGTCTCTTGTGGGCAGGGGGCAAGTTCAAGACCCTCCAAAGGACTGGCCAGGGCTGGGGGGACACCAGGGGACAGGGTCTGGCCTTGGCCAGCAGGGAGGGCAGGCCCGGGTCTTCTCTCTCCTCCCTGTGACCCCTGCCCCCACAGCTGAGCTCAGGGACCAAGGTGCTGGCCACGCTGTGCGGACAGGAGAGCACGGACACGGAGCAGGCACCGGGCAATGACACCTTCTACTCCCTGGGCCCCAGCCTGGACGTCACCTTCTGCTCCGACTACTCCAACGAGAAGCCTTTCACGGGGTTCGAGGCCTTCTATGCTGCTGAGGGTGAGGGAGAGGAGGGTCCTGAGGTGGCCTGTCCACAGCTGTGGGCGACTGAGCCAGCCAACCCTGCCCCTGCCTGCAGACTCCCGTCTCCCCTGGGGCTGGGTCCTTGTCAACCCCAGCGGGCAGTTGAGTCCCCTTCCAGCTGACACCATCCGCAATGCAAATCTCAGTTATGCGGACTGAGCCCTCACCTGCTCCTGACCAAGCACAGGCGGGAAAACGAGGCCCACAGCAGGGGCCCCGGCTGTGCGTGGGCTTTACGTGGACACTAGACTTCAGCTTCTGGCCCTGCAGGGACCAGCTGTATGACCTCTCTGTGTTCAGAAGGCCAGGGTTTGGTGGCGCCTCACTAATCCTGCCGCTGAGCGTTCCCTCGCTACTGGGCAGACATGGGCGAGCGCAGCCCTCACTGGTTTCAAAAAGGTGCTATTTACGTCTCCCAACTGGGACTGAAAGGCTGGGCGCAGCACCCAAGGCTCCTCTTGGGTCGGCCACTGAGCTCGCTGTCCCCCGAGTCCCCGGCCAGGCCCAAGCTCGTCCCACTTCCATCCCTCCTGAGCCCCTGCCTGGCCCACCTCTCCCCCAGACATTGATGAATGCCGAGAGCCCCCGGGAGAGGAGGCCACCTGTGACCACCACTGCCACAACCATCTGGGTGGCTTCTATTGCTCCTGCCGCGCCGGCTACGTCCTCCACCAGGACAAGCGCACCTGCTCAGGTGAGCCCACCTGCCCGAGGCCCCCAGCCCTCAGGGCCATCGCTGACTGCCGGCTCTGGGGGAGCCTTGGCAGGGACCGCCTTCCCCCTCTCTGCCCACCCCACCCACTCCCCCCAGAGCCTTGGCCCAGTCGTCCCTCTTTAGCTCATTAGCATGTGCCCTGTCCTCACTGTGCTCCTGGCCCCACTGGGCTCTGAGAGTCCCTGGCACAGCCACCTTCCCTTCATGGGCAGCTGCTCCCAGCTCCCAGAGAGGGGAGATGGGGGTCTTGGGCCTGGGTCCTCTGGCCAAGTCTGGCATACCAGGGTCCCCTCCCTCCACCAACTTCAGAGTGGGGGTCAGGGCATGCTCCAAAGCCACCTGTTCCTGGCCCCCTTTGGTCTCCATGGCCCAGACGCTGGTTCTCCTGTACCCCTGCCAAGCGCTGCATGGTCAGTGCCTTGGGGAGCTGGCTCTGACCCTGCCTCCCCACTCGCTGTCCCCTCTCGATCTCTTTTCCAGAGCAGAGCCTCTGACCCTCCTTGGCTCCGCCTGCCCAGCCCAAGGGCTGCAGCTCTGGTTGCTGCTGCCCACAGCACCCAGCTCACGCGCCCCAAGGCCTGAGAATAAACCTGGCTCTCCCTCCACCGCTGCTGTGTGTCTCTGGGTGAAGGGTCCGGGGAGGTGGGTGGTGTGTGTCCTGGCCCTCTTCTCTCGGTCCCTGCCCTCCGCAGAGCCCGATGAAGCCCAGCCTGGTGGGAGCCCTTCCATGGGCCACAGACTCCTTTGCCAGAGGGCTTACTGCAGCCTCCTACTTTGGAGTTGGGCACTGAGGCCCAGAGAGGAGCAGGGGCTAGCCTAAGCTCACACAGTGACTGAGCACTCCCCACTGCATCCTCAGAGACTGAACTCCCAGCATCCTGGGGCTTGCTCCTGTTGGGGAGCCCCTCGGGGTCCTGTTCTGTTCTAAGGGAGCCTGACCTGAGGTGCACTGACCCCGGGAGGTGCTCACAGAGGGGTTGGGCTGGTGCCCCCCACACGGGGCTATTCCCTCTGCTCCGTAGGGAGCAGCCCCATGGAAGCAGGGACCCTACTTCTCACAAGCCTCTGCCCCAATGCAGCACCCCACCCTGGGACAGGGGCTGGGAGGCAGACCCCCGCCCCCTGTAGATGGAGCCTGGCCCACACCGGTGCTGAGCAGAGTCCTCAGCTGTGGGAGGAAGGAGGGCAGCAGGACAGACCTGGGGAAGGGGCCGGGAGAGGCCCTTCCAGGAGGTTCTGAGGCCGGGCTGGGCTGGTCTTGCAGGTGTGGGTGGGAGCCACCTGGTGGGTGCACTTGGGAATTGCTGGGGTGGGCGTGGGGAATTCTAAGGAGCAGGAAGTCCCCTCCTGCCTCCTTTTCCCCTTTTTGGATTCCTAGGGACCGAAGGGGGGCTCCCTGCGTCCGTGTTTGGGTGCCTCTTGCTCTGGCAGAACCTCCCTCCCCCCATGCCCTTCACCTCCAGCTTTGAGACCCTGGCTGAGGACGGCCACCCTCTGGGGCCGGGAGTGGGGCCCTTGCAGGCTTCTGTCCCTGGTGCAGCAGACGCAGGTGGCCTATAGGCGGGGGCCCTCTCAGCCTTCCGGGTGGGGTGTTTCGTTTCCTCCAGCGCCTCGGGCCAGCTGTGTGCAGGCCTGGCCAGACTCAGGGACACAGATGCCCTGCTCTTCAGAAGCAACCCACCCTGCTGTCCCAGCAGAGGGCGGGCAGGGGGGCGCGCAGCCGCCCCACCGCTCTCCCCCTCTTCCCAGCCCTGTGCTCAGGCCAGGTCTTGCGCGGCCGGTCTGGGGAGCTGAGCAGCCCCGAGTACCCGGGGCCCTACCCCAAGCTCTCCAGCTGCTCCTACAGCATCCGCCTGGAGGAGGGCTTCATCGTCACCCTGGACTTCGTGGAGTCCTTCGACGTGGAGGCCCACCCCGAGGCCCAGTGTCCCTATGACTCCCTCATGGTACGGCCTGAGCCCCGGCCCTCGGGTCCCCCTCAGCACAGCCCGTGGCCCAGCTCCTGTTCACCTCAGTCCAGGCCAGCCGGCTGGCGGGGGGGACGGGCCACCTGTCCCACCAGCTCCCCTGAGCGAGAGCTTGCCCCTCACCCCAGCAGGAGCCCGGCAGCAGGTCCTGGGACTTCAGAGCTCCTCCTTTTTCAGATTCAGACGGACCAGGAGGAATATGGCCCTTTTTGTGGGAAGACATTGCCCCCCAGAATTGAGACAGGGAGCAACAACGTGACCATCCTCTTTGTCACTGACAAGTCAGGGGCCCACACAGGCTGGAAGATCCACTACACAAGCACAGGTGAGCGGGGGTCCCAACAGGCAGGAAGCTCAGAGCCTCTCCTCTCTTCCTTGTGTCAGGGAGCCATGGGGAGCGGAGTGCTTCCCAGGCCAGGCCCAGCCAGGGAGACCAGTGGGGAAGCCTGAGAAGCAAGGGCCTTCCACTGGTGCCTTCCTCCCCCGCCCTCCCATCCCCCAACACGTCCTTCCACCCCCCACTGGCCCCTCACCCACATGCCCTTCCAGAGACACGAAACACGGAACTCAGTCCAGTGGGGACAGTAACATAACCAGACTCCCTGGCAGGCACAGCCTCAGAGCCAAGGTCTGGGCATGGTGAGAGTCCGGAGGAGGGACCTGGCCCAGGCGGGGACTGGATGCTAGGGAAGGTGCCCTGGAACAGGAAATCCCCAAGACAGCAATGGAGGACCCAATGGGTGGCAGGGTATCTGGGCCCAGGAAAGGGGACATGCCAGCACCAGCCCAAAGGTGCCACCATTCAGGGTGTGGAGCTGTAGGGGGTGAGGTGTGGGCTGCAGAGGGTTTGGGCTAGAACTACAGCGCAGGGGGTCAGCAGGACCCATGACCTCTGTCTGCAGGGGCTGCCCCTGGTCTTGATTCTGCCCTCTGGGCCCTTCCAGCACCTTTTTTTTTTTTTTTGTACTGGGGATTGAACCCAGGGGCACATTACCACTGAGCTACATCCCCAGCCATTTTTTTTTAATTCATTTTTTTATTTTGAGACAGAGTCTCAATAAGTTGCTTAGGGCCTTGCTAAGTTGCTGAGGCTGGCCTCAAACTTCTAATCCTCCTGCCTCAACCTCCCAAGCCACTGGGATTACAGGGATAAGCCATGTGCCCAGTGCTAGCAGCTCTTCCTCATGACAGACCCTCAAAGTTAGAAGCCCTGGGCCCTGTGTGATGAGAGCCACCTCAGGACCCTGGCTGGGTGGGGTGAACCCAGCTGCTCTAGCAGCTTAGCAGGTCGCTGGACGGAAGAGCCTCAAGGAGAAGCGGGGCCACAGGCTGTGGCCTGAAACTGGGGGTGAGAGCAAGCAGGGGCTTGGGGCTGGTGGAAGGCAGTCTCCCCAGGGCTCGAGTACTGTGGTGGGTGCCAGCAGGGAAGGCTGAGGCTCCCCAGGTCTTCTGGATCTTTTTTTTTTTTTTAAGAAGTTGTGAATGTTTTTTGTTTGTTTTAATATTCTTTAGTTGTCACTGGGCCTTTATTTCGTTTATTTATATGTGGTGCTGAGAATTGAACCCAGGGCCTCACACACGCCAGGCAAGCCCCCGTCTGGATCTTTTTGAGGCTCCCCAAGTCCCCCGGAGCTTTGGTCTCTGGCCCATCTCGGAGCCCTGGTGTTCCCCCTGTGTCACCCTGGCATCTTATGGGTGTCATGAGGCTTGATTGCAGCTTGCTCTTTCCAACCACTCGTCCAAGTGCTGTCTTAGTACTTCTCCCCTGTCCCCAGGAGCTATGACTTAAACCCACTTGATTTTAAGTCACATGTGTCTTGCTCCTGGCTGTGGGAGGAAAGAGGGCAGCAGGACAGACCTGGGGAAGGGGCCGGGAGAGGCCCTTCCAGGTGGTTCTGAGGCCGGGCTGGGCTGGTTTGCAGGTGGGGCGGTGCACTGTCTTTCTGCACACCTGGCCTTCTTACCTATCCACAGCTGAGTGCCAAGCAAAGACAAATAACTGTGTGTGTGTGTCTGTCTGTCTGTCTCTGTGTGTCTGTGTGTGTGGTACCTGGGATTGAACCAGGGGTACTTTATCACCGAGCTACATCCCCAGCCCATTTAGTTTTTTAAAAATTTTGAGCAGGGTCTTGGTAAGTTGCTGAGGGTCTTGCTAAGCTGCCAAGGCTGCCTCAAGTTTGTGGTCATCCTGCCTCAGCCTCCAGGTGGCTGAGATTATGGGTGTGGGCCACCTCGCCTGGCAAAGCAACAGATCTTAATTTCTGCAAGCCACTGAGTTTAATCTTGCTTTTGAGACTTTCTTTGTATCATAAAGGTTTGCTTTAGAAGTCAAGAACTTCAGATTGCTAAATTCAGACTTGGCTGCTACTGACCACATCAAAGTCACTAAGCCTGCTTTCCTCTGCACAGCGCAGCCGTGTCCTGATCCGATGGCACCACCTAATGGTCACATTTCACCTGTGCAAACCAAGTACATCCTCAAAGACAGCATCTCTGTCTTCTGTGAGACTGGCTATGAGCTTCTGCAAGTGAGTTACTACAAAACCATACTCACAGGGTCACAATCATGGCGAGATGTGCACACACGTGTGAGCAGATGCATGAAAAGAAAGCGGAAAGAGTGTGAAAGAGGCAGGGCAGCTCTGCGGTCAGTGCTTCAACAATAAAAAGCAGATCCACAGGGACGGCCATGGAGAGTTTCGTCCTTGGGAATCCTGCCTTCTTAAAAATTATTTATTTTTACATTTATTGGGGGGGAGGGTTGGGGATGGAACCCGGGCATCACATATGACAGGCAAACGCTTACCACAAGCTACTTGGAGAGCTGGTGATTAAAAGGGGAACTTTTGTTCGCTCGCTGCAGCAGCTAGCTCTTCATAAAGTGGCTGAAACGACAGAAAGAGGCACTCACCAGACTGTTCCATGAGCCCTGCGGCAACACCGCGTATTAAATCAAGGTCCTCCCTCTGGTCAACGGATGACCTTCCCATGGAACAACTTCTGGGCCCACAAAAAATTAGACAGTGCTGGGAAAGAGTATATTCTGCAAAGTTATAAATAGTGATCACTGTTAAGGGAGAGGGAGTATAATTTTAAAAAATGCTTAGCATGTTGCTTTAGGGGCACAGGTAAGAGATTAACACGTCCTCTTTATGTTCTTCAAAATTGTCACTGAATCCCAGTGGTAAAAAGTAATAACACTGAAATGATAGCTGGCGATGCAACCCACAGTCCTGTGGAGGGTCAGAACCAAAAAAAAAAAAAAAATGAAA
>NW_026000102.1:1301821-1317714 GCF_001458135.2 Marmota marmota marmota
CCCAGTATAGAAAAAAAAAAAAAAAAAAAAAAAAGATTCCCACCTTGTGAGCTCTTTCCTACAATTCCTTGACTATAAACTTGTTCAGTTTCTCACTTGATTTAAAAAAACAAAACAAAAAAAGACACCTTGAGGTCCTCTGAAGCATAAAGCTTCTGCCAATGCCACCCTCTTTGTGTGTGTGTGTGGGGGGGGGGTATCCTGGGGGTTGAACCAGAGGTGCTTTACCACTGAGCCACATCCCCAGCCCTTTTTGTTTTTTTGAGACAGTGACTCACTAAGTTGCTGAGGCTGACCTCCAATTTGTGATCCTCCTGCCTCAGCCTCCCTAGTAGCTGGGATGACAGGCATGCGTCACCAGAGCCGGCCATCCTCTTTCATTTTACTGTTTGGTTTTATTTCAGAAAGTCAAAATAGTTTTCCCTCTAAATCCCACTGATGGGAAAGCTGATTACATGCAAAGCTCATGACAATATTTCAGTAGCCTTCCTCTGGCTGATCTACTGGCCTCAGGTCAGAAAGACACACAGGGGCTCTGTGTCTGATCATGCCAGCCTTTCCCAAGCTTTGGACCACACACCTCGGGCACTTTATATAAAGGGTGAACTTTGAGTTCTAATGTGTTTTTGGATTACTGTGGAAAGCAAAAAAACATAAATCACTGCAGCAGAAATACCGATGCAGGTTTAGAGTTGAGATATCTAACAGGTGACCTAACCTAGCAGAGCTTTGTGTAGCACGTGCATATGCACCAGGCAGCTGGGTGTGCAACAAGTCCAAGCCCCCCGTGTGCCACCACACATGAGCTCTGTTCATGTGGCTGCCACCTCCCTTTTGTGAAGCACTGGAATAGGAACTGCTGTGGGGCCCAGCTCTTGGTGACTAGAGGATGTAAACAAGGAAATTACTGTCTGAATTTCTCTTTAGGGTGCTTTGCCCCTGAAATCATTCACTGCAGTCTGTCAGAGAGATGGATCTTGGGATCGACCCATGCCAGAGTGCAGCTGTACGGCCGTGTGGTGACAACTCCCTCACCTGCTGCTACCCTTACTGCTTCTGTCACTTCTCTGCCCCTCCCCCCAAACAATGGTTACATATATCAGGGCTTTGATTCAAAACTTGCTTCTCCTCCTCAGTCAGCACTTAGAGGCTCCAACAGCACGAGGTTACTAGGGAAAAGTCAAAGTGTGCTTTTTGCATACACTATACACACACACAGTGACATTGAGAACCCATCACACCACCCAGTGAGAGTATAATCACCATTATTGTTTTGGTGTGTATCCCTCCAATTACACATATCTCACATGTATGAACATGTACTTGCTGCCACATGTTGAGATGGGAGTCATTCTGTCCATATGTATGTACATAAACACACATATGCACACTCACAAACTGGGATAATGGTGCACCATTTTGTAGACTAAGAATCATATAAATTTAAAGAATCGTAAAAATAGCATTTCAATTGTAAAAATACAAACGTGTAAATTGAAAAAAATAAGGAATTTACAATGTACAGCAAAAGCATCTTTTGCCTCTCTCCAAACTACCACTGAGTTTGCGGGGTATACTGGAGGATGGAGCTCAGTTAAGAGCACTTGCCTGGCTTGCACGAAGCTGAGTTCATCCCCTGAAATGCCCTCCCCCCCAAAAAATTGGGTGGAGGGGCTCTATTCATACTTTTTTTCTTAATATATTTTAATGTGGTGCTGAGGATTAAACCCACTGTCTTACACAGGCTAGGCGATCGCTCTACCTCTGAGCCCCAGCCCAGCCCTATTCCTTCATTCTCCTGTTTTGAACATGCATTTCATTATGATGGCCTTGAACCAAATGGTGGCACTGTGCTTCCTCCTGGCTGGGACACCTTCCCTCATCTGCCTGACTTTAAGAGGCCTACTCCTGGATCTGTGTACAGCCCCAATCACTTTGGTGCTTTTACTTTATCCAATTTCTATTGCCAGAGTTTTGCTATTGTCAGGTGTAGATTTAAGTCTATATACCTTTTTTTGTGTATTTTTTTGCAAAGGTTTTCATAGAACAAATTCTATGGAACAAGAAACTTAAGTTTTTTTCTTTTTATAAATTTATATCTCCACCAATGAGAAAACAGTAAAGAGCTGGTCTGGGTTTGAACCCTGATCCTGCCACTTTTTGCTGTGCCCAGGTGGCAAAACACCAGTCTCATCTTCTCATCTAGATTGGCCCTGTCAAGAGCTGTAGTGACATTGAGGAGGAAGGTGGAGAACTTGGCACAGAGGCAGGCCCACAGCTACAAGGTTGCCAAAGTGCAGCTTTAATATCCCCAATAGAACTACACCAACAACTCGTGTCTACTGTGGAGAGATCTAGGACTTCAGACAAAAATCGCTCCATCTCGTTTGTATCACAAATTGGCTAGTGATGTCCTAAGCACTGTCAATTCTGGTCCACACTCAAGGGATGAAATGACGACCCTCAACACAACTGTTTTGCTCAGACTCCAGGTGGTCTAAAGTTCTGGTTGGAAAGGGCCAGAAGGCCCTGGGTTCATTGGCTTATCTTGACCCAGGCCTGCTGCTCTCCTCCTCCCAGAATGCTGCTACACGGCAGCCTTGTGTCTTCTTTCTGCACCAGGGATGGAGCCCAGGGGAGGGCTACCACTGAGCCACACCCCAAATCCTTTTTATTTTTTGAGACATGGCCTTGCTGTTACTTAGGGCCTTGTCAGTTTGCTGAGGCTGGACTCCAGTTTGTAATCCTCCTTAATAACCCGAGTGCACTGCACCTGGCTAGTCTTTGTTTCATGAGAAATAAGGAACTCCAAGTATTTCTTTTAGGGAAGGCACCGCCCTGATCCTCTCCTGGCCCAGCCATCTAATTAGAATCTGGACATGAGTGATGCTTTGAGATCACACTAATGTGATTCTTGCCACTTCCTAGAGATGAAATTCATAATACCAACCACATAGGGGAAATGCATGTGGTCCAGCCCACCTTCTAGATACGCTGCTAGTGGTCTTCAGAACTTTTCACTAATTTTATGGTTCTGGAGATGAAACTCAGGTCTCCAAGCGCCCTGCCACGGAGTCTACCCCCAGCCCTCCCTTCCCATATTTCTTCACTAGTGGTGGACTGTGGCCCTCCAGAGGAGCTGCCCAATGGCCGAGTGGAATACCTCACTGGTCCTGAAGTGACCACCTATAGAGCTGAGGTTCAGTACCACTGCACAGAGACCTTCTATACAATGAAGAGGAATAATGGTAAGAAAGGTTTGCAAAGTTGGGGTGGTGATATTTAGAACTTAAGCTTTCGTGTTCTGGAAATAAACTTTAACCAACATTTTTGGCTAAGGAAGACAAAAGATTAAAAGGCACTTCTCCCACCGCTAAGTGAAATATTACAGCTAAAGTGACTTTAATGTCAATTTGCAAGAATCTGAAAACAGATCTTATCTAGTAAATGACTACTACAAACACACAATATATTCCAAATGGTTTAATTTAACAAGTCAAAACGTTATCATTAAGCACTTGAGATCTTGATACATATTCAAGTTACACATCTAAAAGGTTTCCACTTTGCAAGCAAACATGGTAATGCAGAGACCTCCTATTTATGAAATCATGTAAAATGGTTAGTCAGACACCTCTACCTCCCACAGATGCTCAAGAATCAACATTTTTCAAGGGGGTATTCAAGCAAATGACAACCAACTTATACATGCAGTTAAACATTTTTGCTTTTCCAATGATTTGCAGGTAAATATGTGTGTGAGGCTGATGGATTCTGGACGAGCTCCAAAGGAGAAAAATCACTCCCAGTCTGTGAGCCTGGTAATGGACACATTTATACAAGATTCATAATTGACGGAAAGGAGAACTGGGTGGGAGACAATAAGAAGTGCTTTAGCTGTGGTAGGCAGAAATGAAACTTTAGCACTTGGCTCTTAGACCAAGTTATTATTTCCAAATAATCTGTTCTCATTATCCCCTTTCCACAGAGAGGTTGTGCAGTGCTGACTGCATCAGTCATTTGATTATTTTTGACCTTATAACTAGGCAAGCATAAAAAATTAAATGATTTTTTAAATTATCTTGAACCATTTATACATTTATAAACACGAGTTCTTCTGTTGTTACTTTTCTTCTCTGTAAAAATGCTATTAAAACCCAAAGCTAATAACTTCATTATTTCCCTAAGCAATTGTTTTCAATGACATCTAGGTTTTTAAACATTAATGCAATTTGCTTTTTTTAATAGTGCTTAATTTTTTTTAACCAGAATTGGCTCTAACAATAATAGTTGAGAATGATTTTTTAAAAAAAAATCTGAAAGGTAATAATATATTCATTACCCCTCTGTTATTTGGCTTAAATTGTTTTTTTTAAACCTATACTTGGCCGACACAACGTTTGTGAGTTTAATACAAGTATACTGCCTTAACGGGAAACATATGCTACATTAATGAGCATAATTAATCTGCAATAAGGACACAGTAAGATTCAGTGTTTGGAAGAATCAACCAGACCACAAATAATAATTCCTGACCCGAAGGGTCCTGGATGGTACTGGGATGGAACCTGGGGCACTCTCCCATTGAGACACATCCCAGCCCTTTTTATTTTCTGAGACAGGGGTGAAGCTGCTCAGGCTAGTCTTGGATCTCCTGAGTTGCTGAGATTCTAGGCATGTGCACTGCACACAGCTCCCCAAATCGTATAGACCAAATTCTTTTAGTAAAAAAAAAAAAAAAATTATTTCCAAAATTTAAATTTCACTCACAATTTCCTGAGGAACTAAGAAATACCAAAATTATTTACAACTTTGAATTGTGCTATTTTAGAATAGTCTTACGCACCTATGTAAGGAAACACTCCTACTTGTAGGACCTAATTTTTGGCTGACATTAAACACACAACCACCACCAAAGTGGTAAAAACTTGGAAAAAAAGCCCCACTGGATTTTTACAAAGTCTCTCTCACTGCTTCTTCCCCAGTGTGTGGACTATCAGCCCGGACTACAAGAGGTCGTATATATGGAGGGCAAAGGGCACAGCCTGGTGATTTCCCCTGGCAAGTCCTGTTACTAGGTCAAACTACAGCAGCAGGTGCACTTTTATATGACAACTGGATTCTAACAGCTGCTCACGCCATATATGGGCAAAAAGAAGAAGTATCTTCCCTGGACATTCGAATGGGCATCCTGAATAGACTATCGCATAACTACACAAAAGCCTGGGCTGAGGCTGTTTTTATACATGAAGGTTACACTCATGAGGCTGGTTTCGACAATGACATAGCACTGATTAAATTGAAGAACAAAGTTGTAATCAATAGCAACATCATGCCTATTTGTCTGCCAGGAAAAGAAGCTGAATTTTTGATAAGGACAAATGACATTGGAACAGCATCTGGTTGGGGATTAACCCAAAGGGGTTTTCTTGCTAGAAATCTAATGTTTGTCGACATACCAATTGCTGACCATCAAAAATGTACTGCTGCCTATGAAAAGCAGTATCCAGGGGGAAGGGTAACTGATAACATGCTTTGTGCTGGCTTAGAAACTGGAGGCAAGGATAGCTGCAGAGGTGACAGTGGAGGGGCACTAGTATTTCTAGACAACAAGACAGAGACTTGGTTTGTAGGGGGATTAGTGTCTTGGGGTTCTGTTAATTGTGGGGAAGCAGGTCAGTATGGGGTGTACACGAAAGTCATTAACTATATTCCCTGGATTGAGAACATAATTAATAATTTTTAATTTGCATGTGTTCAATCAGTAAATGAGTCATTTTTAGAACCTTGTAAAAGATCTTAGCAGTAATGTGACATAGCAGCTACCGCCCCCCGCCACCACACACACAAAATAACCCAAACTCCAGGTGACACTGTTACAGGTACTAATCCATTTAATAGTATAATGCCACCCTTACTTGTTGATTGAAGGGGACATAAACCATCACAGTATTACAATGACATTCACCTTCACCACCCCAATATAACTCACTGCTTAAGATGCATTTACTTACAAAGCCCACCTTTTCATACTAGTTGTTTGCATTTCTGCAAATTGCTTGTCTATTTTCCACTTGTTCTTACTGATCTCAAAGAGTGCTTTATATATTATAGGACTATGGGTTTTAGGGGAGCAACTTTGAAAAATCATTTTTCCCCCAGGTAGATAAGATGTTCCTAGCAATTGGAAATAACCTAAATAATGTTCAACTTCAGAATACTGTCTAAATCAAATCTGGTATTTCCACAAAATGAAATGTACTAGAAACAAGTGGTCATATTATAGATAAATCTGAAGTTTTTTTTTTTTTTTTCCCCTTTTCCTTAACTGAACACAAAATTCTCGGGCACAGGTAAGCTTAACAATAGACAAATTCTACCATAGCTGAGTAGACAGTTCTATTATTCAATTCAGAGATACTCTCCTGTGTGTAATAATAAAAATTCTAATTATCAGATGCAACTGAATTACTGTGTAACTTCCTACTGTTCCTACTATGGAAATACAGGTGCTGATTTAACCTTAAAATTTAATTTTAGTTGGCTATCCCTAAAACTTTTTATTTATTTATTTATTTTGCACTGCTGGAGACTGAACCCAGAGCTTCATGCATGTGAGGCAAATGCTCTGCCGGAGTAACATCCCCAGCCTTCTTCCCTAAAAAATTTAACAGTAAATATTTAATTAAGTTTT
Organism: Marmota marmota marmota; assembly: GCF_001458135.2. Classification (NCBI taxonomy): domain Eukaryota; kingdom Metazoa; phylum Chordata; class Mammalia; order Rodentia; family Sciuridae; genus Marmota; species Marmota marmota. The sequence goes on from NW_026000102.1 coordinate 1,308,516, forward strand.
TCAATATAGTTAGTTAACATTATATGAAAATTCACTCTTGACTTTAGGTCTAATTTCTCTTGTTCATATAAAGTGTAATTTCTTGATAATCACTTTTTAAAGGTAACTTTCCAGCATCTTTGTCACATAGGAAAAAGAAATCATGTTTTTCCAGTAAGACTCCAGACACTAAACTGTGGTGACAATAAAATTTTTATTCAACTGTGGTTCAAAAAAATTTTTAGAATGAATGCATTTAGATGACCAAATAAGACTTTTAAAAACAAATCTTTGCCAAATAGTTTAAGTACTTCTAAACTTTAATTTTTTTTTTAAGGGTAGAATAACTACCCACTATGTAGTATCATAAACATGTTAAATAAAAGGCTACTCAACATTGAAAGCCTTCTATGACCAGCAACTAGCTTTAACAAGTGTAAATAAGGTATTAAAACCATGCCATCGATAAGTTAACTTACCCCTGGGCTCCTTGAAGGCTTGTCAGTTTAGTCTTTGGAGGTCCCCGAATACCATTTTAAGTGTTACCATGTTACTGCTGCTGAGTAATAGTGCAAGTGCTAAAATGCAAAATTCAGATGGTACAGGGTTTGGAAATCATGCAGATTCAGATGCAGAAAAATATTAAAACAACTCAAGATCCTTTTACAGAGGAAACTGCATAACAAAACAATGTGGCAATCACAGTCTAAAGGATGATTTCATTTATAAATGTTTAAAACACTCAACTTGCAAAATGACAAACCTATTTATGGTAATCTAAGTAGGTAAGGGCATCAGGTAAACTACCAACACAAAAACTGTCACATTCTTCCAGTTAGAAAACGAGATCCTTAATTCTCACAGGATTAGCATTTACATAAAAGTACAATAAAGAATCAATATATATTATTGCTTTTACATTCTTAACAATGCATTGTGAGAGTCTAATCTGAGTTCTGTAAGCGAGTTTATTCAACATTATTATACTTCCCTCCCTTGGAGGGCAAAGCCCACTTCACTTAACACTTCCACAGACAGACAACCCACCCTACTGGTTCTTAAAGCTATCAGGCTTCTTAATGGATTTCAGGCACAAGGTAATTTGTGGTTTCTTCTACTTTATCCCTATTGCAATTAATTCCACTTTTCAATCCCAAACAGAAAGGTACTGATAGTCCCTTCTTTTCAATTGATAGGCTTTGCTACAAAGCATTTGAAAATAATGTTTTGCCCACTCTCCCAAACAAGAATATTTTTAGAAGGCATTTCCCAATGGAGATTTATACAGGCCATGTAAATAGAACATCACCCAAATGCACAGAGGCACTAAGAAAAAGCTGGAGGGTACTGCTTACCATTTTAGGTGCGGTCACCCAGACTTATTAAAAACTAGATTAAAAAAAGAAAAAAGAAAAAAAGAAAAACTTTTCACTTTGGACAATGCAAGAACAAATAGCAATTAAGTCTGGGTATCAGGTGTCAATGCATGACAGGTGATGAATCCATTTGACTTGAGACAACTTTTCAAATAAGTTTATTTGAAGCAAAATAAACTACTGCCAAGAAACTTTATGAAAGTTCCATCTCAAAAGGGTCAAAAAAGGGGAATTAACTGCTATGAATTCTTTGCATTCAGGGCTGCAAAACAAAGACACATATTATTTAAATCAGTTTTATTTAAGAATTTCCAACATTGACAACTCTTATAAAAAGCATCCAAGCACAGGACACAGAACTGCAGCAAACAGCATTCTTATGGGTAGCTAACAGACATTAGAACTTCCACCCTTCTTTGAGACACCTGAGCTCACTGGTGAACTCTGCTTCCAAGTACTCCTGCAAAGCACACCACAAGCTCAGTCCATGTTCTCAACCCATCAGCTTCAGTTCACATTACCACACTTACATATCAGTAACAGAGGAGAACACACACCATACAGCATTCACAGCAGTTGACAAAGGGGCAGGGGAAGTACAAGTATCATTTCACTTAACACATTCAACTAACGTGGGTTATCTAAGAACAAAACTCACTTAAAGTCTTCCAACAGATGTGGATGTCCTTTGAATGCAAAAAACATTCGTACATTATTTGCTATCATTGCTCTCTGCACACTCTCTCACCAAAGCCACAGGATTGAGAGACACATCTCGCCAAGTTAAAAAATATCCATTATGCACCACCAAGTCTCTGCACGCGCTCTCTCCTTTCCTCGCTCATACTAGCCTTTCATGCCTCGGCACCACCATCAATCCCACACAAGGTTTCAAAAGTTCAAACAGCTTTCTGGTTCCAAATCACAGCCTTGCGTTCATAGCGTTGATACGACTCCATGAAATAAAGAGTAGCGGATAAAAATGGGACACCCACCGTCAAAGACGCAGCCTGTGCAGCGTGATGACGAATTCTTGAATGAGAAAGCATGTAGACAGAAGCATTCCTATGGCAGAATATTTACAGCACTACTTTCAATGAAGTGCTTCTTCCATAAACATTTGAAATGAGATGAACTGCAGAGATTAAATGAAGGCTTCATATTGTACTTTTGTATATGAGAGGAGACAAGTGTTAAAAAACAAAACCAAAAGAACCAAACACTGTGACACCATGATCTCCCAAAAGGAGATTTTCCTAAGGAAAAAATCCATATGGTGGGGTTCAAATTAAAAAAGGAGAAAAGAATGTAGTTCTAATCAATGGTTTCCACTTTGAACATGCAAAGAATTCACTTAACAAGTCCAGGGATAAAACATTACAGGAGAAACCTTTTGATATCAATTGTAGTGTGTTGGTTTACCAATCAGGCAAACAGCAATTCACTTTCAGCCACTCAATATTTCAACCCTTTATGTAACAAAACTTATAAAATTCCTTTAGCTCTTCCTCTTTTTCTAAAGAAAAATGTCAAAAATACTGCTGAATATACTCCACACTGAACAAACCAATTTTGAAAATTCTTAGTACATATGTATTTTACAATATACTTACCATGAGTTTAGAAAAATTTGAATTCCCACCATTCTAACTAACCAACCATAACCCACTATCTACATTCCCCAGCCAGAAGATTTAGAATCCATGCTTGAGCCAAAGCCTCCATTGAAACCACTACCTGACCCTGCATTTGATGCTGATCCCCAACCAATTGCAGCACCAGAATTAGAACCACTATAGGAATTATTTCCAGACCCAAAAGCTTGATTTGGCTCTCTCTGCATGTTGCCCTGGCTTTGGTTATTACCTGATGGGCCTGACTGGTTCTGCTGACTGGCTAACATGCCCATCATACCCCAACTGCTCTGTAGCGCTGCCTGGGCTGCTGCCATCATTGCTGGATTAATGCTAAAAGCACCAAAGTTCATCCCTCCACCCATGTTACTACCCTGATTGTTTCCCAAGCCAGCTCCACCCCCTCTACTGTTACCAAACCCACCCTGATTCCCAAAGCCACCTGGATTACCACCAAATCTTCCACTTCTCTCTAACTGCCTATTGCTATTGTGCTTAGGTTCAGCATTGGATATATGCACGCTGATTCCTTTAATGATCAAGTCCTCTCCACAAAGAGACTGGGCAACCTATAAAAAATAAAGGATGTAAACAAAGGAGATTAAACCACTGACTCATACCTCAAAATAGCAATAAAAAACTAGATTTTAAGCATAATTTATCTAAACTGGAGGAAAAATAAGTAATAAATACTCATTTCACCGAAACCTTCAACATAGCCTTTCAGCTTTAGTAAAGATAACAGTGGTAACTTTTTTCAAAAGATACATAACAGGGCCTGGGGGTACGGCTCAACGGTAGAGCGCTCACCTAGCACGTGTGAGGCCCTGGGTTCGATCTTAGCACCACATAAAAATAAATAAAGATATTGTGTCTACCTACAACTAAAAAATAAATTTTTTAAAAAAAATAAAAATAAATAAATAAATAAATAAATCACGANAAAAAAAAAAAAAAAAAAAAAAAAAAAAAGATACATAACATTCCTGAAGACCACATACTAAAAAATATATAAAGAGTATCTCCTTAATATCTAGGGCCTATGTACCCCACCCCTTAGAAAGTCAAAAACTTAGCTGAATGAAAAAAATTCAAGAGAAAATGCCTAATTAGCTGGGAGAAATTAGTAAGAAGAAAAATACCTGATCATCTGCAAATGTAACAAAGGCAAAAGCCCTGAATGGTTTGGGAATGAAGACATCTACCACTTCTCCATACTGACAGAAGAACTGCTGCAGCTCATCAGCAGTCATGTCCTCCGTACAGCGCCCAACAAACACCTTTCTGCTTCTCAAAGGCTCATCCGGGCTTTGCTGGTAAAATCAAAAGGAAAGAAAAACATCAGAAATATTTTATAAGCAATGCAAAGAGCATTATGGTAGGGATGTTGCCTTGTACAACAGGTAAATCATTAAAGGGTAGGCATACTACTTCTTACATCAGTACTTCTCTATCTTGTAAGCCTTTAACGAAGAATAAAGTTTTTTCTTTTTTTTTTTTTTGGTACCAGGATTGAACCCAAGAATGCCTAACCACCAAGCCACATCTGTAGCCCATTTTTATTTTTGAGACAGGGTCTCACCAAATTGTTTAGGGCCTCACCAAGTTGCTGAGGCTGGCTTCAAACCTGCAATCCTCTTGCCTCCGCTTTTTGAGCTACTGGGATTATAGGCATACACCATTGTGCCCGGCAAGAATAAAGTTTTACATTATGAAAGTATACTTGGATTTATGATGATCAATGAGTATCCTGGCACAGATGCTCCCATATGCCTTTATAACAGGATTAATGTATTCTGATTGACTTCATGTTTGAATGCATACTGTAAGAAACCTGACAGAAATAATAACAACAATATTTGGGATGGAGTATAAAGTCTGGGCTGGGGTAGGGTTTAGCTCAGTGGCAGAGCACTTGCCTAGCATGCTAAGATCTTGGGTTTGATTCCCCAACACCACAAAAAAAAAAAAAAAAAATTAAAACAAATTTTTAGTTTGGAAGAATAACAGATTAAATATTTCAAAGCAACATAAAATATTCAGCATGCATTAAGGTTCAAAGACTTCAACAAAGAAAAATATCAATTCACAAACACACCCTGCAACTGAACCCAGGGCCTCATGCATGGTAAGCATATGCTCTACCACTGAGCTACATCCCTAGCCCCAGCCATGACCTTTTCCAAGTGTACTTAATGTTTTATGTTAGTGTCTTCTAAGGAAGTTGATCAGCAAAATTCCCAAAGTATAAAGGGGAAAAAGTGAAGTACCTTAGAATTGGGGAGTTTACAGTCACACCATCGTCCGTCTATCATATGTCGCTGTGACATTACTTTCACCTGGGTTTCATATTCCGTAAATCGTACAAAGCCAAACCCTTTTGAATGACCAGTTTTAATATCTTTCTTGACCTGAAAAGACAATTGATATTTACTTTAACACAACGCTCATACCCCCAAATCAGAGTTCTCTGACAGAGAATTTAAATGATTTAATCAAATGAGATAGATAATTAAGATTTAAATCAAGTTAGTCTTCAGGTAAAACCAATAGGAGGGAATCCAGATTATGTTAATAGTACAGCAAAACTCATTTACACAATAAAATTACAACAATGTTTTAGAATGAGTGCAAATATAAATTAGATTTGGTTATAAATCTTAACTAATCAAATGGGAAAAGCAAACATTTCTCATCAATATATACACAACAAACTGAATGTCTGTCACCTACTTCCCTTACGTCTTTACCAACAGAATTTTTTCAGTTAGTTTAGTTTTTTTTTTTTTGATACTAGGGATTGAACCCAGGGGCACTCAACCACTGAGTCACATCCTCAGCCCTATTTTGTATTTTATTTAGAGACAGGGTTTCACTGAGTTGCTTAGTGCCTCACTTTTGCTAAGGCTGGCTCTGAACTTGTGATCCTCCTGTCTCAGGCTCCCAAGCCACTGGGATTACAGGTGTGTGCCACCTAGTCCAGCTAGCTTCATTTTTATAATATGAAATGCAATGCATGTGCATAAAGCCAAATTTCTTTGTGAGCATCCCTATGTACATACACTTTCTAACAAACGTTAAAACTCTTGTAACAAAGGAACAGTGCCACTAAAGTAGTAAGAATGCTACATGCTCATTCACTGGTAAAGAAAACTGCTAAATGAAGTAAAATTTTACCTGCACCATAAGAACTTCTCCAAAGGTACTAAAATACTCTTTCAGGTCCTGTTCGGTTGTTTTCCACGGGAGACCCAATACTATTAAATCAGATGTTTTTTGGACTGCTCTTTTCACTTTCACTGCCGATGAAGCATCTGTCTCATCCATTTTCCTTTTGTTATCTAAATAAAATTAGTAGACACCTTTTAGAAAATTTCACTTAGCTCTCCTTTAAAAACACACTACCCCTTATGTCTAGAAATGAGAAGCTAAAAGAAGATTCTAAGAACAACAAGACAATGAAAAGACGGCTAGGAGTAATGTCAGCTCTCACAGATAGAATGAAGGCACATTCAGGAATTCCCAAATTCAGGTTTTGTAATATCTCAAGACTATAATCAATGGTAGGTTTTCCCCCCAAAAACCATAAAAACTTCATTTTTGGCTAAATATATTTCCTTAATTATTGAAATGCCTAATGTATATTTAAAGGCTACATACTAATTTAACTTTAATCTCCATATGTGAATTTAAGGACAATTTTAATTTTCGTCTTTTCCAAACGTCCAAAAATACGCATCAATTTCATAAGAAAACCAGAGGTTATTATTAAAAGCCTTGGGTTATCTGGAAGGGGAGAACTAAGTGACATTTTTGAGGTTGGGTACTAGGGACTGAACTCAAGAGCCTCACACAAGCTAGGCAAATGTTCTAACACTGAGTGACACCTCTAGCTCTTTTTTTAAATTTTGAGACAGGGTCTTGCCAAGTTACTTAGGGCCTTGCTAAGTTGCTGAAGCTGACCTCCAACTTGCGATCCTCCACCTCAGCACCCCGAGTAGGTAGGATTACAAGCATGTACCACCTTGCCTAGCTTTAAATGAAATTTGGACACATATTAAATCTATAGTCAATAGTTCAAGAAACAGCCTCCTGAAACTTAGTTTACACCATCAAACATAAGTCAATGTCTTGTATAGTGACCAAGTTTGGTGAACTACTTTGTTACAATATTGTGATTTTTTGTGTGGTACCAGAGATTAAACCCGGAGTACTCTATCGATGGCTACATTCTCAGCTTTTTTTATTTTGAGAGAGATTTTGGCTAAATTGCCAACGCTAGACTGGAATTTGTGATCCTCCTGACTCAGCCTCCTGGGCAGACGGGACTACTGGGGTGCACCAAGGCACCCAGTCTGCAATATCAAGTTAAAAATAAAACTAACATAAATATTTATCAACTAGCATAAATTCATACTGCTAAATGTTCTTGGTATGCTTCTTAATCCTCATGGTTCCCCCCACTTCTTAATATTTTTTAGTTGTAGTTGGACACAGTACCTTTATTTATTTTTATGTGATGCTGAGGATCAAACCCAAGGCCTTGCATATGCTAGCCAAGCGCTCTACCGCTGAGCCACAAACCCAGCCCCATGGCCCTTTTCTTAGATTTATAATGTCAGTGATAACCAGCAGCGAGAATAAGACCAGAAGCTCAAAAATGGGACTGCACTAATTCAAGATTTGGATTACTACAGTTGATGTACATTTTAAGGGGGGGAGGAGAAGGGGAATAAGCCAGATAAGATAAATGAATGATGGAAGGACAATAATCAAACCAAAATACTGGGGCACTTTAAGAGAATCAATTTACAAGACTGATAAAACTGCAAGACATTAGAAAGTCCCTAAATATGGCATTCACTTAGCAATGCTTACTCAGATAACTGATTAAATACATAGTTTTCTCTGGGAAAAAAAATGTTCTGTAATTCCCAATTTGCACTAATTTAGACTTGTGGTCTTCAAAACTAGTCTAACAGTGAAGTATGTGGATATATACTTGGGTTATAAGAGACGTTCTGCCATGAATAGAGGCCATGATCTAACACTAGGGACAAGACACAAACCCAACTAAGCATCGGCAATTTGCAAACCAAAAAGTAACAAACCTTTGGGATAGTTGACAACGTATACCAGGTTTCCCCAACCAGCATCAGGGGCATGCAGAATTCCTTCCACTAGGCGAACACCTCTCATACACTGGGTCACTGGATTCCTGTAGCGCAGCCCACATGCCCCTGGAAACTGGGCTGTAACTGTGGACAGCAGCACTGTCCCATCATCTTCTGATGGTATTTCAATGGGCTCATCATTCTCATCTTCCGTTACCCGAATATATTCAGACATCTTTTCTTACTTCTCTTAAAGGGAAAAGAGAGAGCGAATGAGCAACAGTCCCGTCAAAGTAATTACAGTTAGCTGATAACACCATCCCGTTACTGTTCCGACTTCCAGAAGAAACTCTTGCTCTTTTAATTCCCACACCTATTGGCTACCCCCGAAAACGGCGGCGAAGGCAAGGATGTTGCTTTCCTATTAAAATTTTGATGCCTCCCTCAACAGTTCATTCATTCAGTGCTCATTTAGTAAGAGCTACGCATCGGGCGCTGAAACTGTAACTGGGTCCCCACGTGGCACACTGGTTACAAAGGCGGGAGTAAGCAAGAGGAAGAAAGTAAACAAGTAGCTATTTTATTACAACCGTGAAAGTAGTAAATAACCCTGAAGGCGCGGGAGAACTTGAATTTGGCCGGGGCTCGTACGAGTGCGGATCAAGGCAGACTTCGTAAGAAGGCAGGGCACAAGCCGGGCCTTGAGACTGCAGGGGCAGGGGGCCAGGGGACGCGAACAGGGGGACGGTCCCTCTCTGTTCCTAATTTTGGGGCGGCTCTCCAAACTTGAGCCGCAAGGACAGCGGCGACAGGTCCTCCGTGAAGTGGGCCGCCGCCTCCCAGAAGCCAGTGCGTGCAGGCCGAGGGAGGAGTTCCCAGCGCGGCCCGGGCGGCGACGCAGGGGCACCAGGCCCGAGCAAGCACCGACTGTCCCTTGGCGCGAGGTGCCGCAGGCACAAGTGTGGCCCGGGCCCCGGCGCAGGCCGAGCCGCTGCCTGCGGCTGCTCGGCACCGCGGGGCCGGGCATCCCCGCTCCGGCGCCCGCAGCCGCCCGCGCCAGGCCCTAACGACGCTGCCGCGCGAGCCCGCTCGGGCA
>NW_026000102.1:1318280-1336132 GCF_001458135.2 Marmota marmota marmota
GGGCGCGGGTCTCGGACTTGGCTGACTTTGGGCGGGGGTGGAGGCGCAGCCCAGGTTCCCTCTTCCTGAAGCCCAGCAGGTGTGTCCTCTCCACTAGCCAACCTCCGACCTGGAAACAATAACTGTGTTCCAAATAATAGCAATAACAGTGCTACTATGTGCCAGGTACTCGGAGCGCTCACATATTTAATTGCCCAACTGTCTTGGGTGCTGGGCATTATTGATATTGTTCTTCTGCAGGCGAAGGAAACTGAGGCACAGAGGTTAAATATCTTGCATAAAGTTACCCAAGGAATAAATGCAGTCCTGGGATTTGAATCCTAAGGCACAAAATACTAGCCTGTTCCTGTTCAGCTTCTAGTAATAACAATGCTGTATTTGATCTATTTTAAAATACGCCTTTTTTTCCCCCTCATATCTGAAATAAGTATGTGATTTCAGTTCCAGCTGATGAAGGTCACAGTTTAACTGGCAACAATTTTTCCACCCCTGGGGAGTGAATCCAGGACCCTGAGGAACAGAAAGCACCTGATCTACCACTGAGCCCAATTGGCAACACTTTGAGTTTCTTGGTATATACATGTATCAATTTCAATGACGAAGGTTTACACAGACTCTGAACCTCAAATTTATGAATTCATGACATCTCACAGCAACTCTGTAAAGTAGGACAGAAGTTAATCCCTGTAGTGAGAACAGAGATCAAGTCACTCCCCCTTTCCCTAAAACTGTCTTGGGTAATAAAAGTGCAGCCGGGATTTGAACCCAGGCAGTCTGCTTCCTGTATCTTACAGTCTTCTAGGGAATGAATAGTAAGTCTTGCAAGCCCATCTCTGATGTGTGCTGATATTATCAAGCATATTAACTAGACTCTGCCTGAGCTGATTTGGATGGATGAGGGAGGAAAGAGCAGAGGCAGATTTAATGAGTGACCTTTACCCACTTCTGGGGGTAGCCCTGCACACAGGAGACCAGGCTGGACAGATGGCCCCTGCTGGTTACTAACCTTGTGAAGCATTGGGTAAAGCACAGGGTGGGGGGGACTGCATCATCTCAATCAACCCAGCTGCTCTGAGGCAGAGTCGGTTTTATTATCATCATTTTGCAGAAGAAGAAACTGAGGATGGGCATTTAATATACACATTGCTGTAGAGTTTTGGATGGCGGCTATGAGTGAAGGAGGCTGAGTGTGCAGAAGTGAAGGAAAGATTACACAGGAACAGAGCGATACAGCCTGTCCTTTCTCCCCAGAAGTTTCCAGGCAAGTTGGGAGGACCAGCAAGCACCTTCTGGAAGAAGGCAAATGACTCAACCAGGAAGAGAATGAGACCAAAGGGAGGCTGGACCACAGAGCCTCCCACTCCTGTCTGAGTTCATCTGCGGTTTCAGCTTGAAGCCACAGCACCAATTGTCGAAAGTGATTTGAAATGTAGTGTTTTTTAAGTTCTCCAAGTTTGCTTGTTTGTTCGTAACCCTTACACATTAAGCCTGCATATTATTAGGGATTAGAAAGTATCTGTTCATCCCTACCTCCTCTCTTCTGAGCCTTTATGAAAGGAATCAGAAAGGGTTTACTGAACTTTTACACCTTATCAGCACTCTTCAAAAGGTACACAACAGAATTGACAGCCAGCCTTTGCCTGGACATAATCCACATGGGGGTGGGAACAGGTAGGGAGCCCAAGAGACAATAATTGGGAAATAGTATCAGGAGGCATAGAGCTTGGGTACTGGACAGATGCGGAGGGCTGAGGGGTTCTCCAATAGTTCCCTGGGGAGCTGGTTTCCAGCCTGGGGATAAGGAGTCTCACTGGAAAGAAGGCACTGGAAAGAGACTCACAAGTCTAAGAAAAGGCCCCCATGTTCAGTCCAGTCTCTGGGATGCCTCCCATCTTCAGCACCTCCCCAGATTGTCCAGTTCGGTCAGTTCCATGAAGCTAACAGGAGGGAGCTCTATGTGCATGCCTAAAACTAAAAGAAAGGCAAAGGTAATGAAGCCATTCAAATAAGGGTAATTTAAGCTGGTGTGGTGGCACACCCTGTAGTCCCAGCTCCTCAGAAGGCTGAGGCAGAAGGATGGCAAGGGAATGGCCAGCCTGGGCAACATGAGACCCTGCTCTAAATAAATTATTAATAATAAAGTTCATTTTTCAAAGTATTTATTTATTTATTTATTTGGGTGTAGATGGACACAACACAATGCCTTTGTTTTTTTATGTGGTGCTGAGGATCAAACCTGGGTCCTGCTCCTGCTAGGCTAGCACTCTACTGCTGAGCCACAATCCCAGCCCCTAAAGTTCATTTTTTAAAAAATATTTTTTAGTTGTTTATTTTATTTATTTGTATATGGTGCTGAGAATCGAACCGAGTGCCTTACGCGTGCTAGGCAAGTGCGCTGCCACTGAACCACAACCCAGGCCCCATAACGTTCATATTTAAACATCTTTTTTAAATAAATAAAGGTAACTTTATTAAGTATGATTTATTAAAAATTCCCTTGTGGGCTGGGGATGTGGCTCAAGCGGTAGTCCGCTCGCCTGGCATGCGTGCGGCCCGGGTTCGATCCTCAGCACCGCATACAAACAAAGATGTTGTGTCTGCTGAGAACTAAAATAAAAAAATATTAAAAGAATTCTCTCTCCCTCTTTCTTTAAAAAAAATAAAAATTAAATAAATAAATAAATAAAAATAAAAATTCCCTTGTGTTCTCAGGTCCTTCCCAAATTAGAAGCTGCCCCTCCAGTTGGTCTAGGTCTAACTTAACATTTTTCTAAAATTTATTTACCTTGAAATAATATAAAATATAGAGCTGCAAAAATACTTCAAAGAACTCCTATGTATCCTTCATCCAGATTCACCAACTGATTATATTTGATCACATTTGCTTTTTCTTTCTCATTCTCTCTCTAGACATACAAGATTCTCTATATATTTACTTATTTATTTGAGGGTTAGTGGCAGCTCTCATTCTTCTTTACCCTTAAATACTTCAACTTGCATTTCCTAAGAACAGACATTCTCTTAAATAATCTTAGGACAGTTATCAAATTCAGGAGTTATAACATTAATTCTGTCTTGTGTGGGGGGGGGAATACTAGAGATCAAACACAGGGCACTTCACCACTGAGCTACATCCTCAGCCCTTTTTATTATTTATTGTTTTTTGTTTTTGACACAGGGTCTCTAAATTGCTAAAGCTGGCCTCAAACTCAAATTTTCCTGCCTCAGCCTCAAACACTGGGATAACAGGTGTGTGCCATAGCTCCTGGCATTAAGACCATTTTCTGATAGGCAATGATTTTCATATTTTGTTACTCTCTTTCCTCCCAAAAAAAAAAAAAAAAAAAAAGAAAAAGAAAATCCAACCACAAAACTTCAGCCTGCTTCTTTTAAGAACATACTATTATGTAATATCTGGTCCATATTCAAATTTCTACAGTTGTTCTCCCAAATGTCTTCCATAGTTGTTCTCTTGAACAAGGATCCAATAAAATTTCACATATTGAATCTGATAATTACATCCTATTAGCCATTTTTTTTTTAAATCTAGGATGATTTCCACATCTGACATATCAGCTCTTTGAAGAGATTTGGCCAAGAAGTTTGCAGAGTGTGGCACATTCTGATTGGCTTTTTGTGGTACTACTTAGCCTGTTCCTCTTTCCTATTTTTTCCTGTACACTGGAAGTTAGATCTAAAGACTTGAGCAATTCAGGTGAAACATAATGGCCAGAACTCTGTAAGGCTGAAGCCTCTGAGGTCCCCTTGCCTCCAGAAGAGGCATGTGGTGCCTGGTGATCTCACTTTCAGTGATGCCAAAGTTGATCTCTTGGTTAGGATCCTGACCACAGAAAGGGTGTGTTCTCCTCTTGCAATTTACAAGCACTGTCTGGATGCTACATTGGCACAGGACCAATGTGCCACTTCCTTATGACCTTTCACCTGATGGTTTTCACATCCACTGCTGGTTCTTCATTGATTCAGTTACTTCATTAAGAGTTGCAAATTTGCAATTTTTTCTTTTTCTTTTTCTTTTTGATACTGGGGATTGAACTCAGGGCACTCAACCACTGATCCACATCCCCAGCCCCACTTTGTATTTTATTTAGAGACAGGGTCTCACTGAGTTGCTTAGTGCCTTGCTTTTGTTGAGGCTGGCTTTGAACTGCTGAGCCATTGAGATTACAGGCGTGGGCCACTGCACCCAGATGACAAATTTTATTTATTTATTTATTAAACCCAGGGTTTCACACATGCTGGGCAAGTGCTTTATTACCACTGGGCTATATTCCCAGCACAAGATGGGAAATCTTACAATGTTCTCATTCCTTCCACAATTTTTTATACCAGAGATTAGACCCAGGGACACTTAACCACTGAGCCATATCCCAACCCTTTTTATGTTTATTTTTTAATTAATTAATTTAGTTGTTCCAATTAGTTATACATGACAGTAGAATGCATCTCAATTCCTTTTTATTTTTTGTTTTGAGAAAGGGTCTCACTAAGTTGCTTAGGGCCTTGCTAGGTTGCTGAGGCTGGCTTTGAACTTGTGATCTTCCTTCCTTAGCCTCCAGAGCCACTGGGGTTACAGGAGTGCACCACCATACCCACCTTATCACAAGCATTTTTGAAAGGTAAAATAATATCGAGGTAAGTTTTTTTTTGTTTCATCGTGATTTATTTATTTATTTATTTATTTTTATTTTTTTTAAAAAATTTATTTTTTAGTTGTAGGTAGACACAATATCTTTATTTATTTTTATGTGGTGCTGAGGATCAAACCCAGTGCCTCACACATACTAGGCAAGAGCTGCAGCCCCAGCACCTCATCATGTTTTATTTTTAATTGAAGTACCTGGGATTTGCTAAAATTAAGGTAGGTATCTCTTATTTGACTTTAAGATTTTAAAATATATTTTGTAAAAAGCCAATTAGTACAAAGCACCAATAATTATAAACCTATACTCTCCAACCCCTCCATATTCCTTTCAGAGATACCCATTCTTTTAGTTGTCTCTTGTGGATCTATCTACATGCTTTTATGTAATAAATCTATTCTGCAATATTTTGATATTGCAATGGATATCATCCACATTAGAAACTATCTGTTGATCCTGTATTATGACCAATAGGATTTTTAGCTTATATTCCATTATTTCCTCTATCCCCTTAACATACCTATATCACATTTTTTTTTTTTTTTTTTTTAGAATTTTAATATTTATTTTTTAGTTATCAGCGGACACAGTATCTTTGTTTGTATGTGGTGCTGAGGATCGAACCCGGGCCGCACGCATGCCAGGCAAGCGCGCTACCGCTTGAGCCACATCCCCAGCCCCAGAATTAAGCACTTTTAACAGAAATTGCATAATACATAGCCAAAAATATAGCTGCCTCTCTGTGTCTATGGGGATTGGGTCCAGGACATCCCCCCTTTAGATACCAAAATCTATGGATGTTCAAATCCCTCATAAAGCCACATAGTATTTGCATATAACCTATGCAGATGCTCCTGTATACTTTGAATCATCTCCAGATTACTTATCATACCTGACATAATGTAAATGCTATGTAAATAGTTTTTACACTGTATTATTTAGGGAATAATGACAAGGAAAATTATGTACATGTTTAATATAGACACAATTTTTTTTCTAATTATTTTTTTTTAATCCATGATTGATTCAATCCAAGTGTGTAGAATCTGCAGATACAGAGCAACTACTGTATTTGCTGTCTGGCCCTTTACAGGAAAAAAATATTGCTGACCCCTGCCTTAGAGACTGGGGACACATTAAGAAATGTATATTTTCCACTTATGTGGATAGAACAATAGTTGACTTAGGGCAGGAGGGTGGGCTGAGAGTGAAGGGCCATGAATCACAGGCATAAATTGGGGTAATTAATCTCTGGAAAACTAGGACAGCTAGGCACACAGTGGCACACACCAGTCATCCTCTCAACTCAGGAGGCTGAGGCAAGAATATCTCATCTGGGCAATTTAGCAAGACCGTCTGTCAAAATAAAATAAAATAAAATAAAATCTGGGGATGTTGCCCAGTGGCAAAGTGCCCCTGTGTTCAATCCCCAGTAGCCCCCTGCCCTGCAGGAAAAAAAAAAAAAAAACATAAAGAAAACTAGGACATACGGTTGTCTCTCTTTAATCCTTATCCTGCCCAAGATCACCGGCTTTGCTTGTGGTATTTTTAGAATCTGTTCATGTGTAACTCTGGAATAGAGCTCAGCAAACTTGAGTCCAGGGACTGAGTCTGGTCTGCAGGAGTGTTTGTATAATCCTCAAGCTAAGATTTTTGTAATGATTGGCGGGGTGGAGGAGGAATCAAAAGAAGAGTAATATTTTGTGAAAATTTCAGTGCCCAGGGGCTGGGGTTAAAGCTCAGTGATATGAGTGCTTGCCTAGCATGTGTGAGGCACTGGGTTTGATCCTCAGCACCACATAAAAATAAATAAATCAACAAATAAATAAAATAAAGGTATTATGACCAGTAACAACTAAAATTTCAGTGCCCAGGTGGAATATTATTCATGTGTAAGAGTAAGTAAGTCCTGCCATCTGAGGCAACACGGTGGACCTGGGGGATGTGACGTTAAGTTCTCACTCATATGTGGAAGCTAAAGAGCTAATCTCATAGAGAAAAAGAGTGAAGGAGTGATGGCTAGAGGGTAGGAGCTGGGAGGGGACAAAGGGGAGAGGACAGGTACTGAAGTGCAGTTAGTTGGGTAGGAAGGGTAAGTTCTCACGCTCTGTAGCACAGGAGAGCAACTGTGTTTTCAATTGATAATATATTGTACTAAGAACCAGAAGAAGGGAGTCTCAAAGTGCCCAGAGAAATGATAAATGTTTAAGGAGACGGAAATGCTAATTTCCTGGTTTGATCACTGTATATCAGATTGTCACACTGTATCCCATAAATACACGCAATTATTATTTGTCAATTAAAAAATTTGGAGCTGGGGCTATAGGTCAGTGGCAGAATGTGTCTTAGGGTATGTGAAGCTGTTACCGCTGCTTCCCCAGTGCTGAAGTGTAACGCCAGAGAAGCCCGAGGCAAGTGTGGAGGGGAAAGTAGAGGCTTTATTAAGGACAGCAGAAAAGACTTCTGAAGGGGACCCAAGAGGTAGAATCCGTGGAAGGGGGGGGTCTTCCCTTTTTTATAGCTAAGGTCTTCTTTCGGCTTTCCCTCATTCCTGTCGCATTCCTGTCATGTGTTCTCCGTTTTCTTTCAGTGGTAGAACGTAGGTCCCAAAAGGAGGGGGACAGGTGGGCTGAAGGAGTAACCTGGGCAGGAAGGGCCTGGGGTGGCTTTTGGAAAGCATCTCAGTGTTTGCTGGGAGCTGTTTCATTAACATTTCCTTGGGATGGGCTCTGGGCTTTGGGGACATTAACATTTCAATTTCCTCAAGTGCTGCTCTAGTTTCCTGGACTCCATTCTTAATAATGGCCTCCATTTTATTTATCTTACTAGATATCAGACCCGATTTACCTAACTACACTAACTACCTATCTGTAAATCTGACTTCAAAGCTGTGGGTTCAATCCCCACATACAAAAATAAATAAATAAATAAATCTTTTTTCAGTGTCTACAAATATAGTTTTATTGGAACATAGCCACACACTCATCTATTTTGTGACACATGAAATTGTGCCCAGGAGGAATATTAACCAAGGTATGTCTTCCACTTACGTAGTACCTCTGGGTTCAAGCCTCAGTACTGTTCTGAAACATTCACAGAACAGTTTGCAAAGCTTGAAGTATTGACTATTTAGCCTTTTATAGAAAAGCCCACCAACCCTGGCCTCCTTTTTTCTCCCCTTCCTGTATTGGGGATGGAGCCCAGGGGTGCTCTGCCACTGAGCTACATCCTCAGTTCTTTATATTTGTTATTTTGAGACAGGGTCTCATTAAATTGCCCATGTTGGCCTTGAACCTGTGATCCTTCCTGCCTCAGCCTCCCGAGTCTTTGGAATTATGGGTGTAGCCTCTGGCTGGTCCTGAGGTGTGACTCTTCCACATTTCTCTTGGGTGCTTCCCTGGCCCTGTACTCCATTGCTCCAGGCACTGAGGATACAACAAAGAAAAGTTTGGGGGGGGGCCTCTGGGAGCTGGGGGAGCCCTTATTACCACAGGCACCAGCCTGGGGACTGAAGTGGATGCCTGGCTTAGGTCCTCAAAACATTTCTGTGGAGCAGGCAAGACTGCCTCCATTTTCCAGATAAGGAAACCAGCCAGAAATGCCTGGCTGGGGTGGAGCTCACCCAGCAGGCTGGGACTCCGGGCCTTCAGCAGGAGGCTCTCCGGCCTCTCAGCACGCCTCTGCCAATGCTCTACCTCCCTCGTTTCCACCTCCCTAATTTTTTTGCCATTCTGATGAGTGCAAAATGCTCTCTCATAATGTCACTTTGATTTGCATTTCTCTCATATCTGCCGAGTTTGAATATTTCTAGAACCTGGGCTTTTAACTGTTAATTTGCTTCTTGAAATCAAACCAGTGTATTTTCTAAACAAGGTGAAAAAATGTTTTGACAAAGCGATTCAAAGACCTTTAGATGCCTTCCCTGCTTGCTGCTCCTTGAGGCTTGCTTCTAGAAGGGGACACTCACAGCACATTGTAGTATAATGCGCTGCATCCAGACCTCCGGGGTTCAGAGGTCAAGCCACTCAACACCAATATGCTTCTTGTAAATCGCTAACAGCCCCGGGGCTCTACTTTCTCTTCTGTGTGATGGGGTAGTGAAAGCACCTGCCTGTAGAACTGCTGGGAATATTACATTGCTTGACAAGGAAGGTTCCCAATCAGTATCAGCTCAGCTACTATTATTCCCCCCCACAGTGCTCACGAGACAGGAGAGGATCATTACAGGGTGATGTCAGAGTGCTCTAGCATTTTCCAGAGGGTCTCCCATGGCACCAGGGTGAAAATTCTCAGGACTCAGCTTTTTCACTGGGAAATTTGCTCTAGACTAGAGCCATTACAGGACCCCAGAGCTTGTACTGGGAGTGAGCCTCAGTGCATTGCTGTGGAGGGACACCAGGGAGTCCTGTGTCACACTCTAGGGCCAGGGGTCCCTTTGGTTCTTTTTTGAGCTGATTTCCTAATGTCCATCTCAGAGGAGCATCCCCACCCCACCCCAACCCACTCACACATGCTGTGTATCTCATGTGGATCCCGCTGGCAGGCCAGGGAAGCCTGTGGACCCCTTCTCAAAATAAGGTTTTATTTTTTTTAATCTTATTTATTTCTGTGGTTTGGGGGATTGAATTCAGGGCCTTGTGCATGTTGTACAGTCCCAGCTCCCAAATAAAGTTTTCATTTTAAAAATTATTTTATTTTGTGGTTTGGGGATTGCACCCAGAGGTGTTCTACCACTGAGTCACATCCCAGCTCTACCTAATTTTTATTTTGAGACAAGTTCTCACTAAGTTGCTGAGGCTGGCCTTAAATTTATAATCCTCCTACCTCAGCCTCCCCAGTTGCTGGGATTAGAGGTGTGTGTACCAGTGCAGCTGACTAAAATATGGTGCATATGATAAAATACATGGAATGACAAAGAAAACCAGGTATATCCAACCCAAGTGACCACTAATGGATAACTGGATAGACAAAATGTGGCATTACAAATAATGGAATGTCATTTAGTCTTAAAAACGGTGAGGGTCGGGAGCTGGGCACAATAGCACACACCTGTAATCTCAGCAACTCAGGAGGCTGAGGCAGGGGGATTGCAAATTCAAAGCCAGCCTCAGAAACTTAGTGAGGACCTAAGCAACCTAGCAAGACACTGTCTCTAAATTAAAAAAATAAAAAAGGCTAGGAATGTAAATCAGTGGTAAGACACCCCTGGGTTCAATCCCTAGCACCAAACAATAAATAAGAAGAGACTCTGACCTGACAGAATGCTATGACAAGCCTGAACCTTGAGGACACTGTGCTCAGTGAAATAAACTGGTCACAAAAGGACGAATACTGTGCAGGTCCACTTATTTGAGATAACTCAGTCAAATTCGTAGACAGAACGTGGAGTGGCAGTTGATGGGAGCCTGGGTGGGGAGGTGTGGGGAGTCACTGTGGAATGGGGACAGAATCTAAGTTTCATAAGATGAGAAAAGCTCTGGTGAGGGACAGAGGGGAGGGTTACAGGACTCAGTGACTGGACCTAAAGCCGCTGCTTAAAAATAGGCACCCATGGGCTGGGGTGGTGGCTCAGTGGTAGAGCACTCACCTAGCATGTGTGGGGTCCTGGGTTGGATCCTCAGCACCACATAAAAATAAATAAAAATAAAAGTGTGTCCAACAACAACTACAAAAAAAATCTTTTAATGGGCTCCAGTGAGGGTGATCCTGATATGTATTTACCACCCAAATATTAAAATAATTCTTAAAAGGTGTCTACAGAAAATAAAACAATGATAACAAAACTCAGGTATTAAAATACTTGGCAAAATGCCAATGATGTCACACAAGTCCTTCTCTTTTTTTAATTTTAGATGGACACAATACTTTTATTTATTTATTTATTTTTATGTGGTGCTGAGGATCAAACCCAGTGCCTCACACATGCAAGGCAAGCACTCTACCAACTGGGCTGTATCCCCAGCCTGCAAGCCCTTCTTGGTTATGGATAAATGGCAACAGGTTGGTTCACTACCTTAATTCAAAAGTAGAGATGAATGGAAAAGTTATCTGAGGTCACCATGACAACTGTCACGTGACATGAACATATCTGGGATTTTACTGGGAACAGAGTCAACAATAATGCTGTTGCTTCTTGATGACCTTCACAGAAGCAAATGCTGAATCTCAGTTTGTAGTTAGTGGAAACAGAGATGTGATTTCCCTCCTCCATCCTAGTTCCAGAACTTCCTAAATTCTGTACATGTGTTCTTGAGGGTGGGCCCCAGGTAAACTGGCTGTGAATCAAGTGCACAGAACTCTGACTCAGAGGAAGCTCTCAGCAGATCTTACCAGCAGAAAAACTGGCTCCGCTCCTTAAGAGCAAAGATAGTCAAAGATTTGCATCTGCATCCAAGACAGACAACTTGCTCCTTAGAATGGATTCAACTATGCTACTTGAGAAAAGGAAAAAAAAAAATGTGTTTTTCTATCACAGTGTATTTATTTCCTGCTTCCCAAGCCAAGAAAGGTTTATTGCTTTATTTATTTTATTATTATTTTGAGCCATCTGTAGCCCTATTTTTGTATTTTACTTAGAGACAGGGTCTCAGTGAGTTGCTTAGTGCTTCACTTTTTTTTAAGTGTTAAAAATGCTTTTAATTTGTATAAAGTGCAAAGAAACACTACTGAGAAACATATGAAAACATATAAAATGGCCAAAGCTAACGTACATGCACAGGGACACAGCTATATATTTGCTACTGCCTAGACTCAGACACCCAGGAGAGAAGCTTGCTTTTCCTCCTAACTTATTTTGTGTCTCTCCAAAAACTGAAGAGTTGATAGTAGCTTACTGTTGCCACCCTCTGAGTTTGGCAAGAGGTTATACACAGGGAGGGTTTATAGCTGCCATTTCCTATTGCTTTCCTAGTGACACAGCACGGGAAGTTAAGTTACTTCAGGAGACTAATAGTGCTTCACTTTTGCTGAGGCTGGCTTTGAACTCAAGATCCTCCTGCCTCAGCCTCCCGAGCTGCTGGGATTATGGGCATGTGCCACCACATCTGGCTGCTTTATATTTTTATAACTGAATAATTTGGTAGACCTTTAGCCAGACTGGCCATCTCTTGGTTCAACCCTCACCATAAAGTGGTAATAATGATTCCGAATCCCACAGAGCAGGATCCACTCCGAATGCCTGGCAATGGGAGCTATTGTGTTTTTAGTTAACTTAGAGACCTCTGGGTATCAAAGGAGACCTCTGGGTATCAAAGGAGACTAGCAGGCAGATCAGTGACTTCTGATTTTGAAAAACCGGCTTGGTGGGTAAAAGAGCCTTCAGTTTAAAAAGGGTTTCACAATTTTTCATTTGCAAGAGAGGGAGGGTGTTAATAAATAAAACCGAAGTGAAAACCGTGAGGGGGCTTCGACTTGGCCGATTCTCAATGGCCAATGAATAAAAGCAGTTTTGAAAATGTGATTTTCCCAAAAGGGGAGATGAAATATGAGCTCAACTGAAATGTCCTCAGTGAAAAGTGACTTTTTAAAGTATACTCAAGACAGGAGGGTATGCACAAGCAGAGGGTGTTCCGGAGAGTGCGTGTAGGGGCCTAGGTGCAAGGGCTTGGGATGGTGTGTGTGGGTGGGGGGATGGGGAAGGGCGTGTGTGGCCATGTTTGTTGGTGTGTGTGCGTGCAGAGAAAAAGGGTTTCAGTTGTTAAAATAGGGAAGAAAACCTGTTTCCTCTTCCCTTGTTAGGGTTTAAACAAGCGCCTCAGGTGGCCCTGGCACACTGCGGTGAGTTGTGTACTGGGATGTTGGCCCTGGCCCTGGCCTTCCTGTGTGAGACTGCATGAGGTGGGCCAGAGCATCCTGGTCTCCTGGGGTCCTCTCTTGAGTCCCTGTGAAAGTTGAACCAGCTGTTGCTCTGCTTGTTTGCTTCTGTTTGGTGCCATGAGGGCCTTCCGTCCAGGTGGGGACAGGCCCTGGGACCACCCGCTTCCACACACCCTCCTGGGGCCCAAGTCCCAGGTCCATGTTTTCTCAGGTGGCTCACAGTAAGTTTGAAGTAAGGAGGATTAAAAAAAGAAGTGGTCAACAGAAAGATAAATTAAAAGAGAAACAACCTCCAGGCTGGGGTGTAGCTTAGTGGTGGAGCGTGTGCTTAGCATGTGCAGGGCCTTGGGTTCAACCCCCAACACACATACTAATAAATGAATTAAAATGGACGGAGGCATAGATGAACCAAGTAGAGTCCAGGTGTTGGGTACGAGTGTTCGCTCTACATTTCTAACTTTCCATTTTTGCGGGGAATACTAAGGATGGAACCCAGGCAAATGTTCTTTCACTGAGTCACATCCCCAGCCCTTTTTATTTTTTATTTTGAGACAGACTCTCGCTAAATTGCTGAGGCTAGCCTCAAACTTGGATCCTCCTGCCTCAGTCTCCTGAGAAGCTGGGAGTACAGACAAATGCCACCACAACTGGCTACTTCTAGCTTTTGTGTATGTTTGGAATTTTCATATCAACTTGCTGGAGAAGGTGAGATATCTAATCAAAAAGAGGTTGCTGTCCCAAGACCCCCACATTTTGAGGTAACTGGGATAACTTTCCTCTACCTTAGTTAAAAAATATATATATTAAAACATAACTAAGATAATTAATTAGATTCTAAGAACATAATGGGAGAGGTATATTCCTGACCTTTAAATCTAACTTGTTCTGAGCAGGTAAAGCAAGAAAGTGGCTAATGCTGGGCACCGTGGTGCATGCCTATAATCCCAGTGGCTCAGGAGGCTGAGATAGGAGGATTGCAAGTTAGAGGTCAGGCACTGCAATTTAACAAAAACTCTGTCTTGAAGTTAAAAAAAAAAAAAAGGACTGGGAATATAACTAAGTGGTAGAGTGTCCTTGGGTTTAATCCCAGTACCAAAAAAAGAAGAGAGAGAGAGAGAAAAGACAGAGACAGAGAGTGCATTACCATATATACACCAGTACTAGCTGGGGGTTTGAGATTCCTTGAATTTCAATAATGGCAAGTTTTTGGAGGGGACAAAAAGGGCACAGATAAAATGGAACCGTTAAAAATCAAGACAGTTGGGGCTGAGTGGGTAGAGTACTTGCCTCACATGCACAAGGCCCTGGGTTGTTCAAGCCCCAGCACCAAAAAAAAAAAAAATCAAGACTCTTTTTCCCTTGCAAGGGATTTTAGGAGCCATTGGGTCCTAAGCCCGCATTTGACAGGTGCATTAGTTTGCTAGGACTGCCGTAGCAAAGTAACACAGACTGGGTGTCCAGCGCCAGCCTGTTGTCTCTTCTGGATGTGCAAGTCCAGGATCAGTGTCAACAGGGTCAGTTGCAGAGGCCTCTGTCTCTGGCTTGTAGATGGCATCTATCTTCTCCCTGGGCCCTGACTTGGTCATCCCTCTGACACCAACCAGATTGGATTAGGGCCACCCTAATGACTTCATTCTGACTCTGTTACCTCTTGAAAGACCCTTTCTCTAGTTATAGTCACATTCTAAAGTGCCAGGGGGTCAGGACCTCAATGTGAACATGGGGGACACAGCTCAGCCGATGACGTGGAGTGTGGAAAGGAGCATACAGGACAGTGAGGGGTCCTCCCCAGCTGGGGAGCTGAAGGATTGGGGCCGGCTGGATCTCCTGACTCTCCTCCAGCCCCATGTGTGGCCTGCTTTGTGGCACTTAATCATCTTTAAAATCTGACAAGATGCCTTCCAGCCATGTGATGACGTCAGTGCTGGAGCCTGGAGGAGCAGGGGGTGGGAGCAGACTCCAGCCAAGGCGAGGCTGGGAGGCCGGAAGGGCCTGGTGTGGGGGGGACGCCTGCCTCGGGAACGGCTGCTCTTCCTGCTTCTTCCTTTGCCCCTTCTAGACCATTCTCAACCCAGCAGCTTAGAGAGGGCCTTCCAGAGCCCCAAGGCAGTGTGTCCTTTCCTTCCTCCCCCTCGACTGGTCCATTCAGAGGTTCTCCATTCATTCTCCAGAAACTCACCAGGGATGGGGCTCAGGGACGTGGCTGCCCTCCGCTCCCTGTGACCTCTGCAGGAGGGCCCTGGTGGGTCTCTGGGAAGCCAGGGCAAGAGAACATGAGTGGGGCTGAGGCCATAGCTCTGTCGCTTGCCCAGCACCTGTGAGGCCCTGGGTTCCACCCCCCGAAGAGAGAGAGAGAGATGCCGGCTCCTCCTGCAAAACCAGGCTCCTCAGTTTCTTCCCTTGTGGCCCCATGGACTGCCTTCTTCACCAAGGCTGAGGCCCTGTCACCCCCGCCCTTTCCACTCAGCCAGGCTAGGGTCGCTCAGTGGATCCCTCTGCTCTACCCTTCAGATCTGCCTTTTTTTTTTTTTTTTTTACTTTGAGCTTGGGGTGGGGTAAAGAAATTGACCTCCCAGCAGGTGGCAGTGGGTGGGAGGGAGCTCAGAAGCCTAGAGCCTGCCTGTGCTTTCTGGCACCTGGGTGACCCCTGAGTGGAGAGGAAGGGATCAGGCCGACCTTTCATTTATGAGCTTGGAACTGTGGATACATTCCTCCAGGGCAGGAGATCCTGGGAAGCCCGAGGATGTGGGGGTCCCCAGCAGTTGTCTGGTAAGTAAGTAACCCTCAGCCAGGCCTGCCAAAGGGGCCTTATCTGGTCACTGTGGGACTTGGGAGACCAGGGGAGTGCTGAGCAGCCCCAGGCTTCTTAGAGCAGAATCCAAATATTTCCCACTAGAATCCTGAAACCTGTGTCTTAAGAGGGTTGAAGGGTCAAGCGGGGGAGGCCCCACTGGGTCCTTGCGTAGGCGGGGACTGGCCCTCCCAGGGGAGGTCTGGCGGAAGTCACTTCCACCTTTCCCAGGTTCCACGTCATCCCTTGTCCTGGAATTTGAGTCATTCTATGCTAAAAAGGATTTTCAGAATGCTGGGAGGAAGTGGAACACTCTTTGTCCTGAGGGGTCCTTAGAAGAGATTAGAATTCCAGGGAGACGCTAATTTCAAGGGGTTTCCAAACGACAGGAGCCCTGGTCCCTTGCTGTCCAGTCGTAAGGATAAGGAGAAAGTCTCATTTCCCTTACCACAGTCCTTGCCCGGTTGGTAGATATGCACTGATATACTTTTAAACCTCTGGGAGTGGGAAGCCAGCCTCGAACCATCTCCAATGTCAAGATTGTCAACAATAGTTGGCTATTGTCCTCGAGCCCTGCACAGCGGGGCTTTTGTTTAGCATTTTGTGAGGTTTCTAAGTCTGGGGACAAAGAAGGCCAGAAAAGCTGAGTGGTGGGTGGGTGAGGAGGGGCCTGGGCCGGGTGCCAGGGTCCCACCCACTTCTGCCCAACTTAGGAATCTGATTGGGGGTGGGGGTGAGGTGTCACATCTACCCCAAGGCGGGAAGGGCGAGTTCAGGCAGCCTCAGCTGGCCTGCAGGAGCCCGTGGGCAGAACCCCTGTGAACCCCGGGGAGGGAAACCAGAGCAAGTGCTGAAGAGGGTACTTCTCCGGACGGCACCGGCGGGGATTCCCTGCCAGGACAGTGCTGAGTGCCAGGCACTTCTCCTTTCCTAGGTTCCTTCCCCTGCTCTAGTTTCATATTTACTTGTTCTTGAAGATTCTTACTTTAAACCCAACAGTCCCAACCTGGTCAGAGTTTTCAAATTAATCAAATGATCATCAGGAGACGCCCTGCTGGGAGCCAAAGGAAGCTGGGCGTAGGGCGGGTTCAGCACCCAGTAGGGGAGCGGGAGGAGCAGGGGCGCAGCTCGGGGGTCTCCCAGGCGGTCCTCCTGCTTGCTTTGGGAGCCGCCAAATGGAGTCCAGGGGCCGAGCGAGCGACCTCCTGCTCCTCTCCACTGTAAGGCTGCGGGCTTAGTCCGGGCTCCAGGTTGGGGACATGACCCGTCATTCTTTACCAACCCATTCTGGGGACCTTGGTGATTGACCTGCCTGGGCTGGCCCTCATCCCTGGCCCTCATCCCACCACAGAATTGATATCAGCCTTGGGTGGAAGCACAGAGTCTCTTCTTGCCTTTTAAAACACAATTTGTGGGGCTAGGGCTGGGGCTCAGTGGTAAAGCGCTCGCCTTGCATGTGGTGAGGCACTGGGTTCGACCCTCAGCACCACGCAAAAATAAGTAAAGATACTGTGTTTTCATCCGAAAGTAAATACATATTTTTTAAAAAATCTAGAGACTAGTATCAACATTATTTAAAAAGAAAACAAAAACGTGTGTGGGGGGGTACTGGGGACTGTACCACAGAGCTACCCCCCTTTTTTGGTACCAGGGATTGAACCCAGGGGTACTTAACCACTGAGCTACTTTCTGGCCCTTTTAATTTTTTTGTTTTCAGACAGAGTCTTGCTAAGGGGCTTAGGATCTTGCTAAGTTGCTGAGGCTAGCCTTGAACTTGTGATTCTCCTACCTCAGCCTCCCTAGCCGCTGTGATTACAGGTGTGCTCCACCGTGCCTGGCATCCTCAGCCCTTTTTATTTTATTTTGAGACAGGGTCACACTGAGTTGCCCAGGCTGCCCTGGAACTAGCCATCCTCCTGCCTCAGTGTCCTGAGTGGTTGGAATTATAGGCATGTGGCACCACACCTGTCCAGTTGAAAGTATTTCGAATTTTTTCCTTCAGTTCATGAGCACATCTCAGTTTATTATTCCAAAGCAAACAGCCATATGCCTACTACTCAGGGCATCTTCTGAGTCTTCTGGTATTGCTGTCTACCTCCCTGACAGGAAGCACTATCTGGATTTCCAAACCTAAAGTTCTGTCTACTTTTAAACTTTCTATAATGTAACCAGAGAGTATGCGCTCTTCTGGGTCTGGTTTGTTCACTGAGCAAATTGCAGTTGAGATCCTTCTTGTTGAGTAGCCAACTCCTTTCCTTGCAGTCAAGTGTTCCGTGGGTGAGTGGACACAAGGTGTCCATTCTTCTATTGGGTGTTTTTCCGTTTTGGAAAATAACAGTGCTGCTGTGAACCAGGAGGCCCAGGACCTTCTTGTATTGTCTCTCGGTGCCCTTGGGCCTGCATTTCTCTTGGAGTGGAATTGCTGGGGCACAGGCTGGAGGTGTGATCAGCTTTAGGGCTCTCCCAGTTTCTGAAAGTGCTCGAACCCCCTCACTGCCCCTGGGAGGCAGAAGTCTTCTCAGTGCTCCCTGTTGCTGGCAGTCCTTCTGTCCCAGCTACCAGGACTATTCCTCCCTCCCTCCCTC
>NW_026000102.1:1338591-1360426 GCF_001458135.2 Marmota marmota marmota
CTCCCTCCTTCCTTCCCTCCCTCCCTTCCTTCCTTCCTTGATATGGGGATTGAACCCAGGTCCCTTTACCACTGAGCTGCATCTCTAGTCTTGCTTTTTTTCCTCCCGGTCCTGGAGATTAAAATGAGGGGGTGCTTCACCACTCAACTATATCTCCATCCTTTTTTAATTTTTAAATTTTGAAACAGGGTTGCTGAATGCTGGCCTCAAACTTGCAATCCTTCTCCCTCAGCCTCCCCAGTTCCTGGGATTACAGGTGTGCACCACCATGCCTGGCTTGAAAATTTTTGTCTAATACTGACCTTTACTTTTTCCTCCTCCCCAACTTAGGCTTTCTGTATCTCATCCCTCTGTTTTGTTTTCTTTAGAGCTTGATTATCATCTAAGAATACTGGCAGTGCAGCTCAGTGGTAGAGTGCTTGCCTAGCATGGGTGAAGCCCTGGGTTCCATCCCCAGTGTCGCGCACACACTATACAGACACACACACACACACACACACACATTTGATCAGGAATGTTGAAATTACTTTGCAAATAGATTCAGGACTGGTTTCTTTCACAGTGGGAGAGGGGAGTCTGATTGAACCTCCCGGATGCAATCTATATCAATCAATCTATATCTATTGATTGTACGTATATATATGATTGAATTTAATTGACCGACTGAGGACAGCAGACCTGCAGAGCCTGGCTACACACTTCCCCCCACCCTCTCCTCTTCCCTGCAGGGCCATCTGTCTCATCTGTGTTCAGCCTGCAGTGTTCCCACAGATCCTCACCTTCTGGTCAAACAGGGACAGGCCACGCCCTGCACTTGAAGTTTCCACAGGTAACTCTGTCATGCTTGGTGTTGGAATCGGGCTGGGGCATCTCCCAGGGGCACAGACTGATAAGCAGCCTGGGCATGACGTGACACCTGCTGGGGAACTGGGAGTAAGAGAGCCCTTTGAGTCTTGCATTCACCCAACAAGGAAGCAGAGGCCAAGTGCTGGAGTCCCCCGCTCACTGGTGCCAGGACTAAGGCTGGGCCTGGCATCCTCTGACTCAGAGTTCAGGGCTTGCTTCTTTTTGTTCCCTCCACATTTTGGTGCACTATAGTCGTACGTAATGATGTAATTTGACCACTATCGCTTCCTAGCGCCCCCACCCCCCCACCACCTCTAGTGCTTATTTCTTTAATACAAACCAGCATATAGCATGGTGTCGCAGCTGGCCTGGCTTGGGGGATTTGTGTCTGTCAATTCATCCTTACAGCAGTGTGACCAGCAGCTGAGGTCCACAGGAGTGAGTGACTTGTCCATGGTCCCATTAGAGGTAGAGCCAGGACTTCAGCACAGGCAGTTGAGTCCCAGGTCTCTGCCCTTAGCCCGTTCAGCAAACAGGACACTGTGATGCCACACACATTTGTAGGACTTTTATTCTGGGGCAGGCCCTGTGCTACGGCTTTTCCATTTGTCAAATCATTTCATCTTTGAGAGAGGAGTTATCATTGTACTATAAGATTCAGGCATCCCAAGATCCCCCTTGCTTCTGACACTAACTTTAAGTCCTTAGACCACCTTTGGGTTTATTAATTCTCTAGAAGGACACACAGATTTCAGAACAGCAGTTATACTCATGCTTATGGTTCATTTCAGTGAAAGGACTCAGATTAAAGGACTCAGGGACAGTGCACGGGGAGAGACCCAGGAGCAAGTTCTAGGTGTCCTTCCCCAGTGGATATGGGAGGTCAGCACTGACATCTAGCAGCAATGTGTGACCATACAGAGCGTGCCAACCAGGGAAGCGCAGCTGAGCCTTGGTATCCAGAAATTTTGCTGGGATCAGTTAGTAGGCAGAGCTGCACGGCTCACCTTGTTTCTAGCCCTCAAGAGACTGAGCTAAGACCACACTGACAAAGGTCCCGTACAGATCACGTGGCTAGCATAGCTTTCCGGAATGGCCCACTGCCTCCAGGTAAACAAAGTTATTCTGGTTAAGTGGAACATTCAGAGGGCTCAGAATTTCCTTCCCAGGTGCTGGGGGAGGGACAAGGGTGGCAAAGGGCCAGACTTTTCCATGACCCAAGCATAATTCTTCCTTGCACATGTGTCCATTTTGCAGAAAAGGAAATGGGGTCTCAGGGAGGTTAAATGACTTGTTCCAGGTCACGTGGCTAGGGCCTTGATAGTCCAACTCCAAGGCCCAGGAACCTTGTGTCTTTCTGACAGCTTATATGTCTCTGTTGAGAAAAAATCAGCCCAGGAGATAAAAAATTTCCCATCTTCCCGTCTGATTGTTCACGTCTAGAGTGCATTTAATTTAAGCCCTCTGTCCAGTCTTCACCATGAGGGAGGCCCAGGCAGGGCTCTTCTTGGGGAAATGCATCACATCCAATAAGATTCCACTTCCTGTGGCCAGACTGTCCATTCCACCACTACCAACACCAATACCACCACTACCATCATTATCACACCATCACCACCCCCATCCCTACCACTACCACCACCAATCATTACCACCACAATCATCATCACCATCCCCACCACCGCCACTACCACCATCTTCACCACCACAACTATCACCACCACCATCACCACTATCATCATTACCACCACCATCCTCATCATCATCCTCACCCCCATCATAACCACCACCATTAATACCACTACCGTCATCACCATCACCATCTCTACCACCATCACTATCACCATCGCCACCACCATCACCACCATCACCATCACCATCATCACCATCATCACTATCACTACCACCATCACCACCTCCACCATCATCACTACCACCATCACTACCATTACCATTACCATTACCATCACTAGCACCATCACCACCATTACCATCACCAGCATCACCACCATTACCATTACCATTACCATTACCATCACCATCACTACCACCATCACCACCATTACCATTACCACTACCATCACCAATCATTACCACCACAATCATCATCACCATCCCCACTACCACCACTACCACCATCTTCCCATCTTCACCACCACAACTACCACCACCACCATCACCACTATCATCATTACCACCATCATCCCCATCATCATCCCTACTCCCGTCATCATCCTCACCCCCATCACAACCACCATCATCATCAATACCACTACCGTCAGAAACCACCACTATCTCTACCATCATCACTATCACCATCACCACCATCACCATCACTACCACTATCACCACCATTACCATTGCCATCACCATCACTAGCACCATCACCACCATCACCATCACTACCATCTTCACCACCATTACCATCACCACCATCACCACCATCATCATGCTGTTAATTCATGGGAAGAAAATGAGACTAAGCAAGAGGCCCACACAGAGCAGGTGGGATTCGAGCCCAGGTGCTCTGACTGCAGTGTCCACACTCTTACCGTTAAGTCACATTGCCGCCTGTGAAACACAGTGGTTAGATCTAAAGAGCTCTGGAAACTTGCTCCTCAAGGTGTGATCTCTGGACAAGCAGCACCGGCGGCGTCACCTGGGGCTCCTTAGAGCTGCTGGGCCGCAAGCCCTGCCTCAGACCTGCTGAATCTGTGTTTAACAAGTGCCCAGATGATTTGTGAGGCAGACTGAAATCTGAGAAGTCTTACCCTAAAGTTCATTCTTCTTGGATGTTCTGTGAACTCAACCTTTGCCTGGTAAAGGGTCCTCCCTCCCTTCCTGCCTTCCCTCCCAGAATTATCTCCTTGTCTGACAGCCGAGGTGGAGTGCTTCTCAGACTACATGACCCTGCAGATCCCAAGCAGCCACGTGCAGGGCTTGAGACGGTGGCTGGGCAGAATCCTGCACTTGCCAGGTAAGGGGCTGGGCAGGGCCGTGGCTGGGGAAGAGACCCACACGTGCCTCACCCAGGGCTTTGGCGCTGCCTTTCTCCACCTGGAACCTTCCTCTCCTTTTCTGCTGTCACTCAAATCAGCTGAAATGCCCCTCCCCAGGGCCTTCCTGTCTCTGAAGCAGCCCCCTCCCCTGCTGTTGCCATCTTGGCCTGTTTGTGCTCAGCTCTAGAACCATCCTCCGCATTGCTCACGTGCCCCTTGCTGGGACCCCAGCAGAAGGAGGTGCAGCTCACTTGCCCCTTGTGAGTAGCTGCAGCTTCAGGAGAGTGGAAGCTGCCTGTGCTGAGGACATTTGCAAGATGGATGAACAAACAGCCCCAAACTGGGAAGAAGTGCCCACCCTATGCTCCAAGACCCAAACTGCCCCGGAAAAGAAAAGGATGTGATTCTAACAGGGCAGTTCTTACCCACTGGAAGCCATCTCATACTTGGTGGGCGAGTAGTGCACCTAAAATAGCCAAAACCAAAGGCAAGGCATTACTTTCAGAGCCCCTTTTGCCATGAGCTTGCCAACAGAAAAACATGGGAATGGGGGTGAGGACCATAAGGAGATTACCTGGGACCTTCTGGAAACTTCTGGAAGGAACAAGAATAGAGAGATGTGCCAGTAGCCCATTTCCTGCTGTGCTTTCCATCTCAGGGGCTGAAAAGTGAGTCCTCAGAATCCCCCTCTCTTTTGCACAAAAAGGGAACCATTGAGGAGAGGGGCTTTCCCATCACTCCCAAAATTTAGGGAAAACTCCCAGGGGCCCTGTTCATTCCAGAAATTCTTCAAACACCCTGTGGAACTGGTGTGGCCTAAATCTGTCCTGGGAGGGTTGGCTGCCCGATGGCCACCAGCCCACGAGTCTTGGGAGCGGCTTTGGTATTAAAAGGCCACTTTTCCAGGAGAAATGCTGTGGATACATTAAGCTGTCGCCTGTTCTTCGGAGAGCCATTATTAATGGAAAACAATAGATTAATAGTTTTAAAACGCTTGTTCAATAAGTAATTTTTATGGCTCTGGATAGAGCCCATTAAACATTTCTGTGTGTTATTATAAAGAAGTTTTAAGCGTAAAATCATAAAGTCAATAGTCAGAGAATTAGTCACAGCGGCCAGCCACAGGCCATTAGTTTTAGGCGCTGTCAGAGACACCTGTGGCTTTCGGCGGAGAGTTTTTATTTCCAGCGGCAGCCCAGCAGCGCCAGGTGGGATGCAGAAATGACGGTGCCTGCTGCCTTCCATAAACTTGAGGGGACAGCAGGCAGGTGTGATCAGCGGGATGCCAGGCAAATATTTACAAAGTGCAAACGTGAATGCAAAACTAAAGCATCCAGGTCAATTTACACATCCAGGCGGAGACACTTTATTTCCCCAGCGATCTGCCTTCTAGAGCCTCCCTCCGCCTGCTCAGGGCCTGGATCTCTTGCTAAAGATAGCGGTGGAAGCTGCGCTTTTAAAAGGAAAGCGTCACCAGAGAGGTTCTCCGCACAAAGGGCTGTTCTCCCCAAGGTGCTCTCCTCTCCCCTCGATGGCTCAGCTGAGTCGAGGACCTTTTAAAACACCGGACAAAAGCAGTACGATTATGGAAACTAGAGGAAATCCAAGGAAGAGGGTAGGACGCCCGCCCTCATTCCTCTACCCAAGGAGATCCACCCCCCCCCCTTTTTTTTTTTTGCTATGGAGCTGGCATTTGAGTGGAGGGCCATGAGCAGTCACTGTGATCCCAAGACATTTAGACAGTAGGTGAGGAGATGATAAGTGGCGCAGACAGGAGACAGGAAGTAGAACAGGCTGGATTAAAGGGTCAGGGTGAGCTTCACTGAGAAGGTGACTTTTGTACGGACTTGAAGGAGGTAAAGTGAGCTGTGCAGACATTTAGAAGAGTTCCAGGCAGAGGGCACGGCTGTGCAAAGGCCCTGAGGCAGGAGTGTGCCTGGGATGCTTGAGAAACAACTGGGAGATGTGGCAGGAACAGAGGGAGGGAGTTGCACAGAAGTGAGAGAAGAGGTCAGAGAGGCCAGGGGCACCTCACATGGGGCTCCTGGCTGAAAAATGGAGAGGTCTGACAGAGGAAGGTCTTGACAGTCTGCTGGCGGCTGTAGGGAGTAGAGCAGGGGGTGAGGGAGGATGCCAGGAGAAAGGCAGCTGCACTACCCAGACTGGGCCCAGGGGTGGGAGACCGGCCAAGTCTGGATATTTTGAGGGTGGCACCATGCTTTCCTGTTGGTGTTCACCTTTCCGGGACCTGGGTCCTGCATTCCGTCCACTCCAGGTAGAACAGCCCTCTGGTCCCTGTCTGGTCGATGCTCCTGACCTTCCAGAGAAGCAGGCTCCACCCACACCCATGTTCCTTTCTCTCCGTAGGCAGCTGGAGGACCCCCGACCACCAGGATTCTCTTTTGGTTAAATGCGGCTACTCTCTGCACCCCGCTTCTGGTGGCGACTTTGTTTTCCGAGCTCAGTACTCGGCCTGCTCCGTGCGGAAGGAGGTGGGTTTGGGAAAGATCTGTTTGTTTATTTATTTCTGCAGGACTGCCCAGGAGGGAAGCCAGCAGCCCCCGCAGGCTAGGCAAGGGCTGTGCCACTGAGCCGCACCCCAGCCTTCAGGGAGACTTGGTGACGACTCTTGGGAAGAGACACCGTTATGGGAGACAAAAGGAATTAAACCTGAGCCCAGATGTCAAGTAAGGGGACCCTGTGGCATTTTTCCTCTGTAGAAACAAACTGAGGGAGAGCAGAAGCTCAGGCCTCTGGTGGAGCTGCTGGTAGAAAGATGGAGAGGTCTGAGCAGAGGAGGGACAGCACCGTTTTGGACAGGAACCTGCTGGCGGCTGTAAGGAGTAGAGCAGAGGGTGAGGGAGGACACCAGGAGGCAGCTGCACTCCCCAGACTGGTGTGTGGCATAGACAGCAACCACCACGCGCTGCCTCCACCCAGGTTAGAAGCCACCTCCCAGGCAGCGGCCCACGGTCCCTCCTCCGTGTGACAGACCTGTTCTGTCATTGAACTGCCACCCTGATAACTACACCCTGCTCACACAGACTAGGCTGGACTCTCTGAGGGGAGGGGAGCCACTCCCCCAGTGCTTGCCTCAGGTCCTGGCCCAGTAGGCACTCAATAAGTGCTTAATGATGTGAGCACACGGTGCTGAGGCGTTGCAGAGGCTGGTGGGCCAGGCTCACTTGCACAGGCCCTGAAGGTGCTCACAAGACGGTGGGATTCTGTCAGTTTTGCAAAAAATAAGGCGTCTTTGTATTCATTTCTGTATTTGTCCCCTGCCCCCCCCAATGTGCAGGAGCTTGGGCCCCAGGAGGCTCAGATGGGACAGTCGGAGCTGGAGTGTGGGGTGGGAGGGCCAACTACAGGCCGGAGGGTGAGGGATGACCTGATTGCGGCAGATGGCCGGGAGTGGGGGTGCGGCACCCCAGTCACTTAACTCCTCCCTGCCCCCCACCCCGTTCCCATGGGTGCAGACCGCCCTGGGACCCTCGTATTTTTCCTTTCTTCTTCTCCTCCCCCATCTCCTCTGTCTGTCTTCCTCCCTTGCTGGCCAAGCCCAGGGATTTTCCCAAGGGACTGAGGCCCCTCGTAGGGGAGGACTTCAGGAACGGCCTTACCAATCCTCTTCCTGCTATGTCCCCTCCCCTTCCACAGCCCCTGACCCACCCCAGCACATGCCACCTCAGGCCTCTGCAGAGCTCAGACGTGGCTTCTTCCTAAGGCTGGTGGGGGTCAGCCTGGCACCCCGGGGGGCCCACCGTGGAGCTCTGTGAGCTCCCCCTTGCACACAGAGGGTGCGGAGCAAGGGCACCAGATCTTGTGTCCAGCTGCGGGGATGGCCCCCTGCCTTTCCCTTGGTCACCCTCCTCCACTAAGCCTCAGTGACCTCGTCTGTAAGATGGGGATGAGAAAGTCCCTTGTGAGACATGGGGGAGGGTCAAGGGAGCCAGGGTACGAGCATGTGTTTGTCACCTGTGAAGACACATGTAGGTGAAGACCCCTGTCTGTCTGACCAAGGGTGACTTCATGAAACCCACAACCATCCCCAGCCCCAAGGGCTTCCTGGTGGGGCTGTGCCACTGCTGGGGCCCAGACACTGGACCCAGGTTCCCAGTCCCTGGTGGCCTTGGTCTTGCTTCTGTCCCTTTTCCCTGAGTCCCCCCAGCGTCCATGCAGTTGGGCTCGTGTTAGCCATGTTCACTGTGAGTGGCCGCTGATCTGGGCTTAGGGCCTATTAACTCTATTTTCTTCTTTCATTTGAACATGCGCATTCGCCCCACTTCCAGAAAGCAAATTACAGGTTGGAAATCAGAATATTTCAAAAAGGGGTGAAAGGGTCGAAGTGGAGTGACAGCTACATAATGAAGTGTCCAGTGGTCGTGTCAGGGCTGAGCCAACAGAGCGTCCACTGCGGCCCCACATTTATTCAGGTAATGGGTTTAGAGAGCCTGGGAGGGGACCATCACAGGCTG
The DNA here is from genome assembly GCF_001458135.2 of Marmota marmota marmota. Taxonomy (NCBI): domain Eukaryota; kingdom Metazoa; phylum Chordata; class Mammalia; order Rodentia; family Sciuridae; genus Marmota; species Marmota marmota. The sequence goes on from NW_026000102.1 coordinate 1,346,912, forward strand.
GGCTTCTCTCCAAGGCCCAGTCAGAGGGCCGTGGCTCCTGAGCCTCAGGACAGACTGGGCAGCAGTGGCAGCTGGAGATGCAGGGTGGCATCGTCCTTGGAGATGTGCGTAGGTCCTGGCTGGGTGCTGGATCCACTGGGCTTTTGTCTGAGCAATAAGGAATGAGATGGGATGAGAGCGCGCGGGGAGGGTGTTAACGGTCTCTGAATGGGCTTTCTCAGTTTCCCATTGACGCTGGCATGAGGGAGCCAAAGCAGCAAAAGTATGTTGTGTCTTACTCTCTGTATTGAGAGAAGTTGCTGGAAAGATGCTCCTTCCCCCCCCCCCGCCCCCTTTGAGTTCTGGGGATTGAACCTAGGGTTTTTGCACATGCTAGGCAAATACTCTATCCCTGAATCACATCCCCAGCCCCTTTTAGTTTGAGACAGGATCTCACTAAGTTGCCGAGGCTGGCCTCAAACTTGAGATCCTCCTGCCTCAGCCTCCCAGGTTTCTGGGATTACAGGCAGGTGCAACTGCACCCAGTTTAGAATACTTCTTTTTAACCTGGGTCATATCAGGGAATTTTAGACCTCAGGGCTGGGATGTAGCTCAGTGGTAGAGTTTACTTAACTTGCCTGAGGGCTGGTTTAATCCCCAGCACTGGAGGGTGGGTTCTCTTTCAGGTGTAATGCCTCCATTTGAAAGATCAGGGAATGGCGCTTGTCCCAAGAGCTGTGAGCAACTTCACTGCCTGTGCGTTTCTTGAAGTCGGGTTTCTCTCTAGCCCTGGGAGACTTGGGTGGGAGGCAAAGAGTTGCAAACACAAGTCCACAGGGGCCAAACCAGCAGCAGAAGTATGTGCTGGACTCCGGTGGGGGGGCGGTCAGGACTTGAGCTCGCCTTCGTTTACCCAGCAGACACTTCCACACCCCACTCCCTGCCAGCGTCAGCCCCTCTCACCTGCAGTAGCTTCCTAGGTGGTGTGCTGTCACACCCACTCTACAGATGTGAGGACTGAGCGGAGATTAGACTTGCCTGAGGTCCTGCAGCTGGTAAGTGGCCGAGCTGTGCTCCCAACTGGGCAGTGCAGTGGGGGCCATGGCAAGCTGCAGCAAGCACAGCCTCCAACCCTGGCCCCGGCAAGGAGCAGCTGACACTCAACTCCTGGCTCATCTGCCAGAGTTTATATATATATATATATATATATATATATACACATATATATATATATCTCAATACCCCCATCCCCCAAAATAGAAAGAAAAGAAAAAACAGTTGGTTTGGGGCTTGGGGTGTAGCTTGGTGGTAGAGCAGTTGCTTTTTACATGGGTTTGATCCCTAGCACTGAAAACCAAATTGCCTTTAATTTTGTAAATAATGTGTAGCCCAAACAAAATGCTGATTTTGGCCTTAGGGTATCAGGAAGGAAGGCGGAGAGGGTTAGGGTTAGGGTTAGGGTTAGGGAAGGGAGGAAAGAGAAAGGAAGAAGTGAGAGGAGAAGGTTGGCGTGAAAAGCTGCTAAAAACAACCATTACCCATTCAATAAGCATTTATGAATCGCCCACTATATGCTGGGCACTGCACTGGTGCTAAAGGAGCAGATTTGAATAGTACCTAGACGCCTCAGGAAGCATACAGTTTTAATCTCATCCGGTCTGGTTTTTAAAACAAGGATGCTGTGCCTGGAAGAGCCCAGGGAACTATGGCTGGGAAGAGCTGAGCCCTGGATTTTTTTTTTTTTTATACTGGGGATTGAACCCAGGGTGCTTGGCCACTGAGCCACATTCCCAGTCTTTTTTTTACATATATATTTTATTTAAAGACAGGGTCTCACTGGGTTGCTTAGGGCCTCACTAAGTTGCTGAGGCTGGCTTTGAACTTGGGATCCTCCTGCCTCAGCCTCTTGAGCTGCTGGGCTTACAAGCATGTGCCATTGCACCTGGCTCACCTGCATTTTTGTTAAGTTCATTCTTGTTTTTTTTTTGGTTGTAGTTGGACACAATATCTTTATTTTATTTATTTATTTTTATGTGGTGCTGAGGATGGAACCCAGCGCCTTGCACGTGCTAGGAGAGCGCTCTACCGCTGAGCCACAACCCCAGCCCTCACCTGCATTTTTTAAAAAAGACATTGCTTAGTTGTCAATTGACCTTTACTTTATTTATATAAGCCATGCTGAGAATTGAATCCAGTGCCTCACAGGTGCTAGGCAAGCGCTCTACCACTGAGCCACAACCGGAGCACTTTTAATGGCTCCCTGTGGCCACCCCAAGCCTCCTGTGGTGCTCCAAAGAATCCCAAAGCCTCGTTCTGGGAGCTCTCGGCTTTGCCGCGGGGCACCAGTTTGCCTGACATTCTGGGGATGGTCACTCCTTCCTGTGCACTGGGCCTGTAATTTTGGGAGCTGCCGCCAGGGGGACGGTGTTGCCGGTGTCACAGACACTGGGCCGAATTCCAGAGAAACGCAGGAGCTCCTCGCGGTCCGGCGCCTACAGTGTCTCTAAGAACCTGCCGTGAAGCCCAGAGGCCCCAGCGAGGTGTGGGAGGCTGCATGTCCCCACCTCCCTGCACAGAGTGGCAGAGAAGCGGACGCACGCCAGAGACGGAAGACGGGTCTTCACTGCTTCAGCCCCCCTCCCCGCTACCCCTCCGCCATCCGAGAACCTCATCGAATTGACTGATTCATTCCTGGTGACTTCTGCAGCCGCCGCTTCCGTGGCTGCACCTTGAACTTGCATTAAGTTTTAATTAAAGCCGTTTCACCGGCCTTGCCCTTGGCTAAATGCAGCTGTGGGCACAGGGCACATAGATATTTAATACTTTGCCTCTCCCCGCTGATGGCGCGGGGTGCCCAAGGGTGTACCCGAGCCGTGCCCTGCTCGCAGCGATCCGCCAGCTCGCTTAAGTGTGCCCACAGGCCCCGAGCGGGAGGCCGCGCAATAACTATTCATTGCCCTGGGTTAAGTGTGCCCAGGGGCACCCGTAAACTCAATGCAGTGATTAGCGATTGCTCCCAGTGAAGGCTGCCCGAGGTCCTGCGGAATGTCCGCGGGCCCTAAATATAGCCTGTGCGCGGCAACTTAAAGGGCACGGTGCGTTTTGCCTGTGATCGCATCTCCCCTTCCTTCTTTTAGCAGAACTGTTGCCTCTTTCTTCAAGCCCGGCCTCCAGGGGTGCACTGCCTTCCTGCAGGGCGCAGTAGAGGGAAGGCAGGGGGACCTGGGCCCCTTTGGTGGTTAACCCGGAAATGCCGAATCCTCTAACCCTCTTATCCAGCCGCAGCCTCTTCCCCATCCATCTCCTCCGCTCTCCAAGAGAAGCCGGCACCTCCAAGGACAAGGAAATTGCAGGGTCCACCCAAGGGGTTCCCTGTGGGCCGCCCTGAGCCTGTTGGCTGAGCCGGGTGGATGCTCTCTGGTCCAGGGGGCAGCTGAGCTGGGGCACTATAAGTGGCTGGGGGTCTCCTCTGGCCACTCCTTTCTGCCCCTGGGACCCCCTCTCTGTCCCTGTGGGGAGATGTCCTGGCAAATCAGTCCTCTTTGCCCTCAGTGTCCCCAGCTTGTAGAGGTGGGGGGAGGGGCTCAAATGATCTGCTGGTCTGTAACTTTCTCCTGGTCGCAGACCTCCCTGCCCTGGTCTGCTGCAGAGGCAAGGGGAGCTTTGGAGAATGTAGAAAGAGGAGGTGACAGCTGGGTGGAGGCCATGTTTTGCAGCAGGGGTCGGATAGACCCTCTGCCCACATATCACCTTGGTCCTCACCTGGGAAAGGGGAGAGTGATGTCACTGTAGAGACGGCTGCAAGGCACCACATGAGACCAACTTTCCCAGTTTGCCTGGGCCTGTTCTGGTTTAACACTGCAAGTCCCACACTGGGGGACACTCAGTCCCAGGAGACCTGGTGTGGTGCCATTGGTGAGGACAGACCACTCTGGCCCTAGAAGCACTCTATCTACCTTTGCTTATTGGATCCCACCTGGAAAGCAACAGGGTCAGGAAACAGTAGGTGAACTCTGGAGCAGGAGGAGGGAGGACAACCTGGCGGGGTCCTGAGGACAGCCCTGCAGGAGAGCTGGCTCTGAACAGCAGTGTCTGGACCCCGCACAGCCACTCTGGGCCTCGCCAGCTGCGCCCGGCGCCCCAGCTGCCCCCCTGGCTCAGTCCCGGGGAACAGCTGAGGCTGCAACATTTCCCTGGGTCTGTTGACACTCGAGTCCCAGAACATAAATGATTTTCTTGTCTTAATGAGCAAACAGCCTCCCGCCTGGCTCTCTTGCTGGCCTCCTGCTGGGGTAATCGCCAGTGCTCTGAGCAAGGGAGGACAGTTCGCTTGCTCCCCTTTGCTAGCCACTTGCCAGGAGGTGTTGCTTCCTCTCTGTTCTGCAGGTCTCCCGGCCCTTGCCTCTGAGGAGCAACAGTGGACAGGTAGGTGAGGCAGGCGTGAGCTTCTGGAAGGTTCTTCCAGGCCCTGTGCTCAGGGATGCTCTAAGGCAGGAGGTTTGGACTTCCATTGTCCTGTGGGCATCACCCACCCTTCTGGGCCTGGGTCTTGGAAGCAGAAACTCTAAGCTTCCTCTGGTGCCTTCCAGGCAGAGGCCGGAGGCATCTGGGAGGAAACTGGAGGAGGGGACCCACCTCAGGGTGGGAGGCTGGGTGGAAGGCCTCTGGGGTCCTTCCCTGCTGAGATTCTCTCTGCAGTTTCTAGGGGAGGAGGTAGTGCCTTAGCAAGACCCTGGGTTTCTGTACCACACCTCGCCTTCTGCTGGTCCCAGGGGTTTCTACAGCCTCTCAGGGGCCAGGGCCCTTCTCCATCCACTTCACATCCCTTTGAAAATTCAGAGAACACGTGTGCCCTGCCTGGAGTCCTCCCCCAACTACCCATTCTCCTCAACCTGTAGCGACTGTGTCTCCCTGGTCAGATGGTTTGTGAGTGTGTCCTGTTCCTCCAGACCCCCTGGCTGCTGTCTCTTCGAGGGGAGTTGGTGGCTTCCCTGGAGGATGCCAACTTGATGGGATTGTATGTGGACATCAATGCTACCTCAGTCACCATCCAAAGCCCAAGACAAGACGTTCTTCAGAGGCAGGAGGTCAGTGGTGGGCAACAGGCCCTGCCAGGCCCTGCTGGGGTGGGGGCCTCAGCAGTGTGGCACCCCGATGAGCACTTTGCCACTCCTCCGGTGCCAATTCAAATGTCCACCTGCGAGACTGGACAGATTTAGGCAGGCAGCTTTGAAAATTGGGCCCCATTAGTGTAAAGTGCTCGACTCGGCAGATGAGGGACTCCTGCAATCATGTATTCAGTGCGTCCTGATCATGGTGGCAGGAGTGTAATTACCATCTCTTTAAATAGCCCAAAGTTGCCGTGTAAGAGAAGACGGCTCACATGACATTTGCTCCGAGCTCGCTTCCTGCTAAAAATATCCCGGCTAAATAATATTTCCTGGTTGCAATGGAGCAATGGTCCCTGACCTGGGCTCTGTAACTCCTGGGGGCTTAGTCCAAGACTAGTTGGAAGGTGGGGGGTATGGAGAGAGTTGGCCTCTGGAAGGAGACGTTTTAGAGGCCACAGGGAGGACCCTTCTGTCTCCCCAGGTGCTGAACACCTCCTTGGAGGTACTGCCACTCTGGATGGTGAGCGGTCACTATGCCTACTCCTTAGAGGCCGCTTGCCCAGTGGGTAAGACTCAGGAGCACCCTGTAGGGCCACCTCTCTGACTCCCCTTCTGTCCCCCAACACACCTCATTTCCCTGTCTCCCACTCTACCTCCTCTCTTCTTAGTCCCAACCTTGGCCACGCACTTCTGAAATGCTTGGGACAAAGAGAAGTTTGCTCTTGCTGGAAGGCGTGGGTACGCAAGCTACCAACTCCCCTCGGAAAGGCAGCAGCCAGGGAGGGGGTCTGGAGGAACAGGACACACTCAGAAACCATCTGACCAGGGAGACACAGTCGCTAGAGGTTGAGGAGAATGGGTAGTTGGGGGAACTCTGGGGAAGAGGACAGGGCCAGGGGTAGATGAGCTGACACAGGGGACGGGGTGGGGGCCACTTGGGATCCTGCAACCCAGACCCTGCACCTGTAGGCTTTGCAGGTCCCTTGCAAGGAAGTGTGGCATGCAGTAGGCACGATGTGGGGGGACGCACTGGCTCCCCTGACGGCAATGCCAGCCAGTGGGTCCACATGCCGCCCAGGGCAGGAACCTGGGATCCTGTCCTGGGTTCTGGTTGCCATCCTTTAGTGGGATATTGGCTATCGAGGTCTGGAATAAAGGTGGGTTCCTGATGGTGGGAGAGGGTCCCTCAACCCCCATTCTAGAGCCAGAAGGAGGCATTGAGGAAGACTCCGGTCTGGGTGGCACATGGTGTGGACGAAGTAGAATGTCTTCGGAAGGTGGCGGACTGAGGTCTAGGAACTCCCAGGAGCCTCCCACGATGGGCTCCAGGGGCCCTGAGGACAAGATGGGAGAGGTCTGCAGCCTTCATCAGATTCCTCAGGGTCGTGATTCAGTGGCAGTGGGAGCCTGATCTAGACCTAGCGCAGGAGAACAATTTTGTTCAGCTTGGGCTGCCGCAGTTAGGAGTGCCTTATGTGATACACAGGGGCCAGGAGGCGGAGGACCACTTCTCACCTCCGGGGAGCTTAAATTCTGAGGAAGTCCACATGCAAAGGCAGGTGGATCAAAGGCTTCATCCCGCGTGGGCAGATCAGTGATGACTAACACTCACACTCTACAGAATTTTATCACTGACTAGGTCTCAGGCTCCGGGCTCTGGGGCATTCTGGGCTTTGGGGATGGCCTTGCCAGGCTCTCAGTCGTCGCCGTCCACTGCTCTGTGATATTTGAAATCCTTTTATTTGGAGACAAATGCTTTCATTTAGCTGCTGCCGAGCCAGCTTAAAATGGACCCGTGAGAGAGCTGACGCGAGGAAACTCTTGCTAAAGTGTAAACAACTGATGTGAGCTGTGCGTCCTAAGAGCGGCTTTGATGCTAGAAGGCCCTCCAGGCTGGGTCCCCGAAGCTGAAGGCGGAATTGGCAAAGATATTCCGGCAGCTTCCTAGAGGCAGCCCTGTTCCTAGAGTCTGCTTTCTCATGGGTCTTCTGGAATGACTTGAGTCCCCTGGGGGTTTGGGGAACACTGTCATCAACCCCACTAGTGTGCAGTGCTGGCCACTGGCATGGCCCCCGGCTGTTGTCCTTGAGGGAAGGCATTTGACTCCAGAGCCAGGGAGCCTGGGACCTATGTGCCCACCCTCATGCCCATGTGCTTGCCTGTGTCCTTCCTGTCCCAGTTTCATCCCAGCCAGAGACAGACGTCTCCGTTCACATCCCCAAGCAGAGGCTGGGTCTGGTCAAGAGAGGTTCCCGCATCGAGGACAGCCTGAACCTGAAACTCCTCCGAGTCCACCAGTCTGACACCTTCACGGTGACTGAGAGCAGGGATTTCGTGATGGTCAGCATCCCGGCAGCCACGCTGCTCCAAGTCCAGGTCAGTGACACCTCCCGGAGGTGTCACTGACCTACCCCTTCTGAGACCCTTCTTTGAGCTACTGACACCATGAGGAGTCAGAAACTTGGAGAGCAGATCTGTGGGTCCAGCGTGGAAAGGACTTCACCACTTAGCCTCCCCCACCCCCAGGGCCAGCACCCTTGCTGAGGTGGCCATGGGGGAGGAGAGCCAGAGGATTCTGACTGTACCCCTGTCACATGCCCTAATTCCTCCTGGTCCCACAGCCATGCCAGCAGGCCCGAGGAGCCCCAGGGACACAAGCTTTCTATAAGGTGGACCTGAACCTGGAATTTGCCGAGGTGACTGCCCCGGTCCTCTGGACGGTGGAGAACGTCTTCCAGTGCATGGGTGAGTGAGGGACAGTAGCCAGGGGCCATGCCAGTGTGCCTGCTGGTGACAGACACTTGCCACATGCGTCCTCTTCCCCCAGCCCCATTCTTCTTTTCCTGTGACAGTGTTACAGCCCTGGGCTGCAGAGGTCAGCTGGCTGGAACTGGCATGAGGACAGGAGTGGTGTGGGGATAAGTAGTCACCAGGTCCCTGGCTCTGGAGTCCATCTGGGATGGGGGCTGGAGGAGGCAGGGGCAGGGGCCCATCAACTTCCCAAACAGCAGAACCTCAGTGAGTTACTTAATCCGTTCAGCCCCAGTTTTCTCACCTGGAGAACGAGAACACAGGCGCCTGTCGGGAGGTGGCTTGGCTTACCAGACCGCCCCACACTGGACGAGCCATCGTCCTTGGATCTGTTCAGCCAGCTCGTGTGGGTTCCCGTTCCTCAGGTCACTTAGTAGATCAGGCTCCTTGGCAAACAGCCATACGCGTCGCAACTCATTTCTTAACCCGAGGAGACCTCCCTCTAAACACGGTGTGTGTGCTCGACACCGGGACGCTGCGTCTTGAAAGGGGTTTTCGGTGAAAGCGCAGCTACCAGACAACCTGGTATTCCCACATGCAAAACCACCAGGAGCAAAACCCATTCAAATACAGCAGAAGGAAATACACATAATTCACAAATGATGTCGATCACTTTCATCTTAAACTTCCTAACTGTCCTCAATAGAAGACAGACGCGAGGGAGATTTAATTCAGATGTTAATAGCGCAAGAATGCCCGTTACCAGGATATGATGTTTCGGTGCTGCATAAAAATGTAATTATATTCAGAACTATATTTAAAGATTAAAAGGGGGACTGCCTACCACATCTAGCCCCAAATTCAGAATTAGAAACAAAGAAAAAGGCAGGATGGGGGGTGGGGGTGGGTGAGTTCTAACCGTCTGCTAAAAATGGAAATATTTCTTGAAAGTTTTTACACATTTCGGCTGTTTTTATTTGAACGGTTTCCTGCAGCGGTGACATTGATTTTGGAAAGGGAGAGCTAGAACTTTAGCCAATAAGTATTCACTAAGCATTTGCCACATGAGGCTCAGGCCTCAGAGGCCACCAGATTGGGTCCTCGTTCTCCATCAGTGTCCAGACTGGAAGGGGAGATAAGAAATGTCCAGGGATTCCAATGGAGGGCAGGTGGACTCCGGGGGAGACGCCAACGATGAGATAATTTTTATCCTGGGCTTTGAAGAGCAAGTAGGGAGATAATGAAGAAAATTCAAAATTCAAAAATAGCAATAGCAATAAAAAACATTTTAAGAAAAGTTTTGGGCCTCCCTGGAAAGATTTACACGGGGAAAGGATGTTCTCTCTCTCATTTTATTAATTTAATATCAGCAGTCGGAATGAATCTCCCCGCTCCCCAGTTCCCAGAACACCTTCCCTGTACCTCCCCTGAAGCTTCTAGGCCTTTCTGTTCTTATTATAGTTCGCGGTGCATGCTCCTGTCTCTCCCTCTAATCAGAATGCCTGGAGATCAAGGACTGTCTTATGCAGTTTATATTCTTCACAACCTTTATTGTACCTCTTTGCCCTTGATAAGCACTTGATAAGTGCTGCCTGGACCGAATTTTCACTAGGACTTTTTACAAAATGTTTTAGACAAAGAACATTTTTTTTCCCTTTTGTAAATATGTGACTAATGAGTGGATAGCTCTGTGGTTACAGAGTTCTTTTTTATCTCCCTCCTGCCCCCCCGCCCCCCCCCCCAAGCGGTTAGAACTTGTAGGATGCATCCTAATTGCTTCAGATGGCGGCTGTTAGAAACAGAGGGAGGAATGGAGAAGAGCTTCAGCCCAGAAGAGAGACCTGGGGAGGGGCCACTTACCTCTAGTTGCATTCACAGTTTAAAACGGGTCCGGATGGAAGTGCCTCTAGGGGTGAGGGAGGCATGTAAATGAAGACACCCAGGGCCCAGGTGGGGGGTGATAAGGTGGCAAGGTCAAGTACAGAGCTCGTGGGGAGTGGTGGGAGCCCCTGAGAACCGGCAACTGCCAGACCTGGCCTGGCTTGCCAGAGCCCCTGCCTGGCTTGTGGGCTTCTGCTTGGTGCCAAGGCAGGCCAGTGTGGCCCAGTCTTCTGATTTCCCGTGAGAAACTGGTTACCTACAACTTGTTCTCAAGTAGTTGTCGGTTAATTTAAAAAATATTTTAAAATCCCTGCAGTCGAGATCAAACCTGACCAAGGGCTCCGGGGCTGCTATTTGTAGGCTGTAACCCGGGTGTTCTCACAGCGGGTAGTTTTGGCCTCTCGGGGGACAATGAGCAATGTCCAGACATTTATGTTTGTCACAATGCAGAGGATGCTACAGGCATTGAATGGGCAGAGGCCAGGGGTGACGCCCTTCCCACACACAACAAAGAAAGATCTAACCCCAAACCTCAGTGGTGTCTAGCCTGAGGGTGGCTGGGCAGGGAGAGCTGCCCAGATCTATTTGGTCCCTGGGGTTGGACTGATGTATTGGACCTCAAACTAGGAAATGGCTCAAAGATGAAACGGGCTTGTGGTGTTCCAGCTGGGGCAGTGAGTCGGGACCAGATGGTCTTTGCAGAAACCTAAATTTCTGGGTTTTAAGTGTAAAAATGTGTCTTGAGGCCCCCGCAGCCTCTCCAGCTCGGAGGTCTGGGAAACTCGGCAGAAGACCCTCCGAACTCAGGCTTGAAGCTGCCCTCCCAAGCTTTTGCTCCTCCACCCCTGGAAAAGGGGTTGCTCCTGGTCCTACAGCAGGGTTTCAGGGGGATTCTGCCCCCTTAGGAGGAAGGCCGACCCCTGCCTCCTCTCTGGAAGGTTCAGGAACAGAGTTGGCTGCCTCAACAGCTCCGCCGAGGTCTCCTCCATCCTCCCCATCCCCAGGACTGGACACCCCTCCAGCAAGAGTGCCGTCGGCTGCCTTCTCCCCGTTCCAGGGTGCAGGACCTGCTGCCCAGGAGTGGCCTTTGCAGGGGCCTGTGCACTGGTCTTCTGGAGAGCTGGCCAAGGTGAGTCCACGGCTGTGTCCTCTGCCCACAACTTCCTCCTGAGGCTTGAGACCTTGGTGAGCCCTGCTGGGCTTGAGGTCTCTCTTTCCCTGCGGTTCTTCCAAGCAGTGGCCCACTCTGACCCCTAGCTATGTCACGTCAAACTCAGAAAGTTACCCGGACAAGCCAGGGTCCCTGAGAGCTCCCTGCATGGGGAGACTCCTGTCTGTCCTGCCTGGCTCAGCTCCCTGTGCCTTGAGACATGGCAAAAGGTGGGGGCAGGTAGGATCAGCAGCTGTCGCCACAAGTGAGGGGAGGGAAACTGAGGCACCCCCCAAAGGCCTTGTGGCGGGAGCCCGGGAGCCAGGCCTGGAAAGCCAGCCCGAGGTCACTGCTCGCACAGGGCCTTCTCTGGGTGAACCCACGGGCGGCCAGGGCCACTTGGTTTTGTTTCTCATACTTAGGAGGACCCTGGACTGATCCTGCACACAGCCAGACCTGCAGGAGGAAGCTGGGCGTCCACCGCCTCACCTCTCCCCAGAGCAAGGCAAGGTCAGCATGGCCCCCAAGTTCCCCTGGGGGGAGCCCAGTCACCTCTCCCGACTTCAGCCACAGTCTCCTCAGGGCCCAGGGGGCTGTCCTGGCTGTCCCGGGGCCCTCAGGCCCAGTCTTCCCAGCTCTGACATGACTTTGTCCTCAGCAGTCTCTCCTCGATGGCCTCCTGGGAGGTCCGACCCACCCAAAGTGTCCCCGGGCTCAGAACAATCTGTCACTGAAGATCCAGGACCTACGAGGCCTAAGCAGGACCCCACCCAGCCATTGGGAAGTCCCCTCCTGCTAGGAGGGGATGTGGCTTCATCAGAGCCCAGCAGAGCGCTCCAGCCTTTGACGAGGCACTTGGAGGCCAGGCTGGCTGAAGAGACGTTGGTTTCCCGCTTTTCCCTCAAGGAAATGTCCTCTGTAACAGGGTCCAAAGAACCACCCCAGAGTGGCCGTGGCCTCTCCCAGGAGGGGGCCGGAGGGAACCTGGGCCCATTATCCCCAGAACCAAGTCAGGACATGGAGGGGCAGGGACTAACCTCCCTTCTGGGGATGGATGCCATCTTCACCACCCCAAGAGAGCAGCAGACAGCCACCAGGGACCCTCTGGAGGCCTCAGAACCTGAGTCCTCTAAGGGGCATGAAGTGGACCCAACAGCCCCGCTGACAGCTCTTGTGGAGAGTCCTCTGGCCTCTTCCTCTGAGGAGCCTGCAGTGAGAGCCCCAGACCTGGAGTCAACCCCCAAGTGGCCCGTGAGCTGGCGTGGGTCAGGGGCTGCACACATGCCCAGCCCTTCGCCTCTGCAAACCCTGAGCCTTCGGGCTCCTGCGGAAACCACGTCACCCCCCCGCGCTTGAGCCTGGAAACCCTTTCTCTGCCAATCCAGGGGCCTCGCTGCAGCAGGAGCCAACAACCCACACTGGCCACCAGCCCTGAGAGTCACGGGACTCCTGGACTTTGGCATGTGGGGAGGGCTCTCTGAGAGCCCCGGGCGGGCCTCCTTGGAGATGCTAGGGGTGAGTCTTGGGAGGCCCCAAGAAGGGGGTGCAATGGGGTGTGAGGACTGTTTGGGCCACCTCCAGTCTGCTTGGTCCTCCCAGGGGGAAGGGCAGCTGAGTGCAGGACAAGGCCCTGGGCCTCTCCTGGGCTCTCCTGGCCCAAACCCGTTTCTATGCTTGCTCTTGCGGTTAAAGGGGTGCGACAGTGAGGCCAGGTGCAGGCTCCCTGGCTAGGCCTGCTGGAACCCAGTGTCTCCACTCTGGCTGTGTGACCTTGGCTAGGCACCAGCCTCTCTGAGCCTCACTTTGGGATCAGCCAAATTGGGAAGGTTCTAGATCTTCCCTGATGGAGCTGTTGAGGGTTGATGAGGAATTGACATAAGACTGGAATGCAGAGCCCTGCGCACAGTGTGGCCTCAGAACCCCAGCACCCTCTGTGACTCCCAGGCCCAGGAGGGCAAGGGAGGGCTTCAGCCATAGTCAGACATCTGTGTTGGGGCACGGTTCCGTGGCATGTGACCCCCTCCCGGGGCCTCAAGGGGACCCGACCCCAGCTGAGGGAGGGCAGGACCCCATGAGGGGAGGCGGGGATGGCCCTGCTCTGCTTTCTCAATGCTCCCTTGCTCCGGTTTCCTGGTGCCATGCTGGTTTGGACAGCCCCATGACCTCTGATGACCCAGTGCCCTCCGGCTGCCTGCCCAGAAGCCCTGCTGTGGCCGGAACCACACTCGGTGCTTCCCTGGAAGGGTGGAGCCCCCTCCCGCTAGGGCTGACCCACGGCTGGAAGTGGGATTTGAATCGCGGCCAAGGAGAGGAGCCATTGGCGACGCCCTCCCGGAACGAGGACTAAATAAATAAATAAATAAATAATCAGGGTTGTCTCGGCTGATAAACGGTCCCTACCTCGAGGACGACTTCTCCCTGCGCTCCCCCTCCCCCGGGCAGACCCATCCCAGGCAAAAGCTTAATAGCCCCATTTAAGGCTTTTCCTTTTCACCACGGAATTGAGCCGCTCTTGCCATTACGAGGTTTTCAGCTTCTCTCTGAAATCAAATTACTGACTCCATTTAATTTTTTAAAAGCTCAGATGATTTCCCTTCTTGAATCTGAGCCGTGACTCCAAGGCCAGGCCTCCAGCCCCATCCT
>NW_026000102.1:1360435-1414787 GCF_001458135.2 Marmota marmota marmota
GGCCCCCACACAGGGCAAGCCTGACACCCAGAGGGAAGCCAGCAGGAGAGGCCCCGGCCTCCAGATACTCCTGGATGCCTGGCTGTGTGGCCGGCCTCCCTGGGGCCTGCATCAGCTCACAGGAGCCCGGGGCTCTGGGGCCAGCAAGCCTGCAGGCGCTGGGGGGGCCAGTGGTTAGAGCCCAGGGGGAAGCAGGGGCGCGTGTTGGTGGCTCCCCGTTGCCCTCCACGGTGCGTGCCCGGGACCCCATCTCTCAACACACGTTTCCAGAGCAGCTCCTCTGCCAGGCGCCTTTCCAGCTGTGGGGAGGGAATGTTGTCCGACAGGGAATGTTCTAGTGTGTGCGTGCGGGGGACTGGAGACCAGCGATAAATACATGTGGACAGTTCCAGATAATGCTGAGTGCTCCGGAGAGAACCAGGCGGGCGGCTGCTTGGGTGGGAAGGTCAGAGCGGTCCCCGGGAGGAGGTAAGGAGGCAACCTCAGAAGAGCTGGGGTGGGCATCCGGGCAGCGCCAGGGCCTGGAGGAGGAGGGACAGAAAGAGAGCCATCAAAGCAGAGCGCGCTGGGGGACAGGAGCACGGGTTTCATGCTGGCCCGGGTGGGCAGTCTAACAGGGAGGGGACTTTGGGCAGAGCAGCAGCCTAGGGAGGACGCTTTGCAGAGCCAGCTGTGGCTGGAGGGTGGCATCAGCGGGACGAGAGCAGCGGCAGGAGGGCTGGGGAGTGGGGGGGCTGGTTCAGGGCCCACCTGCCCCAGTGGAAGGGAAGGTGACTCACGGCCCCTCTTACGCTCTGAGCCTCTCACTCCTGCGTCCTGATGACGTCAGGGAGGGCTGCTGTGCATGCTGGGGCAGATGCGTCTTCCCCCTGAACCTTGGCCCTGGTATTTCCACCACGAGTCACTGTTTCCTCCTGTCTCTCCGTCTCCTCCTCCACCCACCCCTTGCCCATCCCCGCAGGGCCACCACCTTTGGGGCATTATCAAGCAGGGGTGCATGCACACAAAGAAGTCTTGTAAAGGATGGCCGGTCCTTTCCAAAGTCCTCCCTGTGTTCGACCACGCTGAGCCTCCATAACGGGAGTGGAGTCCATGAAATCACCGGCTCTTCCTGGCCGTACCAGGGGGGTGATTTGCAAGGCGGGGCAGGTCTGGGCACTCTTACGGGCAGGAATGAGCATCTGGAATAAGCACCCTTATGTCTCTTCCTTCCCTTTGCTTGGCTCTGTGCCTCTCAGAAGTGGGACAGTCATGTTTAATTAGAAAGTGCTCTGGGGAGGGCTCCTGATCTTCCCCAAGATGGGGCAACCCCACCTCTGTGACTCGGGTGGCACCTGTGCCCCATTCCCGGGCTGTGCAGGCATGTGCACAAATGTTGTCTCTGCCTTGGGGGTGTCCAGTTTCCTCTCGAGCCCTCCCAGGATGCTGCTGTGAACAGTGCAAGCCCGCAGTGCTGCTCTCTCTGCTTTAGCAGCCGCTGGGTGGGATCTCAGGCAGCCTGGGCTGTCCCGGGTGATTGGACTCCACCCTCAGCAGCTGGGAGACAAGGACGCGTCCAGTGATCTGTCCTGCCCTGCTAGGTTTAGTACCTCCAGAGCACCAAGCCTGCTTTCATTTCTCAGGACACCAGGTTCACTGTTCTTTCTTTGTCGAAGGTCTGAATCCCCTGATTTTAGATGTTTCCCACGACAGACTTCACATCACAGCGTACCCTTTCAGCCTCAGCTGGAAGTCTCTGTTGGGTATTTGAATCTTACTTAAACTGGAATTGTAGTCATCAACTCAGTAATTCTCCAAATCACTGTGTAACCAGAGAGGCGGCATGGAGGGAAGAGCTTCTTGCAGGTGTCAGGAGACCAGACCAGCCTCGCCCATGCCAAGTGACCTTGAGCAAGTGGGTTCACTTTCTGAGCCTGGATTCAGCCTCAGGATGCTTGGAAACAGGATGGCCAGGGACCAGGACCTAGGATATGTGGCATCACCCCTTGGGGATAGCCTGAAGCCTCACTGTGACTCAGGGAGGACACCTCGCTCCTAAGGAAACATCATCCCTCCCAGTCCAGCCTTTCCCACCTCCCCATGCCTCTGCTGCTCGTAGGTCTTGTCCCTGGGGCTGGGGGCTTCCAGCGACACCAGACCAGGACAGTGGAGAGGACGACATGGGACAGTAGTGTGGACGTAAGCCAGGAGAAACCCAGTCCTGCTTTGCTCCTGTGTCCTCTGTCCTCTTCCTGGTTCCTCTCCCGCGGTGTAGGCTGGGCCGTCCTACAGCTCAGATCTTAAAGCCCCAACAATAGTAGTCCTCATAGTGGAGACCCCCCCTCCCCAACCAGACCAGAGGCCTTAGCCCCTCCCCTGAGAACTTGTTAGAAATGCAAACTCTTGAGCTGGGGATGGAGCTCAGTCATGGAGTGCTTGCCTGGTGTTCTGGGGGTGGTCACTTCAAAAATGCAAATTCTTGGGCCCCAACCCTGTCCAGAAACTCAGGGGAAGGGACCTGGTGATCTGCACTTTAATAAGCCCTCCGGGGGCTTCTGATGCAGCATTGCAGAAAGCTAAGAATCTCTGCCTGGGAAAGTGTGATGGGCACCCCCCTCCGCCAAGTCAGAGAAGTCCCCTGTGTTCATGTGAAGGCAGTGCTTGGCATTCATTCAGCTTCCAATGAATCGCCACGCGATGTGTTCATTGCATCTAGCATGATTCCATTGAGGAAGAAAGGAATTGCTCTTCCCATTTTACAGATGAGAAAGCTGAGGCTCAGGGCCTTGCCCAGGTCACACAGCTAGCACCTGGCAGCTCCAGGGATCAAACCCTGGCCTTCTCACTCTAAGGTAAGGGTTCTCTCCCAGACACCCAAGGTTTCAGGGGCTCCTTAGGTCAAAGGCATAAATGAATATTGGCCAGAAGGGAAATCCCCCTTCCAGCTCTCTCTGTTCTCTCCCTGGTTTCTGGTTGTAATCATTGGAAAGAGCATCCTGGAATAATCAATCTTGCCTGGCAGTTGAGTAAGAGCTCTGAAAGGAGTTACACGTCAGGGAGATGGGACTTTATTTCTCAATGAAATAGTCTTTTTATGGCTGGAATAAAAGTGCCAGGGGGAGCCTAATGCCAGGAAGAAGCAAGCACGTTTGATAAACTCCTTCAGCCAGGGCGGGGCCGCTTGGGAGGTGACGGCCAGCCACAACCCCTGCATTTCCACATGCATGGTTCTCTGCAGGTTAGAGCCATGGAAGATCCTGGGGTCCTCGATTAGGGTCACCCAGCTGTGAAAGGACCTACAGCCTGCCGGTGCCAATTCTTTCACTGGGCCAACAGGTCCTAGGAGCAGAGCTGCAGTGCAAAGAATGGGCAGCAGGGGGCAGCATAACATATAGTTCCAGCCTGTCCAGTGGGCACTGTTGGGGGGCTTTGGAGTGGGGGTCTCTGGGATGCAACCCTCAGAGAATCTCAGCAGTAACACCTTGCCTAGGACCTCTTCTTCCTCCTTTCAGCCCTTCCCATCCCCAACCCCTGCACGGCAGGGGACAGTCTGCCATCTTTAGTCTAGTGGCAGCCTCTGCCCAATCCAAACCATAATGCGGATGGGGAATGAGGGGCTGGGGGCTTCTCTATCCTTGGCCACCCTCTGGCCATTTTCTCAAGTTACTCCAGCCTTTGCTTCGGACCTGATTAAAAACTTGGCTTCCTCTTGAGGGGCCTCTTGAGGGGCCTCTTGAGGGGTCTCAGGGAGCATGATGTGTGTGGGGGGAGGTTTTTTTGGGTGGGGGGCCACAGCCTTCGTGGCCACTGGGGGCAGGAGAAAATCCTGAAGGACAAAGAGAAAGCGAGGAAACCTCCCCATTTGAGGATGTGCGTGATTGGCAGGTTTACGGCCTCGGGAAGGTGCGTGGTATTCTGCACAATCAAGTCATTTTTAAAAATAATCTCCTGCTTAAGTCGTACACGCTGCTAATTGCATTTTAATAAGTCTCTTAAAATCTTGCCATATTTTTTAATATCCTAATATTAGGTAAGTGATTGCAGGGGACACTGGAGGGCATGGCGAGTTTATATAACGGAGGGAGGGCTGTAATGAAGCTGGGGGTGGGGGTGGCCACCAAGTGGCCGGTGGCGTGTGTGTGTATGTGTGTGTGTGTTTGTAAGCCTGTCTGTGTTTGTGTGACGCGTGTGGGATGTGGGGGTGTGATGTGTATCCATGTGGCAGTGTGCACGGGGTGTGTGTTCACGGACAGGGCCTCCCGTGTCCACAGCCCTGGACAGTGGTCCACAGGAACCTCCTCCTCAGTCATAGCAGCAAGCGCCACTTAACACTTCCCAGGGCTTCTGGCTGTGACTTCTCTTGACTCCCCTGGCCCCAAACTGGAGCATCTGAGCCAGAGGTTTCTCTGATGCAGCCCGTCCCCTCTTCCCTTCCCAAGAACCAAGGTCTTGAGCCTGGACAGTGGTTGTGACTTGGGCAAAGACACAGAGCAAGATGGATCCCGGGGGAGAACTCGGACCTAACCTTGAGAGGGCAGAGAAAGGACCACCTTCCTCTTTCTCTTTCTCCAGCTTGGATGCTGGCTTCAGTGTCCCTGTCTTACACATGTGGGGCAGATGGTGGCAGCTGCCACTCACTGAGCCCCATCAGGTGCTTTGCGGGTGCTTCCCCCAGGCACCTTGTGGAGCGGGTGTTTAGGGTCCTGGAGGGGGACTCACAGTTGGGAAGTGGCCACGCTGGGATTTGAACCCCAGGCTGCTGAGCTGGCTGGGGAGGCTCTGAGCCACAGGGAGCTGAGGGTCTCCAGGAGCTTCCCATCTCTCCAACATCCAGGACCCGAGAGGACCGTGATGGGAAAGGCACAGCGACTGGCAGAGGTGGCAGAGGAAGGTGTCGGTGGCTGTGGCCTCCTTCTCACCTGACCCATATGTACTACAGGGCGGGGTCCCAAGGCCAAGGTCAACATCCAACCTTCTCCTTTGAGCCTCCAGAGGTCAGAGGCCTCGGAGGGCCATGCTCAGGGTGGCCGGGCCAGGCGCTCTGGCCACGCTCTGGACTTCCGGAGGCCCCCAGGGCCGGGCTGGCCCCGGCCTTCCTCCCGCCTCCTCCTCCTCGCGCCAGCCCCCAGCCCGGGTGGGAGGCACATGTTGAGCGAACTTCTGAACAGGAAGTCAGCGTCCAGGTCGTCCCGAGTCCTTTTCATGTGGTCTCTTTAATCCCCCGGGCTGGGTTTCAGAAGCGTTTTACAGTTTCAGTTTTACAAAGCTGGGCTCCCTTTAATGTCGGCGTTTCGGGAGGTGCGGGAGCGCTTCAGTCAAAACATGTGTGTTTTACACCAGCCAGCTGTGGGCTGTGGGCTGCGGACTGCGGCCGGGAGGCGGCAATGTGGCCTCCAGGCTCGGCAGCGGCCCTGGTGGACAGGACGGCCTCCCTCTCCTCCCTCCAGCGTCCGGCACGCGGGCCCTGAGCTCACCTGGGCCAGCCCCCGGCCGGCACCCCGATTCCAGGCCTTCCCTCGGTGCCCCCTGGCAGATGGTGGGTGGTCTTTGCCCCAACAGTGCCCCTCAGACACCTGCAGGCTGAGGTTCCCCACACCTGGGCCACGCCTCCTGGCCTGTGCCATCTGCTTGGTATTTCTTCTTCCCTTGCAGAGATACCCATGGCACTGTGAGCTGGACATGCCGTCCCCTCTGCCTGGCCTCCTAAAAACAAAACAGATCTGGGACCATTCAAATAAGAAGAAAAGGCTGACGTCCTTGGTTACTGGGTCCCCCTTCCCTGGTTGAGAAGACCAGGGTTGAGAGGCCAGGTGAGAGCCCGAGGTCACCGGGTTGGTGAGATTCCACCCCATCCACCCATCTCTGAGGCCACTGTTCCTCTGGCTCACGGACCTCCTCCAGGACAGGCTTCTTGGCCCTACACCTTCAGACTTTGGGGGAAACGGCTGGGGCCGCTGGGATCCCCGAGGCACAGCCCTGGCTGTGCTGTCTCTGACTCTGGGACCATGGGCGAGTGTGCTCTTGGCTCTGAGCCCCACTCTCCCCATCTATGAAATGGGGACAAGGCCCTGACCTGAACGCAGTGATGCAAGGGACAGAGACACACCTGGAGAGAGCCCAATCACGAGCCCTTTACCTCTGTCGTGATCCTGGCTTTGCCATCTGTCCCCCCTTCTCTCTGGGAGGCAGCACGAGGTCCACAGGGAGAGGTCCTGGGGTACAGAGGCGCCTTTGCGTGCCCCCCGACCCTCCCTCCCCGCATCCTGAGTGGCCCGGGGGTAGAACAAGGCTGTTTGGTCAGGGCTCTGGGGTCGCAGAGGCCTTGCCCCAGTGAAGCAGCTGCCCTCACCTCCTGCTGGCCCAAAGCTCCGTCTCCAGTTGCTTATGGCTTGGGGCCCCAAGCATGCCACCTCTGAAAGTGGTAGCTCAGGCCGTAGAGGTCAACGGTCTGACCTTTCCCAACCCCCTGCCCATGTCAGGTCAGGCCCCTGAGGGACAGGTCCTGGGGTGGGCTGCCTTGCAGCAGTGGCTCTGTTTCCTCCCAGCCTGGGAGCGGTTAAGAGACCAGAGGTCGCCACGAAGATGGTGCCGAGGACGTGACACGGGCTGAGGTGGCCTCTGTCCTACCCTGCCAGGCCGCACACTGGCGGCCAATAGAACAAGGCCTGGCACGCAGCAGGCCCCCGCTGGAGATCAGCCCAGGTGAAGAGGCTCAGAGAGGGGAGGGTCCCCCACCGTGCCACCACACTCCGACATCGAGTGGCGGAGCTCAGGCGTTGGCAGGAGGGCCACAGGACGGCTTCCTCCCAGGCTCACATGTCACACCTGCCCTCTTTGGTCCCTTTTGGGTGTGTCTGTGGGAAGCAGAAACCTCTGGGCCCAGGGTGCTTCCTCCACTTACCCACAGCCACCCAGGGGAGAAACACCCTTGGCCTGGGGCCACTTCGGCCCCCCGGGCAGTGCAGGCTGGGCGCTGGCCGGCTGCAGCTGTGCGGGGCCCAGGGAGGAGAGAATCAAAGGCAGGCCATGTGGGCCCGGCTTTCATCTCCCAGCTTCAAAGAGGTGCAAACAAACCCTGTCCCCGTGCCAGGCGGCAGCTCCCTCCTCACGGCCCCAGCCTGCTCTTCCCCTCTCCTCCTCCCCCCCAGAAAACCAGCGGCGCCTCATCCTGGTCCCAGGGGCCCCAAGGGCCCTGACTCCTGGCCGTGCAGGAGACTTTTTTTTTTTTTTTTTTTTTAAATTCAAGTTCGGCTACTTGGAATAATATAGTTTTTCCCCCTGGAGAGATGCATATTTTTTTCTTTTTTCAGTGCACAGGAGACTCTTGGTAGGACTGAGAGGAAGGATAGGAGGGGGCTGAGACCCCCTCACGGCCACCCTTCCCACTCACACTCCCCTGACGGAGCCTTCCAGCCTGCAGCCACACTGCAGGTACAAGGGCCACACGTGGCCACGGAGCGGGCAGGGCTGGTCGCTGGATGTGTGTGCTGAGGGTAAACACGCGTGGATTTCTCAGACTCCATACCAATTGACGGAACCTAGCGCGTTCACTGTTTCTGCACTGATGACATGATGAGATGATATCATTTTGGTGCTATTGGGTTAAAAAAGAACATCATTAAAATTAATTCCACCTGTTTTTTAATCCCTTTAAATGTCACCGCAAAGAAGTTTAAGATGACGTGCGTGCATGGCCTGCTCTATTTCTGTGGGTCTTCCCTTCCAGACAATGTCCCCACTTTGTGGATGAGGAGCCTGAGGCTCAGAGTGCACGGCCCCCAGGAGGTGCTCCACAGAAACCTGTGGGCTGAATGCGTGAAGGAATGTCCAGTGCTGGCCACCAGTGAGACACAGGAGAACCCTGTCCCTGTTCCCACCTTCAAGGGGTTCCCAGCCCAGAGTCTAGTCCAATGCTGGGGAGAGGAATGATGGAATCAGAGACCCCAGATATCCAGAGGACGAGGACAGCAGGGGTTGGGGATGCCAAGAGGCTCCTGGGCCCAGATCCTGGCTTTATCCCTCACCAGCTGTGAGACCTTGGGTTTCTCTTTACGCCTCAATTTTCTCACCTGTAAAAGGGGGACAATGGTAACAAGCTCACACTGACTGAGCGGCTGCTCACAGGCCTGCCATGAGGGTCACAGGAGTGGACACACTTCACTGCAGTAGAATGGCTTGGTCTAGGCTAAGGGCCCCATGGGAAGGAGCAGTGGCCACGCCAGGCGGGTGCTAGAGAGTGCGTGTCACCGCGTCTGGCTGTGGCTGTCAGCAGGGCTGAAGGTGCCATCCTGGGCTGGAGAGAGCTGCCCCAGCACCCAGCAGCTCCCAAGCCCCTGCACCAAGACAGGAGCACAGGTGACGCTCTTCCCTTCCAAGTCATTCCTCTGGGTCTGTCTGGGCAGGTAGACACCTGGGCTCGGACTCTCCCATCTCCTCCATCGTCTCTTGGTCCCCTGACATCTCCACCCCACCCTATTCCAGCTTGGTCCCTGAGATCCTGTAAACCCTGGAAGTGGCTTTGGGACCTTCTTCTTTGAAGAGAAACACCCTCTGGGTAAGCCCCCCACCTCCTCCCGCCCCCAATCCCGTCTCCCAGGGCACAGCTTCCTGGCTGACTCTTACCAAGGACCTGGGGGGGAGGGTTGGTGGGAGGCGGAGGAGCCCAGCACAGATCCTGATGCACAAAAGTGCCCTTCCAAGGAACTGGGGACAAGGCGTAGGGAAGAGTGGGGTTTCTGAAAGTCTGGACAGGGTCTAGATGGGAACTGGAACGCTATGGTGGACATCCCACAGTAAAGATCTGCAGACACATTGGGGGGCTGGGAGATGACCCGTCACATTCATGGGGGGCCGTGGGGAGGCCCACAAGGCTGTCGGGGGTCTGCTGGGCAGGACCTGCTGAAGGCTGAGGGTGGGGCCTGTTCCCACAGCTGGGGGCTGTTTGGGGCGCCCAGAGATGGCAGCAGGAAGTGGGACGACTGAGACCAAACGGGGCCAATGGGAACCAGATGCGAGGAGGGTCGGGGCGCTTGCAGGGGAGATGTTTTCCTTTCCCTTGGAAGCTGGGCCGGTGGGCGGAGGAGAGGCAGCTGAGGCTGTCTGTTCCCTGCTCCCCAACCCCCACCCCGCCCAGTGTGGCATCTGGAGGTTCTGCAGCCACCAGTCCCTAAAAGGTAAGGACAGCCACCGGGAAGGTGACTCAGAACTGCTCCCAAAGTGCAATAGATGGTCGGGGTGGGGGCAGGGCAGGAGCCACAGGGTGTTGGGGGATCAGCCCCCACCCAGCCCGACTCTCCCTCCTCCACCTGCAGCCCTGGGGGGGCTCGGGGGTCCAGGCTCTGGGGGCAGAGGGGGCCTGGTCCTCCCGGCAGCAGGCGTTGAGGCCGGGGCTACTCAGCCTCCTTCCCAGCCTCCTGCTCACGTTCCACACCCGGCTCTAGCCGCTTCTTCCAGGAAGCCTCCTGGGTGCTCTGGTGGGATGAGTCACCTTCTCTGGGTTCCCAGAGCTGCCGTGTTCACTGCAGAGGACCACAGCACCCCTCCCAGTGGGCTACTAAGACCCCCACCCCTACCCGCCAGCACTGGATCCAGCGGGTAGCACAGAGCCACAGGCCCTGTCCCCCCAGACCTAACCCCTCCCTCACACCCACCTTCTAATGCTCTTTACTCCTGGGGCCAGTTTGAACCCCCCCTCACACACACACACTCACACACACATACACACACACATACACACAGACACACATACACACGCATAGACACACACACACACATAGACACACACACATAGACACACACATACATATATACACATATATAATTTTTAAGTCAGGTTTTAAAAATCATGTCAGTCATGTGAGAAAAAGTGCTCATTGCAAAAACTATAATTCATACAGAAACATAAGACAGCAGAATGTGAAAAGCCCCCTTTATCTGCCCTGACCCCTAATACCTTCCCTTGCCATGGCCAGCACTTTCAAGTTTGCAGTAGGCTGCCTAAATCGTGTGTGTCTGTATCTGTGTGTGTGTGTGTGTGTCTGTGTTTACACTAAAATACATATAATATAAAATAAATATACACACACATATAACACAGCTGGTGTGATGGCACATGTTCATAATCCCAGGTATTTAGGAGGCTGAGGCAGGAGGATTGAAAGTTCGAGGCCAGCCTGACCTACTTAATAAGACCCTGTCTCAAATAAATGAAAAGGGCTGGGGCTGGGGCTCAGCAGTGGAGCACTTGCCTGCCCTGTGTGAGGCCCTGGGTTCCACCCCTAGTACTGCAAAACAAACACTCAGTACAAGGAAGGCAGTTCTGTGGCGTTAGCATCTTCACCCTGCTGCGCGGCCATCGCCACCGCCCATCTCCAGGACTTCCTCATGACACGAAAGTATGGAAAGGTGAGCTTTATCCAAGACTAAAAGGGAACCACACTTCTGACCCTGGGCTTGATCTTGACTCCCCTCCCAGTGCCCCTGAGATGTCTCCCAAACAGAGCCCAAGTCCGTTCTTTTGAAGATGCTTGGGCTCCACACTGAGTTGCTCTGATTTTTCCAGGAAGAGCAGCACTGGGCAGACGTCCCCCTCGGGCCCCTCTGAGCTAGAATCTCTCTGGGCTACATCCCTAGAGGTGGAACTGCTGGGTCAAAGCGCACTTTAAATATTGATAAATGGCACCTGTCAGTCCTTTCAGATCACCACTCCACAGTGGCCTCTGGACTCAGGAACCTACAGGGCAAGGCCCCACCCGGCAGTTGGTGGTCAAGGCCCCCCAGAGCCACCTCGGATTCTCATCCCATTGCTCTAACCCTAGAATCTGAGAATTTCAAAGTGTGGGCTGTGACTCGCTGACAGGTCACAAAATCAATATGATGGCTGATGGCTGATGGCCAATACGGAAGACAGAGAGTAAAATAGGGAGAATAGAACAGAAGACACCACATTTCCTGTGTGGGGTAAGCGTTGCTTTCTGCAGCATTAATTTACACAGGCGTGTGTATAGTGGGCGTCATACCTTCTTCCTAGATTTGAGGCATCTCCCACATGGGGAGCCCACTCCCCTAAGGTGGGAATCAGAAACTCACTTCCGCAGCCTCCCTTGCAGCTATAGTGCCCATGTGACTGTTCCTCCACCAATCAGGTAGAGACACAGGATTTCGACTGGGCAGAGGCACTGGGCAGGCTTGGGGCTGGGGAGATGGCCAGAGGCCACAGTGGTGGGGTCCCAGCACGGGCCTCCCTGGCAACTGTGGTGGGTTGAGCCACCTTGCCTGTGCTCAGTGACCACAGCAGAAGCCCTTCCACTAGGGCAGCCCTGGGTGCCAGTCCAGCCTCCAAGTCTGAGACTGGGGTGGGTTGTCTTTCCATTGCTATGTCAAAATGCCTGAGGCAAACAACCTGAAAGGAGGAAAGGTTTATTTTGGCTCATGGTTTCAGAGGTTTCAGTCCATGGTTGGCTGGCTCCATTGTCTTAGACCTGAGACGGAGCAAAGCTGCTTACCTCCTGGCAGCCAGGAAACAGAGAGAGCACACCTTGATAACAAAACCCTCTCCTCCAACCCTCCCAGCTACGACTTCATTACTGGATCATTCCACGTAGGAGGTCAGAGCCCTCCTGCTCCATCCCCTTCAGACATGGCTGCCTGGGGGACTTTGGGGGAATATTTGAGATCCAAGCCAAAACATATGGTGACCAGAGAGTTTGCAAGTTACCTAATGCCCTCTTTTTTTTTTTTTTTGCCAGTTTATTGAAGTAAAATTTATATACAGTAATACTTACCATTTTATATGCTTAGTTTTAAAGTTTGACAAATTTATATAGTCTACCACCAGGTTTAAAACACAGAACATTTCTGTCACCCCCAAAAGTCTCCAAGCAGGACTCTGTAGTCAATCCCGATGGTGTGCTAGAGCGACGGGGTCAGCTGGTGAGGGCTAGTCCTCACGTTTCCACACATTTGCAAGCTGGTCGTTAAGCAGAGCTGTCATTAAATATTAAAGCACGTAAACTGACAAATAAGGTATGTTAAAAGGAACAGCAATAAACTCTCACTTCTGACTTATTTTTCTACCTTATTCGGTGTGTTCCTGCTTTGGGGATCAGTGGTCCATCGTACTGTCTGATGGGAAGGGGACCCAGTGACGTGCTCCTGGACGTTACCACTCATCTCTACGCTGAGTTCAGCGACCTCGTGTTTGTAATTCGAAACTGGCCACGGGAGGAATATTTACACCAGAGAAATTGGCGATGCTACAGATCAGGGTTTGATTGATTGCTTTGCTGATTGTCTAGACGCAAGAAAGCAATTGGGACGAGGCTGATAATGCAGATTAAACTTCCAAGTGTGCTGTGCCCGCTGCTATTACACTGTAAGGAGCCCGAAAACTTAAGGAAAGATCCTTCCAGGATTTGAAAACCATCTTCTGACTCAGCAAAGTGTCACTTACATCCGTGATGAACCCATGAAGTTCTGAGCTACGTCTTTGTGGGTTTTGTTTTGTTTTGTTTTAACTCTTGTTGAATGACAGCCACGCCACCCGTTGACCAGGCAGATCTGAGCTGCGGCTGACCACGCTGTGTCGCCAGAGCCTTGTCAGTGTCTCCAGGTGGGAAGGCACAGTGAGAATCTGTGGAGAGTGGCATCTTGGTTTAAGGAGGGTCTTTCCAGGCAGAAGTTTGGTTAGGATTGGGATAGGGTCCAATAGCACAATCCAGGCGGGTCAGCAGAGTGTGGATTTCTGAGGCAAAGAAGTCTAAGGGTGCAAACCACCAGGCGATTCTTCCCGTTGAAGAGCGGATGGGGGGGTCTTGGGGGATATCCCTACGACCCATCATCAAGTCATTTGCAAGGGTCTCTCGGAACCGCATCAAGATGCTTGAGAGTAGAATCTTGTTAGTGCAGCCTGTGACTTGGGTGGAGGGGGACAGCTTTGGTCTCCAGGGTCCCAGGTGTGTGTCTCGCCTCCTGTTCTTTCACGTTGAGGAGAATACCAATGACGTTCGTGCCGGATCCACACCTGTTGCTGGTGACAGCCACAGGTTGGCTCCAGAGAGGTGAGTTTAGCGCAATTAACTAAAGCATTCTGTGGGAATCCGTTGGCTATATGAAATTTATAATTTTATTGCTTGTAGATTGTGTGTTATGAATTCAGCAAAGTTTCAAGGGATGAGATCAATGCACAGAAATTGGTCGCGTTGCTATACATCAGGAATCTGAAAGGGAAATCAAGAAAACAATCCTATTTCCGACGACATCCCGACGCCTGGGGAAAAAATTTAGCCAAGGAGACAAAAGACTTTTCTACTGAAAACTACAAAACATTATGAAAAAACATTACTTAAGTGGAAAAACAGCCAGGCACGGTGGGGCACGCGTGGAATCCCAACGGCTCAGGAGGCTGAGACAGGAGGATCTCAAGTTCAAAGCCAGCCTCAGCAATGGTGAGGCACTAAGCAGCTCAGTGAGACCCTGTCTCTAAATAAAATACAAAATAGGGCTGGGGATGGGGCTCAGTGGCCGAGTGCCTCTGAGTTCAGTCCCTAGTACATCTCATGATCACAGAAGGGAAGACAATATTGTTAAGATGACTGTACTCCCCAAAGCAACCCAGAGACTCAGGGCAATTCCAATGGCCTGGGGCAGGGGTGTAGCTGAGAGGTAGAGCACCTGCTGAGCATGATCCAGACTCGGGCTTCCCCCAGTGACCATGACAACAACAAAATCTAAAGGTCTTTTGGGGCACAGGTAAGAAATGCTAACTTTTTTTTGGGGGGGGTGCAATTGAACTCAGGGGCTCTTGACCACTGAGCCCCATCCCCAGCGCTATTTTTTTGTATTTTATTAGAGACAGAGTCTCACTGAGTTGCTTAGCGCCTCACTTTTGCTGAGGCTGGCTTTGAACTCAAGTTCAACTCACGATCATCCTGACTCAGCCTCCCAGGCTGCTGGGATTACAGACGTGAGCCACTGCATGCGCTCACGGCAGAAACACTAACTCTTAAGGGGCATTGAAGGGATTCAAATAGCCAAAATGACATTGGAAAAGAGAAGCAAAGGCTCAGGGTTGAGTTCATGGGTTAGGGTTCCCACAACGAAGTGCCAAAGATGGAGGGGTCTTTTCTCAAGGCTCTGGAAGTTGGAGGTACAAGGTCAGGGCTGGGGCAGGTTTGGTCTCTTCCAGGTCTCTCTCCTCGGCTTGAAGATGCCACCTTCTCCTCCTTGCGTCATGGTCATCCCTCAGTGTGTGTCTGTGTACAAATTTCCTCTTTTTTGTAAGAACACCAGTCATATTGGATCAGGGTTGACTGTAGTGACTTCACTGTAATTTAATTGCTCATTTAAAGCCCTGGCCCCAGGGCTGGGGGTATAGCTTCGTTGGTAGAGCTCCTGCCTCCCATGCACAAGGCCCCAGGTTCAGTCCCCAGCACCACATGCCCCCACACAAAAAGGTTTACCTCCAAACAGAGCCACATGCTGAGTTTCTGAGGGCCAGGACTGTCAACCTATGAGTTTTTTTGGAGGGACCAATTTAGCTCACTACAAAAGGTTACATTCTTTGATTTCAAGACTTACTACAAGCGACAGTAATCAAAACAGTGTAAAGCAGGGCGCGGTGGGTGCACACCTTTAATCCCAGCAATTTGGGAGGCAACTTAGGGAGAACTTGTCTCAAAATTTAAAAAAAGCAAAAAGGGCTGGGGATGTGGCTCAGTGGCTCAGCACCCCCGGGTCCAATTCCCAGTACAGAGGGAAAAAACTAAGGCAGGGGGTTAGGAAGATGGTGGAATGAGATGGACACCATTATCCAAAGCACATGTATGAAGACACGAATTGGTGTGAACATACTTTATATACCACCAGAGATATGAAAATCGTGCTCTATGTGTGTAACAAGAATTGTGATGCATTCCGCTATTGTTTACTTTAAAAAAATCAATAAAAAATAAAATCAAGAAAAAAAAAACACCCGACATCACTTCATACTCATTAGGATGGCTGTAGTTTTTTAAAAATAGAAAATCAGAGCCCTCATACACTGCTGGTGAGAGTGGAGAAACAGGAATCCTTGTCTCCTGCTGGGGAATGTCAAACGGGGTGGTCATGATGGAAACAGCTTGGCAAACAGTCCCTCCAATTGCCAAACAGAACTACCAGATGACCCAGCATTTTCATTCCTAGGGACATCCCAAACAGAAATGAGAACTGTGTCTGCACAGAAACTTGTGTGTGAATGTTTATAGCCCCATTATTCTTCTAGCTGGCAACAACCCACATGTCCGTCAATGGATGAGTGGATAAAGCAACTGGAATATACATAGACTGGAATATCATTCAGCCTTAAAAAAGGAAGGAAGTACTGATAGATGCTACAACTTGGATGAGCCTTGAGAACCTTTGATCATTAAAAAAGCCAGGCTTAAAAGGTGATGGATTGAATTATTCCATTTATATGAGATATCTAGAATTGGCAGATCCAGAGAGACAGTAAGAAGAACAGCAGTTGCTGGGGGAGGGGGAGGGAGAGAACAGGTTGGTGCCTGCAGTGGGGACGAAGAGTTCTGAAACAAGAGGGGGGTGGTATAACATTGTAGATTCACTAAGTACCACAGAGTTCTAGACTTCAAAAGGGTTTATTACGTTAACGTGAATTTCGACTTCAATAAAACATTGTGCGGTGCATCTACTACACCAATAAAAGGCAGGAGGATCACAGGATCAGGTGGTGCACACCTCTCATCCCAGCAACTTGGGAGGCAACTTAGGGAGAACTTGTCTCAAAATTAAAAAAAGCAAAAAGGGCTGGGGATATGGCTCAGTGGCTCAGCACCCCCGGGTCCAATTCCCAGTACAGAGGAAAAAAACTAAGGCAGGGTGTTAGGGATGGTGGAATGAGACATGTGTATGTGTGTACACACACGCACACTTGTACGCATAGCCCGGCTCCAGGGATCTGGTTGTTAGAGGTTGGCCGCCCACTGCTCATGTTATTAAACCTCTGCCTTCACACTCGGCCTCTGGAAACCACTCATCTGATTTCTGTCTCTATAAGTTTCCTTTTCCGGGGTGTCACATAGCCTTTTAAATCTGACTTCTCAAGTTAGCATGATGCTTTTGAGACTCACGCATGTTAGTGCATATATTGGGAGTGTGTCACTTTTTATTGTTGAGTAGTATTCCATTGAACAGACAGACTGTAACTTGTTTATCCATTCACTAATCAATGGACATTTGTGTTTTTTCCAATTTTTGGTGATAATAAAGTTAGATGCTGTGAAATATTCCCATACAGATTCTCGTGTGTGTGTGTGTGTGTTGTTGTTGTTGTTGTTGTTGCTGAGGATCAAACCCAGGGCTTCATGCCGGCCCACATTCCATACAAATGTTTGCAAAGACACACGTCTTCATTTCCCTTTGGTAACCACCTAGGAGTAGGACTGGTGAATCACACCTTAAATGTATAACTTTATAAAAAACTGACAAACAATTTTCCAAAGTGGCTGTGGCACTTCGCATCCCCATCAGCCATGTGCGAGAGCTCCTGTCACCATGTGGGCTCAGCAACCTTGCCAACTTTTGGTATTGGCAGGGCTTTTATTTTTATTTTTATTTGAACCATTCTGATAGGTACATAGAGGCATATCACTGTGGTTTTAACCTTCATTATCATGGTGACCATGATGTTGAAAATCTTTTTATGTGCTTATTTCCTATCCATAGATCTTCTTTGGTGAAGTGTCCATTTAAATCTCTAACATCCATCTATCTATCTATCTATCTATCTATCTATCTATCTATCTATCTACCTATTGTTTTTTCCTCTTTGTCATCCTGGGGATTGAACTCAGGGCCTCACACGTACATGACAAGTTCTACCACTGAAGTACAAGCCCTTTTCAAATTTGGTGAGACAGGGCCTTGCAAAATTGTTAAGGCTGGCCTTGAACTTGTGATCCTCCTGCCTCAGCCTCCCAAGTTGCTGGGATCACAGGTACACATCACTATACGTGGCATTAGCCCATATTTTTATTTATTTATTTTTTCTTATTTTGAGTTTCAAGAGCTCTTTATATATCAGCTCTTTCTATATGGCAGTCCTGTATCAGATATGCATTTGGTAAGTATTTCCTCCCAACACATGGCTTACATTTAATATTTCTTTTCTGTCTCTTCAAAGAACAAAAGTGTTAGATTTTGATGATGTTTAATTTATCGGTTTTTTTTTTCTCTTACCATCTGTGCCTTTGTGTTCCAGGGAAGCTTGGTCTAACGCAAGGTCTTAATTTCTCTTACGTTTTTCCTAGGTATTTTGTAGTTTTCGACTTTACACTTAGGTGTATGCCCAACAGCCTTCTCTACGCCTTCCCCCTCAACCTGGAGTGGGCTCTGTCACCTGAGAACATTGACTGACGGGAGGGGTGGTGGTGGCAGTGATGGCATTGGTGCCGCCCGGTGGAGAGGATGGAAATGAGGGGGGGTGGTGCTGGACACCTCCTACCTGTGGCCTTTCTTGCTGAGACAGTCCTGCTTGTCACCAACTTGTCCCTTCTCATTTCAGATCCATGCACATGACAGACTCCAGCTTGTCAAAATCTCCATAAGCCAGGTGCGGTGGTGCACGCCTCTAATCCCACTGGCTCAGGAGGCTGAGGCAGGAGGATTGCAAGTTTAGAGCCAGCCTCAGCGATTTAGTGAAGCCCTAAGCAAGTTAGTGGGACCCTGTCTCTAAATCAAAATTTTTTTAAAGGGCTGAGGATGGGGCTCAGTGGTTAAGTGCCCCTGGGTTCAATCCCTGGTATAAGAAAAAAAATGTAAAATGAGAAGTGGGGTGAGCCTTGATCCATTTCCAGGAATGTGCCTATGGATACACTGGTTGAAGTATCCAAGTATCCGTGGTGCGTCTGTGAGGGTGTTCTTTGCCACACTGTGTGTTGTGGGAAAACGTGAGCACCACCCGAATGTCCACCAACAGGAGCAAGACGCGGTCTCTCCTCACTGAGAAGTTGCAGGCAGACTTCAAATAAAGCGAGGGCGGTCTTCATGGAGCTCCATGGAGGTACGCAGGGTATCTCTCTAAGTGTAAAAAGCACACATTGGGGTGATAGAGACAATCCCACCTTTCAAGCAGCATGTGCGGATCTTTGTTTGTGCCTGCGAAGAAGAGAACGTCTGGAACCACACACCAGGAACAAGTAGCAATGGTGTCTCCCGGAGACTTCTCATTGAGCATGCTTCTGATCTGTTTGAGTTCTTTGCCTTGAGCAGTGACTTTAATCTAAAAATAACACACACACACACACACACACACACACACAAGGTGAGGTGGGGTGAAATCTCTGTATTTCAGAATCAGGCGATGGAGCCGTCCTGACTTGCCCAGGTGGGTGGCCCAGGCAGCCGTGGGAGGAGCTGGCTCCACAGGACTCCTCTGGTCTGGTTTCTGGTTTCTGTCCCACCCACCCTCCTGGGAAGCCACCTCCCTGCCTGTCGCAGGGCAAAGCTGGAATCGGCCACAGAGGTGGTGACTGGAGGCTGTGGCCTGGGCCCGGCCCTCACCTCTGTCTCTCTCACCTCCCACAAGCCTAGGGGAAGTCCCCACTGACTGGGGGGCGCGGGTGAGGAGGCTGGAGGACCTTCTCTTGACGTGTGGGCTGAGGTCCAGCTGCCTCGGTATCCCCTGACTCCTGGCCGCCCCCAAGGCCTGCCGCGTCTGAGCCCCCCGGAGAGGGACCCTGAGGCCTGGGTTTTGAGAACTCTGGCTACAGCTGGAACCACGCGAGGCACAGTTCAAAGCCCACCCCAGCAGAGTCACCCAGGGTGCTTCAAAAAATACGGGTGCCCTGCTGCCACCCCGGCATCCTGATCTAATCGGTCTCAAACATTGGCATTTCTTATTTTCTTTTTCTTTCTCAAAGCTCCTGCAGTGTTCCCCACGTGCCACGGGCTGGGCCTGAAACCACTGGTCTTCCACTGCCCGTCGATGTCTTGTCCGGGTGGGGACCGGGCATCTGTAGTTTTCAGACTCCACAGATGGTGGTGAGGTGCTGCCAGCCGGGAGCCTCACTGCTCGAAGGGTGGTTTGGGCCAACAGGAGCAGCCTCACCCTGGAGCTTGGTAAAATGCAGAAGCCCAGGTTTCCACCTACCCAGCCCAGGTGTTGGCTGGACGCGGTCTTTGCACAGCAAGGCCACCTTCTCCGGCGTGCTCAGCCTGGATTTCATTCCATTCCGTGTCTTGGGTCTGGGGCCAGTTATCTCATCCTGTAGCTTCCTCATCAGTGAAATGGAGAGAATGATAGTCCATCCCTCCGAGGGTTGTTGAGAAGGTAAGGCAGGGTCCACCAGGCCTAGGCTGTGCGTGTCTGGCCCGCAAAAAAAGCAACTTATGTCAGCGGCCGCTCTTGCTCCTGGCTGGCAGAGTCTCCAGGTGTGGTCGGCGGGGCGCAGAGGGTCAGGAGCCCTCTGGACTAGGCATGGAGCGTGCGCGGCCCGCTTAGCCTCTCAGAGGCTCGCTCTGTTGCCAGTGCCATCTGGTTGTGTCCACCTCCCCAGGAGCCGTCAGTTCATGCCCCCAGACCCTTGGAAGTCACGCATCCCAGACAGGCACAACTCCACGACATGACACAGAGAGAAGGGGATCTTTCATGAAAAGTGTCTTAGGGATCAGGGACGATCGTTTAGATCACACCTCCCACATCCCAAACTGTCCTCTGCAAGTCTGTTTCTGAACTCCATGTCCTTTGTCCTACCAGCTGCCCCATGGCTCCTGACACAGCCTCTGGAAACCATCCAAGGAACCATAGTACAAAGCCTCCTCCACCTCCCTGGGCCAGGTGAGAGCTACCTGCCAGGCCTGGGCGGGTGCTTTATGTGGAGTCCCTCCCTCAGAACTCCCAGCCATCCTGGGAGGTGGATCTAGTCTTATGCCCATTTTACAGGTGAGGAAACTGAGGCAGAGTCTCGGTGACTGTCCTGGGGTCACAGTGCATGTAAGTGTGGAGCTGACATTCTATTCCAGGCTCTGCGCCTGTCCCCGATCTCGCCCACGTCCCCTGTGTCCTTCCTCAAGAGGTGGGCGTAGGTCTCACTCCACCCACACAGGCTCTGGGGAAGAGTGAGCGTTCTGCATGTATTTCACAAATATTTATTGAGCACCTACTATGTGCCAGATGCTGGGGATACAAAGGGAAGCACATAAAATGTGGTCCCTGTCCTTAAAGAAAGAGCTCATCAAGTTATTTGCAAATAGAAGGAAAAAAGCCCCATCTAAGCCCAGATGGGCCCGAGTACAGTTCCCAGACCCTCTGAGCCTTCTAGAGCTGCTTGGCCTGGAGCCAAACGGGCCCCTTCCCCACAATTCATCTTCAGAGTCAAGGGGGACAAGCCCCTCCTCCCTGGCCCAGGACTCTGACCCAGGAAGGGTCTCTGGTGACAGGGAGCAGGGTGGGGTCACCTGGCAGCAGGACATCAGCCCGCAGGTGGGCTCCCTCCCCACCTCTCACCTCCCAACTTCTCAGGCAGGATCCGGGTGCCCCCCGCCCACTTCCTCCCTGGCTGTCTCCCCCCAGATACTGGTAATTGGTAGACAAAGGAGTTTCAGACAGTTGGGGACCTGAGTCCTTTGAGTCCCTGAAAACATGCTATTATTAATTAAAGACTTTGGCTTCGGCGGGGCCGGGCCTGCCTTTTTCTGGCTGGGCCTCAGACTCACGTCTCTCCAGTCGTCTCTTCTTGCTAAATTTTTCAGTGTTTTTAACATCAGACTGATGTTACGTATAATTACCAACTTTGCACCCAAATTATATTTGACATGGCTTGTGTGGGAAATTAGACCATTTCAGCGCCTACAAATTCACCTGGGGAGCCGAGGCGGGCGTGCGGGCGTGCCGAGGGGAGCGATTTAAATATTACATGTGCCCTCGCGAAAATGCCAGCACTCTTGAAGCTGCCAGGAAGAGTTCTGCCTTCCCTCTCCTTGCCCCCAAAACTGAGGGCACCGAGGGTCGGGAAGAGGGTCCTGTGGGCGAGCCCTTTCCGCTGGTGGCCTGGTTGGCAGGGGAGGGGCCTCCAGAGATGCTGATGGGCCCTGGTGCCAGCTGCGTGGGGACAGCGGGTGACAGTGCTCTCCGTCCTCCGCGCCTGTCCCTCCCTCCCTCTGACCCACCCATTCTGTGCCTGGGGGAGGAGGCTCCGCCCTCTCTGGGACGGGGAGGGTGTGGCCACAGCAGCTCTCCTGGGCCACCGAGCCTGGGGCTCCTTGGGCCAGACTAAGCCGTCACCGTCACGGAAGTCAAGTCCCCTTTGGACCCACACAGCCTTCAGAGTTTTGCTTTTTGTCTTTTCAATTCCACAGATCGTGGTCCCCTACCAGGTGCCCGATGTTCCGCTGGGCACGGGGGATCTGGAGCAAAATGAAGCCCATTCATTCATTCATTCATTCACTCGCTCACTCCAATGTGTACTGATCACAGTTTTCTCCCCAGCTCGGGCGATGCCGTGAGAGTTAAAAGGTTCATTCATTTTTCTGTTCATTCAACAGCGCTGACCAAGCTCCGTGCTGGACGCAGCAGGCCTGCAGCCCTCCGTGGCTCACGGTGCACCCCGGGAAGCCAGGCTTGGAGGCCAACAGTGAGTCACTGGGTCCCGGGAACTGGAAGGCCACCCCCTCCCTGCCTCAGCGCTCCCTGCTGATGGAAGCGAGGGACCCGCTGGCTGCTGCACATGGCCACCTGGACCTCTGGGTCTGAGAGACGAGGCAGGGGCCACCCCTGTCCTGGCCCTGATGTGCCTAACGCAGTGGGGACATGAGGGGGCCTAAGAGAGAATCCTCCTTTTCCTTCTGCTTCTTGCCCCCTGACCCTCATCCGGGGCTCCAGAGAGGAGAGGGGCGAGCGTGAGAGCCAGGGTCAGGGAGGCTGAGGCCACACGCTGCGGCCCCCCCCAGAGAAGAGGGGCTGCAGGAGACCCTGCGGGCCTCAGAAGAGCCTGTGGGGGGCCCTGACCCCCTGCCCTGTGAGGGCGCAGGGAGGGACGGGGAAGGGCAGCCTCCTTCCTGGCTCACCCAGGGGTCCTCAGG
This sequence comes from Marmota marmota marmota, assembly GCF_001458135.2. Lineage (NCBI taxonomy): Eukaryota > Metazoa > Chordata > Mammalia > Rodentia > Sciuridae > Marmota > Marmota marmota. The sequence continues at coordinate 1,382,492 of NW_026000102.1, forward strand.
GGACATCAGCTCTGTCCCTGGACTTGTGGTGGTGACCCAGGCTTTCCTGGTCTTCTCCTGTTCCCTGGTTTCCTGGTTTCCCCCTCAGGCTGGGCGAAGCAGGGCCCGAGTCCAGCACTCACAGCTGGGCGTGGCCTGTGTGGCCTTGCTCCTTCCAAAGGGGCCACAGCAGCGCCAGGCGTTCTTCTAGAATCCTCCTCTCCCGTGGTGGGGTCTGTGTCCCCTTCCCTGGCATCTGGGCAGAGCTTTGTGAATGCCCTCACCAGTGGTGCCTGAGAGCAGGGACATTGTGACCCCTGAGGCTAGACCTTAAAGGCCACACCCTTCGCCTCACTCTCTTGAAACCCAGGCGCCAGGCGGGCCCAAGTGGAGAGCCACCTGCTGAGGTTAGGCGAGGGTTCCAGCCCAAAGTCCAGCCGAGGTTCCAGCCAGCAGCCAGAGCCGTGAGCCAGGGGGCCTTCAGCGCCCCAGCCCTGGCTACCTAGTCACTGGGGCCTTCGGAAGCTTGAGCCTTCCCAGGTGAGCCCCGGGTGCACACGGTCGTCCCACCACACCGTCCACACTCCTGACCCTGGGCATAATAAAATGGTTAGTTCACACCCCCAAGTTTGGGCTTGGTGTGACCGCGGTCAGAGTGGCTGGAGCACTCTCCCTCCTGCTTTCCCTCCGGGGAGGGGTTTGGAGGTCCCTGCGCGGGTGCTGGCTGATCTCTGCATTCCCCACCTTGGACCGGACTGTGCTCCTCCTGGAGGTAAAAGGTCTGGTTCACCCTGTAAGGTCTCCAACACGCTGGGAGCCAGGAAGGCTTCTCCTCCTCCAGGAAGCCTCCCCTGACTTCCTGTGGCCAACTTAGGGGCCCTTCTGCATCCCTAGCCATGAGGCTCACCTCACTCATTTCTGCGGCCGGTCTGTCCCCACAGGCTGTGGGACCCTGGGTTCTTTGCTTCCTGTCCTGTTGAGCACACAGGAAGTGCTCCAGAGGGCTTGTTGAAGGTCCAGAGAATGTGCCCTATTCCCTGAACCTGGACAGCCGTCCCTCGAGCTGGGATCCCTCCACCTGCAGCCCTTGAGCTCTCACTGCAGGGATCTGGACTCTGGATGCCCGGGGCGGGGCTGGCCTCAGTTTCCCCACCTGTGAAATGAGTGTGTTGGATGAAGAGGAGACTGGGGGCTCCTTCAGCTCAGTCGCCCAGAGATCTTCCAAGAGGCCCAGGGCAGCCTCGGGGTCAGCTTCCCAGGCTGCCCAGACCAGCAGGGGGAGGCAGGGTGCAGAGGGAGGGTCCGTCCAGGAACCCGGCGCCCTCCCTCGTCCTTGTCTAACCTGGGGAAGCCCAGCCCTGGGCTCGGGACTGGGGCCTGATGTGGGGTCCACCCTACAGCAGGGCCAGGCCCACAGATGGGCAAGAATGTGGACAAGCCTCCTGCCTGTCTGTCCCCTGCTCTCCTCGCTCACGGAACGACTCAGAGAGGTCACTCCCTTCCCCACTCCTGGTGTCCTCACACGAAGCTGACACATGGCAGTGAGGCAGTCACCAAGGAGCACTGGTGGCAGGACTTGAAGACTGAGATGTGGCACACAGCTCCTGGCACACAGAAGGCGTTCCATGAATGTACCTATTCTCTCAGCAGAAGCCACCATTAACAAGAACCTGCCAGACACAAAGGCCAAGTGTTGTATGTTCTGGTGACTCGGTTCCCACCAGAAACCCAGTTAAGTACTTTTTTTTTTTTTTGCTGTTTTATGAGGGGGAAAGGAATGAGACTCAGAGAGGTTACATGAATTGTCCAAGGTCACACAGCCATGAAAAGTCAACACTGGAAATTAGAACCCAGGTCTGTCTGACCCCAGAGATCTTATAGCCTCCTCTCCCTGGGACCTCCATGTAGGCCCAGGCCCAGGACTGTGGCATCAAATGCCACTGCAAGAGCCCATCTCAGCTGTGCCCTGATAGTGACAGCAGGGACGTGGGGGCATGCAGTCTCTCTGGACTCTGTTCCCCACCCCAGATCAGAGCATGAGAGGATCCAGAGAGGGCACTGGGTAGACCCTGAGCCTGTCCTGGGAATGGCCTTGAATTGATGGGCAGCAGCTAGTGGTGACCCCACCAGGCTGGGGATGGGCTGAATGAAGAGGGTGAGAGAGATTTCCCCTGCAAAGACCCCTGTGATCTGTGGCAGTGACTTCCCTGTGGGGCCCTGCACACCCACACTCAGGCACAGGCACACCCCTGCTCCTGGCAACCTCTACCCCATCCCCAGACCGTCACAGCCACGGGTGGCCACGCACAGCTGCTCCCGAGCAGGGCATCTGTGGACACACGTGGCCTGCACACCTGTCCAGGCCCAGCCCTGGTTCCTGAGACCACCTGGGCTTGTTTCCACAGGCACGCAGCACAGCCCCAGTGTGTGTGTGTGTGTGTGTGTGTGTGTGTGTGTAGACAGGACGGGGTCTCGCCCACTCACTTGGTCAGAGGGTCCTGGAGCTGAGGTTACTCTAAACACCACTGACCCTCCCTGGGTCCGAGCCTCGTCCACTCCTGGGGATAAGCCCAGGAGAGAGGATCTTTCCTTCCTCATTTTATCAATGACCTAACGGAGGCACAGAGAGGTTAAATAGCTCATCCAAAGTCACACAGCTAGATGAGAGCCAACGGCGTGGCAGCTCAGACCCCAAGGCCTCAGCCAGCGGCAACCCTGCCTCAGAGGGGTGGGCTCCAGCTGCCCATTTGTCACAGCCTCCCTCCCTGTCCTGCTCCCTGCTGTGTGTCCCGCAGCACTCTGCCACCTAAACACCCTGAATTTCAGTCATTTGCTTTTCTGCCCCTTGATGCCCCCAGCAATGTAAGCCACGTGAGGTAGACTTTTGCCCTTTGCCCTCTGTGTCCCGGGGTCTGGCACATGCTAGGGGCTGGCGGGGGCTCGTAGACATGTGCTGAATGAAAGGCTGTGAATGGGCATCCCCAGGCCAGGAGGAGGGCAGGAGGCCCGGCCACTAGGGGCTGCAGGACTGTCACCAGCTCCTTCCTGCCCCACTGGGGCTCCCTCTCTCTGGTGGAGGGCAAGCGTCTGGGCTGTGGGCTGGTGGGGCTGGTGGGGGCTTTTGAGTGGGCACAAGGTAAGCCGGAAGGGGCCCTTTCCTGTCGTGTTCTTCCACGTCTCCAGGCTGGTGGGGGCACCTCCTGGGGGACCCTGGCCCCAGGCCCTGTCGGGAGAGGCAGGTAGACGCTCCTCCTGGGCCCTTCTCAGCTCTCTGGTATCAGGCCTCCAGCATCTGGCCCCACCCCTCCTGTGCCTGCTGCCCCTGCCCCACCCACCACTAGGTGGCGCCAAGTGCCCTCTGACAGTGGGAAGCTGCCCCGAGGGCTGGGTGGGAGCCAGGCTGGCCCCAGCACCCTACATTCTGGCTCTGGCTGGGCCTCCTGCCCCAGTGTCCCCTTCCTAGAAGGGCATGGCAGCCCCTAACAGTGTGTGCTGAAAGGTTTCCATCCATTACCTGACAGTCCCTTCAAAGTCTCACAAGGGCTTTGATGATGAGGCAGACACCACTTTTGTCCCCATTTTATAGATGAAGAAACTGAGGCACAGAGAAATTGGAGTCACACAGCTAAGAGGGAGCGTATTCAGAACGCCACCCTGGGTTCCATGCGGAACTACTGCTTCCCGAGAGCTTGCCCAGGAGGGTCTGGGGCCCCTTGAGTGAACCAGGAGGCCCCAGAGCTGCCAGAGGCTCCAAGGGAAGCCTCCAGACAGGAGACTGTTGGCAGAGCTTCCTGGCCCTGGGAGGGGAGGAGCCAGGCCTGGGAGCAGGATGGAGAGATGCCTAGGAGCTGCCTGATGGGGAGCCCAGGAAAAGAAGGAAGGAGTAGAGGGGGAGTGGGGGCCTGGAGGGGCCCCCCCAGAGCACTAAGAACAGCTGGGAGAAGGTTGGACACAGGCGCCGGATGGGGAGGATTTGTCCCAGATGTTCCAGGCAGCGCTGGTCCCAGATGGCACTGAGGTGGGGAGCCCCCTCTTCAGGCGTCCAGGCTTGGGAGGTCGGGCCCAGACGGGATCCTGGGTCCAGTGGGGTTGTAGAACCCCCAGACCAGGGAAGATCTGGGGGCCCAGGGAGGCCACGGGGCCCGAGGTCCCTGGGGCTCAGATGTGCTCCAGCTGCTGCCCACAGCGACAGCCACGTAGCAGGGCCTTCCATTTGTCCATCAAACACGTGGATCGTTCCAGGTGCCGGGACACTGCAGGGAACTGGACCAACCAGGTCCCTGCTGTCCCTGGTGCAGGACAAACACAGTAAACATGTGAGTGGAGAAGAGAGGGATGAGACTGAATGCCAGAGGTCTCGTTTAGGTTGGGTGATGGGCAGGGGGACCTTGGAGGCAGCAGGATTCACTGTAAATGGCCAGGAATGACTTTCTGGGCAGAGGGAGCAGCAGGAGCCCTGGCCTGAGGCAAGGGCCAGCTGAGGGGGCTGCAGGGATGGAGGAGGGGTCAGCAGAACCCCAGAGAGTGGCCAGGGTGCAGGTGGGAGAGGAGGCAGCCGGAGGGCAGGGCCAGGCTGAGGGGGACCTGTTGGGGTGCCCGTGAGCTCCTGGGGATGGCACATGCTCCCCAGTGCCAGCACGGGAGAAACCAGCTTGCATTTTGGAAGAAGACACTTGTTCGGGGGGATGTGCAAGAGGAGACCACAGGGGGAAGGGGTGAGCTCAGCGGCCACCTCAGGGCCCTGCCTAGGAGGGTCAAGCCTCGGGCAGCTCGGCACTGCAGAGGTGCTGAACTGGGACCCTGATCTGCTGCCCCGGTTTCAGTTCTGGCCACACCACTCACTGGCTGTGTGACCACATTCTGAGCTGTGATGTCTTTATCGGCCAAATGGGGACAGAAGCTGCCTGGGCTCCTTCCCTGGGATTCATGACAGTCAAGATCGGGAAGTGACAAAGGGCCAGAGCTTGACCGATAAGGTCAAGGGGGAGGCTGGGCGTGAGAGGACCCTGTGCCTGGGGTTACTCTGGGGACAGAATGTTCTGGGGGGAGCGGATGGAGTGGTGACATTGTGGTTGAAATCACCACTGGGGCTTCAGTCCCTCCCTACACTGCTCTGGGCTCCCCAGTCTTCAGAGTCTGGGGTCCAGGAGGCCACCCACCCCTCCCCCACCTTCTGTCCTCCATCTTTTTTTTTTTTTTTTTTTGCATCTTCTTTTTAAAATAAAAACGCCGGCCGCTCGCAGCTCGCTGATGTTTATGCCTCAGTAATACATTATGTATTATTTTGTTTTAAGCACAGCTTTTGCATCCTGACAGTAACAATAAAATGTGACTATGGGATTGCTAACACAGACAGACTAATGTTCCCACCGCCCGCCTCTTTTTTTTGCGTCCTAAGCACTTTTGAAAAGGCTCCTTTTATATTCCTAATAAAATTATAGCAAAATACATCGATTTACTGGAAAAGAGTTTAGGGTCGGGTTGGGTTCTTCTCCCCCTCCCCCCGAGTGGGCTGCCGCTTCCCCCAAAGGCTGATGGACCTTCCGAAGCTCCCGTCTAAGTGCTGTTTGACCCCCGACCCCAGGTTATGTCACCTGGAGGGGCTGCGCCTACCCTGGGTGGGGCAGGGGCCCAGGACTGTGGGTGTGGAGAAGGGGTCCCTCTGTGTTGGGTGTCCCTGTGTGGTGTCAGGTGTCCATGCGTAGGTCAGGGTGTCTGTGTGTAGAGGGGTATCCTGTGTTGCTGGGCGTGCCTGTGGGTCACAGGGTCGGTGTGTGGGGGGTGCATGGTGTCTGTGTGTAATTCGGGGTGCCTGTGTGTGTCGGGGTGCTCCTGTGTTGAGATGTGGGGCTGTGTGAAGGTGACATCTGAGCCATGTTGGAGGGTGTCCCGGTGACACTGTCCTGAGGAGGTTTTCCCTGTGGTGGGAGGCGTGTGCCTGGGTGTGATGCGCTGGTGGGGACCCACACGAGTGCTGGGCAGTGGGGTGTTTGTGGGTGCAGGGATGTCGGGGTAGGGGTCTGTATGGAGTGGGGGGGGCACTGAAGGTCAGGATCAGGCTTGCTCGGGTGTCCCTGACGAGTAGCTCTCTGGTTCTTCCCGGTGCGGAGGCAGGTGGTTTGCTTAGGAAGACGACATAGTCAGCGAGTTCTCCCCATCTGAAAAATGGGGTCCTGCCCCGGCTGGCCACTGCCTCCACTTCACACTGGCTGTGTGTGCGCGGGCGGGCGTCTGTCCCTGTCCACACGGGGCTGCGAGATCTGGGGGCAGAGGAGGGATGAAGAGCACGACAAGGTGGATCCTCCTGGTGGAGGCCCCTCAGGCCGTGTGGCCATGCTGGGCTCAGAGCTGCCTTGGCCAGTAGAGGGACATTGGGTCTCTGGGATGACCCTCAGCACAGGTGGCACAGGGGCAGCAGGCAGGGGAAGGGTTCCAGCCATGCACAGAAGCCATGAATGGAGAAAAGGACCGGCTCCTTCCTCCCGCCCAGGGCCCACTCCTCATCCTCACCAAGACGGGTGCCAGAGGCTGGGCAGCAGGGCCCCGGGCACTGGGTGTCCTTCAGGGGTGGGCACCTGCTGGCCTGCCGTGGGTTCTGAGACCAGGGCACTCTTTCCCGCTATTTCTGCCTTGGTTCCCTGCAGAATCCGGAGTCTAGGAAGGAAAGACCCATCAGACTCCCCCACCCCAGTGTCCCCCTCTGGGGAGCCTGAGTCCTCTGAGACCCCCAGGCCAGAGGGGCCCCTTCTGGGGCTGGAGCTGGGGGAACCTGGCCGAGAACCCCGATTCCCTGCACCCCAGCCTCCTAGGAGCTGAGTGCCCGAGGACCCGCCTGCCACCGGCACAGAGCCTGGCTTCCTCCCCCACCCTCCGCAGCCCGCCCTCTCCGGAGTATATGTGGGTTTGCACGATTCAGAAACAGAGAGGAAAAAAAAAAAAAAGAATTGGGTTTTGTATACTAAGCACTTTTGAGGGCAATCTGGGGCCCCCTAATCCAGAGGTTTATAACCTCCCCAGCTAATGCTCCCTGTCACTGTGTTTTGATATCATTACTACATTATCCTCACAATTTTTGAGTGAAAAAATACAGTACTTAGAAAGTCGAAATTCATAAATAAATTCATGTCAAACCGCACTTAATATTGATTTTGTTAGTGTTCAGATTCAATAATAAGGTACTGCGTGCATGAATATTTAAATATAATCATCGTTTCTGCATCTCCTAATGGCCTCTGCTCCTCTACACTCAATTTAAACACAATTTAAAAACTATAATGTATTGAAAAATACTAGGATTTAGCAATAAATCATCATCGGGAGATTCCAGGCCTCTTATAGGGTGGCTCGATATGGGTTTCTCTGGGGACCGTACAATTAGATTCATGTTTTTAAACTTCTCAATTATCCATATACCATAATTTTATGTGAAAGTTTGTTTCGCTTCCCCCCTCGCCCCCACCGCCCCCCTCGCCCCTGCCCCCACCCGCTCCTTGGGTAGGAAGCGGTGGGCGCTTAAGTGTCCTCTTAGCCAGAGTAGAGTGGGGTCAAAGGTGGCCGTCCTCAAACTGAATTAGAGGCCGGGCCTGCCAGAGGCAGCCGGCGCTGAGTCACTTAATCACATTATTTGGGGAAAATATAGGGGGGAAAGAGATAAAATGACTTAAAATGAACTTGCCAAGGAGGAAGCGGAGTTTTTTAGATTTATTTAAAAAGCAATCCTTGGCCTGAGGAAATGCACGCAGGGCTGCGGCAGGATGTGGTAGGTCCCCGCGGAGGGGAGCGGGCGGCCAGGCTCTGGGAGCCCAGGGGTTTCCAGCCTGCTCCCCGGGGCCCCAGGGCTTTGTGAGGAGCCCCTGGGGTGCAGTAGGCCCAGCCCTGAGGATAAAGGGGTGCCCTCGGTCGGGGATGGGGAGCTGCTGGAGCCCTCTCCTCTGGGAGCCTGAAGGCAGGAGGGCAGGCTGTGGCAGGGCGTGGCAAGGCCCTGGGGCATCTCCTTGTATCCTGGTGGTGGCAAGTGGCAGCCGATGCGGACAGATGGCAGAGGTGGCACAGCAGTCGGGGTTGATGACAGGAGTGGATGGGGACTGGGGGGATGTGGAAGGTGGTGTGCATTGACTCGGGGCAGCCAAATGCACACCTGGTCTGGATTGGGGTCACCCACCCCACTTACCAAGGACCTACTGGGTGGCTGGCGCTTCATGTTCAGCCCAAGGAGCCCCAGAACCACTGTGTGATGTAATACATAGTCATGCTCATCTCACAGCTGAGAAAACTGAAGCTCAGAGAAGGGAAGCAGTTTGTCCAAGGTCACACAGCTGGTAAGGGATAACGTGGGGATTTGAACCCAGCTCCCTGTAGAACGGATGTTCTTTTTGTCTGGCTTCCTCTTTTGCTTGGCAGGTGCACTTGGAGGGGGGGTAAGATGTTGGCTCTGAGCCAGGTGCTCTGGATGCTCCAGAATTCTGCTCAGCTACTCTTATCCCAGGGAGACATCTGCTCCTATGAGGGAAGGGGCAGGGACTCAGCACATTTGGATTCTGGAAACTTCTCTGGTCCCTGGTCAATGGGCAGGTTCGGTGTGAGGGTCAGTTGAGTGGGTCCAGGGCTAGACCCTGGACTAGTTGCTAGGGGAAACCCAAGTGTTAGCCTGAGAGTGGGGGGTGCCTTCGGAGCCCTGGGACAGATGGGTGGGTGGGCAGTGGTCAGAAGTGGGGGGCTGGATTTCTAGACGAGACTTCCACATGGGACAGGAACTCGAACTGGGGAGAGGCCTCCCGGGGGTGGCCCAAAAAGGGAGGAGCCCAGCAGAGGCCAAGCCTTCACTAGGAGGCTGTCAGGTGCGCAGGTGAGAGCCAGGCCAGCTCACCGCTGGGTCTTACTCCCACCAGTTTTCTGATCAGCATTACCCAGGACCCTCGGCAGGGCTGGGGCTGGGGCTGGGGCTGGGTGTCGTGAGCCTGGGCTCTGGTTGGGTGAGAGCCAGGTTTTTGCCCTGTCCTCACACAGGCGTGCAGCAGGGTCACCCACAGGGCTGTGTGTCGCCTGTTCCAGAACACGGACACAGGGCGGCAGGGAGGTCCGGAGAAGGAGCTCTGGGGGCTCAGCCTCTGGAGCAGCCCACAGGTTCCGCGTCCCGGAGGCTGTGGCTCCTTCCTTCATTCAAATTCACCCCTTTGCTCTCCGAGCAGGTGCCTGGCCCGGGATTGCAGGGAATGAACGCAACAGGGCCCCGAGCTGAGGATGGAGCCTCAGGTCAGTCTCCTCATGGGTGACGAGGGGATTAGCATCACCTATTTCCCCTCCTTCTGCCTAAATTTTGTAAAGCCACAGAGATGAAAAGGTGCCAGGTAAAAGTGGCCCCAGGTGGGCTATTCTTCTTTTTCCAGTGAACGGGCCTGAGGAGCCCCTCGAATGGAATAGGAATAAAATTTGGGAAACTGGGAAATTGGGAGCCATTGTGAGCTTCTTGAGCCATGCAGGTCACCGAGGAGGCCTACCCAGTCTCAGCTGTTCCAAAAGGCCAGGGGGGACACTGGCTCTTTGAAAAGCTGAGATCTCCAGATATTTCCTGTGTCCCAGTCACTCCCCCTGTCCCCATCAAAGTTAGTGTCTCAGACACCAGGGACTCCCCTCCTCTGGACAGGAGAGGAGTTGCCAGCAGAGCCTGGGCAGACAGCAGCTCTGGATCCCTGGGGCTGCTCCTCATCCCTTCGGCCAGGATGGGGCAGGGGCCTCTTGCTCCCCTTCCAACTGACCACCCAGTGACCTCCCAGACCTTCCCCTCAGGAACTCTCGGCACCTTGGCCCCTGCTCCTCTCTGCAGTCCCCCTCCAGCCCACACACGTTCATCCGCCTTCCCTCGGCCGCAGGGCTGTCACAAGGACCCCGTGGAACAGGAGCATGGAGGGCTTGGTGGCCAGGATAGGGCTGCAGGGCTCCCCCGCACACCGTGGGACCCTGAGGACTGCCAGGCATAAGTTCTGTGGCCACAGAGGCTGCTGGCTCAGATCCTCAGATGGGCAGGGCCGGTGCCTCCTGGGGCCCTGTCACTCTACATCCAGGGCCTGTTTTTTTCTGGAAAACAAGCGACATTCATCACAAGTGACAGCCAGGCCCTAATGCAATCTTTGCCGGAGCCATGAATTGCAAATGGGTGGCAGTGAGGAGGTGCTCCATTAGGCCCCCCGGGGGTCACACGCCTGGGTCCAGGGGGTGCAGGTCACTGATAGGACACCTCCTAGGATCCACAGCTTCCTGATGCCACCCTGGACCAGGCCCCAGCTGCCTCTGGCCCCAGGTCCTCAGTCCTTGGGGTGGGGTGGGGCAAGTCTTCAGAGTGGGTGGAAGCAGGGGCCGGTTCCTGGTGACGAAACCTGCTTTTGTCCCTCTGTGAGATTCACAGAAGAAAAATAAAACACCAGGGCAATTACTTGAGCAAGTTGGGTGAGTGGGGGGGGATGTCTCCAGGCTCCAACTCTGACACCTCACCTGCCTGGCCACCGGGAGGATGGGATGGGGGTGGGGTAGGGGACAGGAGCACGCAGGTGACCAGGAGGTGCATGTGGCCTTGTGGCTCTGCGCCTCCCCAAGTAGCCTCTGCCCTCCTGCCCACCCCCAGCAGCCCTCCACTCCACGTTCACCCACCCCCGCTGCCCTCATCCTCCCAGCTGGGCCCTGCCCCACCCAGGACTGGTGCCACCTCCGCACGTGTGTGCCCAGCTTCCAGCTCTGCACACAGGTATGTGCTGCTTCTCTCTACTCCATGAGTGTGCCCAGGCCTCACGTGTGTGCCCAGCCCACTGCCAGCCCAGCCCTGAGTCAGGGTGCGCCGCCAGCCTCTGGCACCCAGGGTAGACGGGTGGGTTTGTTTTTCTCTGTGTGTTTGGGGTTCAGGGGGAAAATAAAACCTCCAAATGAGCTCTCCCTGGGGCGCTTTCCCCTTCATTTTTTTCTGCCCAGGTGTCTCTAAAGGGAACCTCATTGTCTGTTTCAAATTCATTTGCACTTAACTCATCTAGAAGTTTTGCAAGAGCTGTTTGATGTCCAAGGAGTCTCCAAGCACCCCTCCCCCTCCCCACCCTCGTAAGGAGCCTTTTAACCCTTGGAGACCCAGAGCCGCCTTTGGACCCACGTCAAGGGCCCGCTGCCCGCTCAGCTCCTGGGTGTGGGAGGGGGCACTCAGCGAGAGCAGGGGGGGGTCGGGGGGAGGTTCTGTCCAGCTGGCCCCCTCCCTTGGCACATGCACCCAGTTGGGCATCTCAGCGCCCCCTATCCAGTGGCTCCAGCCCTGCTGGGTGCTGGGCCCAGCTGTTGGAGCTCTGAGCCTCCCCCACTAATTAATGGGTGCCTTCAAGGGCTGACCCAATTGGCCCCCAAATTAATCTCAATTACAGCGATTTGGTAACTGCAGGACTAGCCAGCCCCACCGAGCTGGGATTTCATCACCTGAGAATGGGGAGCCCGGCCGGACAGCTCAGCCTCCCTGGATGTTATCGGCGGGGGCGGAGCGGGGGTGCTGGGTGGCGCTCAGGGGCCCCAGGCGGCACAGCCTTTATCAGCACCATCAAATTAGTTCACACCGGCTAATATGCACATTGGCAGCCTGGCCTGCCCGCCCCTTCCCAGTCCTGGCGGGTGGGGCTTCTGGTGATCTTGGGCTGCCGGGCCCTGTCCCCGGGTCCCACGGGCTCGCAGACTGGCTCACCATGGGGCCCAGAGCTGTGTGGCTCTGGAGCTCTGAGTCCCGCAGGGTGCCGGGTTCTAGACCCAGGGTCCAGCCGGGCTGCCTCTTCCTGGGCTGGCACGGAGTTGCCTCGCTGCAGGGCAGACGTGGGCTGGTGACGCCTGGTCCCTGGCAGCTCCCTGCAGTTTCCAAAGCCTGCTCCCAACCAGTAGCCCTGGTTTGCTCCCCGCAACACCCCTGCAGGGCAGGGCAAGGGTGGTTACCTCCATTTTACAGACAGGGAAGTAGAGGCCCAGGAGAGCAGAGCTGGCTTCGCAGGCCTGTCAGGGGCCAGGGTCTGCCAGGCTGCAGGGCTCCTGGTGCAGCGCTCTGCCCAGGACACCCCGGAGACCATGCGGCTCCCTCCACACGCCCAGCGCCTGCCCGGGGCACCTCTAACTGCCCCAGCCTGTGGTTGTTTGCTTATTGGTTCAAACAAGCCAAATTTTCTGAACTTCGGTTTCTTCATCTGTCAATGGCGGTGAAGATGATAAAGCCTGCATGCTCCCAGCCCACACGCACAGGCAGACAGATGTGAGGCCTTAGCTGTCATTATCAACAGTGCGCGGGGCGGAGGGTGTAGGAGGCCCGGTTAGGAGGCCATCCTCTGCGGGGGAGGGGTGGCTCTAATGGTGGAAGCCAGGCAGTGGGTGCGAACCAGGAAGGTCTGGGGGCTCTTCCTCATGGCCCAGCCCACCCACACCCACAGTCACAGCCCTGTGTCCTAACACTCCACTGTCTGGCAGCACGCGGGGAGGTTCTTGGATCCGTGAATGACTGGGCGGAGTCCACCCTTCTGCTCCAGAGACACTTAACACAACGTGGGCTGGTTACTCCCACCCTCCTCCGGCCTCCCTTCACCACTGCCCCCAGGGGCTGCTCTGCATCCAGGGCCGGGTCTGCCCCACCCTTGGCAGCACCCCCGGGAACTCCCACCACCCCACCCTCTCACCCCTGGGCCCGGTTTAGCCAACTGGGAAGGGATCCAGAGCTCGAGGTGGGGGTCCTCTGGGAGTGCTGTGACAGGTGCCCATCCACACCGGCCACCCAGGCCACCACCCTGCACGGGAGCCAGTGCCCTGAGAGCCCTCCTGCCCGCCCCCCACTTCCCGCAAACCCAGTGGCAGGATGATTGATTTTGCGGGAAGAGCAGCCCCAAGGGTGGGGGTGGGGAGCCGGGCGCCAGGGGCTCCTCACTCCATTTGCGTGTGGCTGTGAGTCAAAGCTGGGTCCCTCTGGGCACCGTGCGGGGTGTTCCCCGGCTGCTTGGCCTGGCTGAGGGGGCTCAGGAAGAGCTGTGAATCAGGGCCCTGGGGGTGCCCAGCAGCACTGAGGGGCCTCTGACGCCTCAGGCTGTGGCAGTCCCTTAGAGGGTGACTGGCAGCTCACCTGGAGCGGAGAGAGTGTCAGAAGGGGTCTCAGCCCTCCTTGGTCTGAGTTTTGCAGAGCCCCTGGGCAGGGAGTGGAACAGCCCCCAGCTGGGCTGGAACCCTGTTGTGTCAGGCCCAGAGGTCCAGAGAGCTCACTGGGGACTCAGGGGACACAGGAGCTCTGAGCCATGTGACATAGAGCCCAGGTGTGTCCGGGATATGCTCAGGTGCATGTCTGTGCTCTCTCTCATAGGCGCCCAGGACCCGTCTTCCAGGCCCAAAGCCACACAAGGGAGCAGCTCACCCAGGAGCGAGGTGTGGCCTCGGTGCCGCAGTCAGCTCAGGGCACCAGGAAACACCTCCCAGGACAGCCCCAGGGGCTGCTCAGGCAGCAGCAGCTGCAGCAGGACACGGACTACAGGACCGTCTTTCCGGTGCCTCCTGGAGTCGTGGGCAGCCCAAGACCCTGGAAAGGAACGACTCAGGGAGGACCCGAGCGCCCTGGATTCAGGAGGCTGCAGGAGAACAGGTCCCAGCCTCTGTCGGTCACATCTGTCCCTGCCCTTTGGGGCGTGGCATGTGAGGGGGTGCAGCTCTTTCTAGCAATGCCTGACAAGGGGATTGCTTCAGCCCTGACCCAGAGTCGGGGGGCTTCCTGGAGGAGGGGACCCGCAGGTCACCAAAGAAGCAGATCTTCCTGGGGTAGGGGAGACCAGGAATTTGGGGGTGGGATCCTGTGAGGAGTCTGGGGAAGCTGGGGCCTGGGCTTGGGTGAGGGAGGGAGGAGCCTCTGGAGCAGGAATGGGCTCCTGACCGTGGGTTTCAGATGAAGCCTTTGCACTATGTTCAGGTGTGCTGGGTGCTGTGGGAGAGCCAAGGAAGTCCCCAAAGCCAGCCTCGTTTCCAGGGACCTTACAGGTCAGCTGGGAGGACAGATCACCCACACAGAGAGGCATCCAAAACAATCATGCTCTCATGGTGGGTCATGGGCTGTACTGGGAGCCCCCCACCCCCGGCTTGTCTGAAGACTCCGTGCACGTGGCTGGAGCTCAACGGAGCGCCCAGCGTCCTTCCAGCAGTCCTGAGGATACATTGGGTTGGGGTCAGTGCAGAGGGCGGGCATCCTGGAAGTCAGAGCTTGCAGAGGGGACCCAAGAGAGAATTGCAGGCCCACGCTCCAGTGCTGTCCAAAGAAGGCCGGAGAGACCAGGGCAGCCCTTGGAGGCCGCTTCCTTGGAAAGGGTGGGACCCAAGCATCCCCAGCCACTTAACACCCAGAACCCCCCATGAGCTATTCTGCAGCAGGGGACGGGCCTCCCTGTGCTCAGGAGAAACAAGGTTTTCTGGGAGCCACGGTGGACGCTGCAGTGACGGGTCAGAGCAGCCCACAGACCCAACTTCTGGTCCTCTCTCCTCTCTTTCTAGTTTAGGCCTCACTAGTTTATTATAACAGGGGACATGGGAATCAGTGACCTGTCGATAGGCTTCAGAACGCCCGCGGCAGGGGCAGCTTCAGAGGGGGCCATTTCAACAGCGATCACTTAACCTACAGACTTTCCTAGAACGTCACCATCTCCAAGAAATACCCCGGGTCCTCTAGAACTCCTCTAGTGTCTCCAAATTCTGGAAGGAGAATGTTGTCTTGAACTTTTCCACCAACTGGCTGAATCTCTCCACCCTTCTCTTTAGAGCTGGTTCCAATGGCTACTACTGCTGCTCGGGATTCTCTTCCCAGAGAGCTTTCTGGAAGCGTGAGTCTCCCTGGGTTACTGTCTCCACCACGCTGCTCTCAGGCAATATTCTGGCAAAGTGGGGGAAGGAGGTCTCTAAGGCCTGGCTTTGCTCTGGCTCACATCCTCACCCCACTGTGGCCAAGCGTACCTGTCCCCTGGGAATCTTGTTAACGCACTGGGGGACTAGAGTTTGGAAAATGCTGACCTAAGTCCTTAAAATTCTCCCTTTTCCTTGGAGATTCCATGTTCATTTTAACCAATCTGGGAAATGATGGAACAGAAAAAGAAGGTTTCAGTCTTTCGATATCATTTCTCAGGAAGACTCGCTGTCGGCGCCGCTCCACTTCTCAGTCCTTCTCTTCTGCGGTGCTGGGGGTGGAACCCAGGGCCTCACGCGCTAGGCAAGCACCCCACCACGGAGCTGCACCCCCAGGCCCCAGTCTTTCTTCCTATGAACGTGCAAGAGGAATACCTGAATGCGCTAAGTCTGAACTGGGATCACATAGTGCTCTGTCTTGCTTTTTCCTGCATTGTTATGAATGACTTGTTCCACGCAGAAGAATATATGTGCAACCTAAAGAGTAACCGTAAAACAAGCAGCCAGGTGTGCACTGCTTGATTTAAGAATTATACTCCACTTTTCCACTTAGTAGTATGCTCTGGACATTTTCTCAGGCCATTAAATATTCTTTGAGAACTTGAATTTTAATGACTGTCAGGTGTTCCTTCAAAGGGTGGACCATATTTTATTTAACAAATCCCTTCTTCTCAGAAATTTAGATTCCTTCCAACTTTTTACTCTTAAAAGGACACCAGGAAGAACACTATTATATGTAAATTTTTGCCCATCATCAGAACCATCTCTATTTCTTTACTAAAAATGGAAAGAAGCAGCACTATAGAGTCAACGTTATAAAATAGCGATAGGGAATGTGTGTACTTCACACACCTGGCCAGCTCTGGGGACAGCACAGCTGTCGTTGAGATTTACAAGTCCACGTGATACGTACTGATCTAATTTCCATTATACAGATGGACAAACGGAGGGTCAAGGAAGTTAAGTGAATTGCCCCAAATTGCATCAGAAGTGCAAAGCTGGGCTTCGAACACCCACAGTCTGATCCCTCCCCACTGTGCTGCACCTTGGTGTCTTCATTCACTCAATGATATTTACTGAGAACCTAACATAGCCCCGGGCACAGCTGCAGAGGACAGGGGTACAGCTGTGAGCCAAACAGATACAAAGCTCTGCCCACCTTCTAGCAGAGGGTAACAGACAGAAAACTCAACCAGGCAGATCTTTAGACTGTTTAAAGTCTTCTTGCAAAAAATGCAACAGAAAAGAGGCAGAGGAATGCAGGAGTACCTGGGTGTCACTTTAAAATAGGGAGGCGGGGGTGGGGGGTGGCTCAGTGGTAGAGCACTCTCCTAGCATGTACGAGGCACTGGGTTTGATCCTCAGCAACACATAAAAATAAAATAAAGATATTGTGTCCATCTAACACTTAAGAATAAATATTTAAAAATAAAAATAAAATAGGGAGGCATAAAGGGCCCCCTGCAAAGAAGACAACATAAGGAAATAATAAGAGAACACTCAGCTCTGCAGAGACAGCACTCCAAGCAGAGAGGCTGTAAGTGCAAAGGCCCTGAGGCAGCAATGGCTGACTGTCTAAGGAACAGCAAGGAGGCTAGTGGGGCAGGAGAGAGTGAAAGGGAGGGAGTATGAGGAGGTGAAGCCAGAGAGATGGTGGAGGAGGTGCACACAGAAGGGCTCTGTGGCCACTGGAAGGACTTGAGCCTTTCTCTGAGGCAGGTGGCAGCCATGGAGGCAGAGCAGTGATGTGATCTAGCTTCTGCCGTCAGCATCCCTGATAGACTTCCATGTACGGTTGCACAGGTTATGGATTGCACAAGGGCAGCACAAGTTGTTTCTTTCTGCTCACAGACCTGAATAGCTTCCAGATCCTGCACCCCTGTGAAGGACTGTGTTCTGCTGCAGTCCCACTCAAGGGTCCCCTGAGGTTGCTCCTCTGGCTAACCAGCCTCTCTGGGGAGCCTGATTTCCACTCTGACCCAACTCTAATCCTGCCACAGCATCTCCTGGGCAGGGCAATGGGAAGTGTTCGGAGTGTGACTGTTGACTTAGAGCCTGGGTATAAGTGAGCACGAATGTGCATGAGATGGGTCTGGCCAGGCTGCCCCCCACAGGAAGCTCTCTAGGCCCAGGCGAGGCTCAGCAGCGGGCCAGCCATGCTGGGCAGTCTGGCTGCTTCTGGTGGGGTGGATGCTCTGGCCACGGACGTAACAAGAAGCTGATTGATGGAACTGTCATTCTGCGGGGTTTAGCCTGGAGGCCGCTGATCAAACCCCAGGGCCAGGGCCCCGCCCACTTCACACAAGGTCTGGCCTGGGGCCGCCCAGCTTGACCGGGCGCCCACGGGGCTCTCTGCTTACTCCTGGCCATCTGCCTACAGCTGGGCACAATGAAACGCAGTGCCACGTTTTAAAAACTGCTTTGGCTCCACTTAAGGAAGTCACTTTGTTCCAGCCGGCCAGGGGCTGTTGAGCTGGAGCAGCCCTGCCTCCTGTCCCAGAGGAGATGCCCATCAGCGGATCAGCCCGGGCGCCAGCAGGAGTTGCAGTGCCAGATGTAAATTTGGGAACTGTCAACAGATACCGGTGTTTAGAGAGCCGAGAGCCGAGGCTCTGGGGGCCGGGGGAGGGCTGCAGGGAGAAGACTCCGAAGGCCTCTGGTGTTTACTGGGGACTAGGAAGAGGAGGTGCAGGGGAGACTGGAAAGGAACAGCTGGGAGATGAGGAAGGAAGGTCCCCAGGAGGACGGAGTGGCCCCTGGGCCCAGCGTGCTGATGGAGGGTGAACCAAGGGCTGGGAACTGACCCTGTTTGCAGCTGTGTGGAAACATGGGACATGGGTGTCAGGGTGGGCAGTTACATGTTGGGTGCTCGAGGGCAGGAGGACCTGTGGTTCCTGGGAAGCAGGCGCAGGCACAGGCACTGTTTTCCAGGGGTTGACCACGGAGGTGGCAGAGGCCAGGTAGGAGCTGGGGGAGGGGCAGGGAGGAAAATGAAGCTGAGGGCCTGGAGATGGGGACAGTCCCCACGGCCTGAGGTGAGCCAGGGGCTGTCCAGGAGGAGAGGAGGGGAGGGTCTGGCATCTGGGGAGGTGCCCACATGAGATGGCAGTACTAAGGACCCGCTTCCAGGGACCCACCCAAGGGGCAGCACCTAAGGAAGGGCTGTTTCCTGTACCACCCCCCACTGGAGACTGGGGGCCCTTTGCAGCCCTGGGGTCTCCTGCAGGGGCAGGAACTCGGATACAGCCAGGACTTGAGGAAGCTGCACATGAGGAAACAGAGGCCCGGCGAGGTTACACGATCTGCCCTCGGTCACACAGCTATTAATTCAACCCTGATTTTGCCCAACACTCTCCTGCTACCCAAGGAGAAGGGAGGCTGAAGAGATCTGCTGGGCTCCGCAGATTTGGCCTCGTGACCAGTTTAGTGTTCAGGCGCCGGTGGCCAGGAAGATTGAGGCAGGGGCAGCCCTTCGGGGCTCCCAGACACTTGGGGCGGTCAGTCTGTGATCCCCGGGACGCACGGGGAGCCAAAGGCTTCCACGCGGGGTCGGGGGACTGCTGGGGGTCGACGGGGAGGTGCGAAGGCAGGCGAGAGTGAAGGGGCTGGAGGGGACCCCAGGCCACCAAGGGGCTGCAGCCTCTCCGCCTCGCCGGAGCCAGGCGGCCCGGGCCGCGGGTGGTCGCGGGGCAGCGCGGGCGTCTAATGGGCCGCCCGCCGCGTCCGGGGAGGCCCCGCGCTAATGCGCTGGCAGCGCTGCCCCGCGCGATCGATGCGCAGCCCGCGGCCCCGCGGGGCGGTCCTGGGACCTCAGCGGAGCCCGGGAGTCCCGGACTGGGACAAGGCCACGGTCGCTGGCCCTGTCACCAGGGCCAGGACCTGAGGAGAGGACGAATGAATCCCTCCCAAACTTCAGGGGGCGCAGGGGAACCAACTCGGAAATCAAGATAAGTACTTAAGAATTTCAAAACTGCTGAGCTGAGCCCTGTTGGAGCAAGGACAAAGTCAGGAACACGCGTTCTGGCTTCTCGGAATTCGTGGTATTTTGCTGCTCATGGATGGTTCACCTGGGGGTTTAAAGGAGGGTGTTGGCGGGTGGGGGTGCTAGGATCCCACTCCCCCACTGTGATCGAGCAGAGGGACACATCAGATGTCAGCATCTTAATGCTCCTTTTAAAAAAAATAACTTTGTTGGGATATGATTTACACACTATCAGTTCATCTGTCCAAAGTGCGCAATTCCGTGGTTTTTGGTGTATTGGGAGTTGTGGGATCATCCTGGCCACACACAGATGTTAGGACATTTTCATCACTGAATACCCAGGAGGGCTTCCCATGGCCTTTGTTGTCCCAGGCAACCGCACACCCATCCTGTCCCTGCAGACTTGCCTGCTCTGTGCATTTCCTGTAGATGGACCATGCACAGTGCAGTCTTGACCATGGCTTTTGCACTTGAGTGTGGTGTTTTCCAGGTTCCCCGTGTTGAAGCACGTGTCCGAGTTCCAGTGTTGACACTGCCAAATCCTGTCCGCTCCTTTTTTGCTTTTGGTATTAGGGATTAAACCTAGGGGCACTCTACCACTGAGCCACAACCCCAGTCCCAGAGTGTCCTTTCAATTCAGTCTTTACCAATACTAGATATGATAAATCCTCCCTCCCTCCCTCCTCTCTCTCTCCCTCCCTCCCTCTCTCTTTCACATGGCTGTGCAGTGAATCTCATGCGTGCTAGGCAAGTGCTCTACCACTAAGCCATGCTCCCATCATGTTTTTCAAAAAGACAGATAGATAGATAGATAGATAGACAGATAGATGGATAGACAGACAGACTCCATTGTTTTAATATTCGTTCACCTGATGGCTCCTGAGTGTAGATTTTTTCCTCGTGATCATTGGCCATTTTTATTTCACCTTTAGTCCATCTTCTTGTGTTTTTAATATGCTAGAGAAGAATAATTTTCCCATGGCCTGTTGCTGGCCTGTTGCTACATAGTTTTGATGTTGTAAAAAACAGCGTAACTCTCTTTTCCTATTTGACTCCTGGGTTGTAGCTTAGTTTTCCTGCTTAATATTGTAAATTATTTTACTTGGATGGTCTTTTTTGGGGAGTCAAGGGTACCAGGAATTGAGCCCAGGGGTGCTTAACCACAGAGCCACATCCCTTGTCCTTTTTATTTTTTATTTTGAGACAGGGACTCACTAAATTGCTGAGGCTGGCCTCAAACCTGCAATCCTCCTGCCACAGCCTTTGGAGCCACTGGGATTCCAGGTGTGCACCACCATACCTGGCTCTAATTTTTTTTTTAATATTTATTTTGTAGTTGTAGTTGGACACAATACCTTTATTTTATTTCTTTTTATGTGGTGCTGAGGATCAAATTCAGGGCCTCACATGTGCTAGGCAAATGCTCTACCACTGAGTCACAACCCCAGCCCTCTAATGTTTCTATATTAAAAAAGAAATGAATTCCAGGCCAGTCTCAGCAACTTAGCAAGGCCCTACGCAGCTTAGTGAGACCTTGTCTCAAAATAAAAAAATAGAAAGGGTTGGAGATGAGCTCAGGGTAAAGAACCCCTGGGTTCGATCCCCAGTACCAAAAAAAGAATAAAAAGAAAAGAAATGGAGAGATTATTTTAGGATGCAATAACAATATTGAGATAGAACAACTAATTTTTTTCCTTCCTTTCTTTTATACTAGGGATTGAATACAGGGCCACTTTACCACTAAGATGCCCCCCTCGTTCTTTTTTATTTTGAGACAGGGCCTTACTAAGTTGTTGAGACTGGCCTTGAACTCATGATCCTCCTTTCTCAGCCTCCCAAGTTCCTAGAATTACAGGTGTGTCTCATCATGCCTGGCAAGTTAATTTTTCTTAAACTAACAAGTCAAATGCAACTTTTGTGAGTTTCCCAACATAAATGTTTATCAAATGTGATAGTCCGCTTGTAGATCCTACAAAAAAGAAATAATGAAAAATTCTGTCAAAGGAGAATACTCCTTGCAGTTGGACGTAAGTATGAGGGAGCCGACGTCAGGGAGATGGTGGAACCTGTGTTTGGGACTAGATGAATCCATCGGTGGGCAGGAGAGGCCGGTGTTGATATCAAAGTTTAGTTTATGACAAAGATGACCTTGCAGTTCAGAAGAATTCAATAAATGGTCTTGGTTCAAATGGCTATCCACTTGAGAGAGAGAAAATGTGTATTCATTTATCTATCAAATATTTATGACGGCCTCACACATGGCAGGCACCACGCATGAGGACCTGGGATGGATCAGCCAACAAAGCAGACAAAAGAACAAGTTCCTGGCCTCATGGAGCTAAGTGCTGGCTGCCGAGGCAGTAGGTCCTCCAAGCCCAGGAGGTAAGTAGCTGAGTTATGTGACATTCGCAAGTTCTGAGCACTACCCAGGGCCATGGAGGAGCCGTCGGGAGACAGGGAGAGAAATGGCCACTTTAAATAGTCAGAAAAGGTGACATTTCAGCAAAAACTCGAGGGCGATGGGGCAGCTGGCCTGTGGCTAGCAGTGGGAGGGCTCTCTGGGGCCGAGAGCAGACAGTGCAGGGCCAGAGGAGGGAGGTGTTTGTGCGGCTGTGTTTTGAGCTCTAACATGTGGACTTGTGGGTGCGGTTGGCTAGCATGTGGGCTGTGGCGTGGGCAGCCACCCCTCTGTTTGTTTGGAGGCCACCCCTCTGTGGCGGCTGTGCAGGGCCACCAGAGGCAGTGGAGTCTGACACGCTGATGGTGGGAGCATCACCTGGTATAGACCGTCCCCCAGCTGACCAGAACCCAGGTGCCTGTATCAAGGCCTTCAGCACAACCATGCGATTTTGGATTCTGTGGTGCTTTGGGCATGACCAGATGCTCTGCGGGGTCACCTTCCACCCTCCGAGTGGACAGTTAGCTTCCCCCTGAGGAAGGACTGAAAGCATAGACTCAACTGTCCATGACAACCAGGTGAGACATATTGTGCCTTAAAGTCACCAATCAAAGGGGTTAGGTCAAGAACGGGGTGGGGGGGGCACTTGGGCTTGAACTTGAACTTTGACCCTGAGGGTCACAGGAAGGTCCTGAGCAGAGGTCTGATGGGAGTCAGTTTCTGCTTTCACTGGACCACTCTGGGATCTGGGTGGAGCAGAGGGCAAGAGGGCATGTGTGTGGGGAGGCCCAGGAGGAGGTCAAGGCAGTGCCCGATGGCAAGTAGAGGGCAATGGAGGAGGCAGGAAGTGGACGGACCCTGGGTGGTTTTGAAGACAGAACTGCACTAGGGGTGACTGGATTTGGGGAAAAGTAAGGAATCCTCAGGAGCCCAGCTCTGTGGCTGGGGTTTGAGCGGCCCAGGAGACTTCCGAAAGGGCAGGAGGTCAGACACTGATCGCAGCAGAGGCCAAGCAGGGCTGCAGATCCGCTTTGGAAAGGGTCACTCTAGTCCCATTTCCTGCCCCATACAGCAGCTGTGAGCCACGTGTGGCTTCTGAGCACTTGAAATGCAGCCAGTCTGGTGGAGCTGTCTCGCTGAGTGTAAGACACACCTCGGATTTCACAGGCTTAGGATGGAAAAAAAGTACAGTAGCTCGAAAGTGATTTTTTATGTTGATCACAAGTTGATAATATTTTGGATGCATTTGGCAAGATGAAATACAGTATTTAAATTAGTTTCACTTTTTAAAATGTGTCTACCAAGAAAAAAAAAATTAATTGCCTAAGCGGCTTGCACTGAGTGTGCGTTGGGTGGTGATTGAAGCTCCGAGCTGGGTGAGGTCGCCCTGGGAGTGAGTGGCCAGACACCCAGGGGCAAGTCCTCCGAATCCCAGAGGGTGAGGAGGAAAGGCGGGGAGGGGGAGGGCGGGGGAGGGCAGGTCCTGGCGGCCAGGAGACCAGCCAGGAGAGGTCTCCAGCAGGAGCCACAGGCGGCTGGAGGGCTGAGGACTGGAGCGAGTCATTCTCAGGGAAGCAGGTCCTGCGGCCCTCCACTGCCAGGTTCAACAACAGGGAGCAAGGACAGGGGACCCCTGCCCCGCTCCAGGGCTCTTGGTGTAAGGGGAGAGGAGGGTCCCCTGAGTTCTGAGCTCCCAGTCACCCGAGGGGAAGGGGCAGAGGAGCAACCAGGAAAGTCAGGGGGTGAGGTTTGGAGGCCCAGCTTAGAGGGCTCAGGAGAAATCCCTATTCACGTTTGAAAACCCACATCCCGGGTCCTAACCCTCCCCCCACCCCCAATGCCCTGGGCACAGGGGTGGCAGACGGGGGAGGAGCAAAAATAACAAGGGGTGGCGGGGTGGGGAGGGCTTCAGGGTCCGACTGCTGCCAGAAGGGGTCAGGATTTGAGCCCAGGGCTGTCTGGCTCCCAGTCTGTTCTTACAACACAGCTCTCGGTCCTGATGTGCCCAGGGACATGCATAGGGACGTGGGTGGCTGCAACAGGCTCTTTGTGGCTCCCAGCACTGCAGCGCTTTGTCACCCAGCCGCTTTTGGTGAGTTCTCCTTCTTGGGCGCATCTGTGAAATGGAGCGGTCGTGCCTTAGTGGCCTCGGCACACTGACTATGAGGGGCACACTAGTCTGGCTGGGAGGCGCGAGCCAGACCGCGCTATGCATCTGCAGCGGACACTCGCTCCCCAGGGAGGGTGGTGGAGAAGCTGGCCTCCAGCTCACCAGAGGAGAGGGAGGGCACTAGGGCGGACAGCCTCGAGTGTCTCTCGGCCTGTGCCCTCCAGAGCTCTGAGGCCTGTTTCCAGTGCCCCTGAAGGTCAGGCACTCCTTCTGGCTCTGCTGTCCCTTCCTGCCTCTGACTGTCCCCTCCGCCCTGGATAAATAGTGCCTCCGCCCGCCCGCCTCCTCATTCCCTCACGCTTCACCAGAATTAAATTCATCATTCATTTTTTATGGTTTATACATAGTGTAATTTATGTTTTCAAATATATTGAGGTCATACTTTAGCAGAAAAAAAGTATTTCACATTGAAATTGAAGGCATGTGTGTCCCATTAAATGGGGATGTTTGGGATAATTTTAAAAGGCTAAAAGTAGTAGAAAGTAACATTAAAATAAAATTTGAGAGATGTAATTACCCCTAATCGCACCATAAAATAATCAATACTGCATTCCATTATTTCTGACTTCCCTAGTTATAGCTTTTTTTGTTAAGCTCTTGAATATTGATGAGGTGAAAGGGTCGTGTCTCCTGGAGGAGGTCTGATGGAGGTGGAATTAAGGTGGAGTCCTCTCCGATTATCCCAGGGAGACCATGGGCACCGGGCGCTGCTGCTTCTGGCAGCGGATCCCAGGGGGCAGCACCAGGCTCCCTGATCTCCCATCCAAGGAGGGACCCTGCTCTTCCGACCTAGGGCTGGAGTGGAGGCCGGGGATGGAGACACGGTATGTGCGTGTCCTTGTAGTTTTTGGAGCGCTCGCTGCTTACCGACCTCCACGCTGACCTCATAGACAAGGTCCTTCGACTTTCTTTCTTTCTTTTTGGTCTGGGGATTGAACCCAGGCGCTTTACCACTGAACTACATCCGCAGCCCTTTTGATTAATTTATTTATTTTGAGTCAGGGTCTCGCCTTGCTAAGTTGTTGAGGCTGGACTGGAACTTGCGATCCTCCTGCCACAGCCTCCCCAGTTGTTGGGATTACGGGCGTGAGCTATGGCGCCCCGCATTCATTTGACTCTCAGGCCAGTCCTCCAGTCGGTGTTAGCAGGACTTCCCTTTTTACAGATGGGCACGCGGTGGTGGGATAGTTACCAAGGAGCAAGGCCTGGGCACTTGTCATTGTGTGTGCACCTGCCCAGCCAGCCGGGCCTCACTGCGTATCATTACCATGAATAATAAACAGGGTAGAGGTGGCGAGGGCTGGAGAATCCAGCAAGAGAGTGCAGGGGTGCTGATCTCCCAGGAGAGGATAATCAGCGTTGACCTTGAAGACAGCTGTCACCGGCTACAATGGTGCCGGCCTAGCCGTGAAAGTCTCCGATTCCCTTTGGTGAGGTTTGAGAGCCTCCGTGTCTCTCCCGCACTGTATACAAAGGGTCCACTTCTGAGCCACCAGGTTCTGTAAGTGGGGGTAACAATAGAGCACCCCCCCGTAAGTGGTGTCACCTGTGGAGCCCATACTGAGCACACTGCCGGGCACCTGGGGAGCGCCAGTCAACGGCGGTGGTGCTGCTGACTAAGACGAGTTCTCCTCCTGGGCCTCAGCTTCCCCAGCTCTGGAACGCTCCTGGGTGGGTACCGAACTGGACAGCAGCAAGGCCTTGGGCCTCTCTGATGATCTGCCCAGGTTCTGCCGTGTGCCTTTGTGATCGTCCACCGGAGCTGAGTCCCTGGACGGTCACCCCGTCTAGCCTTTGCCCTCCAAGCAGGCGGCGAGTCTGGGGTGCTCCTCAGCCCCTCTTCTTCCCATCTTGAGGAATCTGCACCTTTCAAGCTGCAGAGGGTTTCCCTGGGGCTCAGGACTGGGTCCCAGAGAGGGGTCCTTGAGAGCCCACCTGGGCAGGGAGAGTGGCCAGGGGTCCTCCAGGCCCTGAGCTGGGAGGTCTGGAGTCTGGACACCTCGTGCCAGGATATACGGGTGTCCTCATGCCCGCTGCTTGCCCAGAGTCCAACCCCCTGCCCAGAGTCCAGAAGGCTCTAGGCTTATTAATTACAGTAGCCAAAATATGGCAGCACCCCAAAGCCCACACGGAGTGAGCCTCCGAGGCAGAAGGCTGTGAAGGAGGCCAGACACCAAAGACCCGGCGTGGTAGACTCCATTTGTGTGAAGTCTCCACAACACGCAAATCCACCGAGACAGAAAGCAGATCAGCGGCTGCCGGGGGCTGGAGGAGGGGAAGGTGGGGAACGAGCGCTTCATGGGCACGAGGTTTCCTTTTGGGGCGATGAAAAGCTTCTGGAACGAGGTGGTTGCATAACGTCGTGGATGCACTCGATGCCACCGAGACGGACACTTTCAAATGGTCCCGCTGGCGCACTTGTTCTGTGTGTTGTTCTGTGTGTTTTTCCACAATAGAAATCATTTTTTTTTTTTAAGTCAGGACACCCTGGGGTCAGTGACGTGCCAGGAGCCAGGCTCAGCCTCCACTCCGGGCCTTGGGGCGGCTGCTCAGTCCCAGCACATCAGAAGCCTGGGATACGGGGAGCTGACGGCCAGCCTCGCTCCGTGTCATTACCATGAATAATAAACAACAACAGAGTGTATTTTTAAATCTTTCCCTAATGGAGATTCCCAAGCAGCAACCAAAACACTCAGATGACCCTCCACTCCCTGAAGATACTGACACACAGAAGCCGTGTCACTCCCGGAGGAGCGCACCGAGGGCTGCACACACCCTGGTCCTGGGCGGTGCCCTCACTCCCCCCGGCCGCCCACCCTGGCTTTCCCCAGAGCTACCAGGGGCAGGGGGACAGGAGGGTCTACTGCATCCTCAGGGGCCCTGCCAGTGCCCTGGCCCCCTGACATGGTCTCCCCACAAGCTCCCTCTCCTGCCCTCTCACCAGGGCCTGTGCTTGGGGTGTTGGGAGGGGACACCGGCTGTAGTTGTCTGGAAACGGCATGTCTCTGGTGACACCTGAGGCCCGAGGCACAGGGTCATGCTCGAGGTCTCCTGGCAGGGACGTGGCCCACCAGGTCTGGCTCCCGGCAGCTCCTCTACACTTGTTCTCATGTTTTGCAGTACTGCTCAGCAGAGGCAGAGCAGAGCAGTTGCCCCAGGCCAGGCCAGCCAGTGACCTCAGGAGGCCTCAGTTTCCCCATCTGTAAAGGAGGCAGGGACACCAGGTGCCTGTTGGGTGGGGGGATTATGGAAAGGATGCACGTGATGTTTCAGGGCTGTGCAGAGCAAATGGTGACCATTTTCCCCAAGGATGAGGCTGAACCCAGGCCATGCGGCCTTACCAGCTCCCACCCTTCCAGGGTCCACCTGGTAGGCTGGCTGAGGACTGGCCAGAGTGCCTCTGCCCACTGACTTAGAAGTCAGCTGTTGTGACAAGGCCCATCCTGGGGTCCTCCATGCATTTTGGATAATTTACATGCTTTGCCAGGTGATCCTCTGGGCAGCTCTGGGAAAGACAGATTGCCATCCCCATTTTCCAGATGAGGAGACTGAGGTCCAGAGAGGCCGAGAACTTGATGACTGTGGGATTCAAAAACCACATTTTTGGATCCAAGAAGCATGGCTTTTAAATGCTATGCAATGACTGAATTGCAGTAGGGGCTCACTGTGGCTTAGAACAGGGGCCTTGCAATGATGCACTTGTCTGGAGTGAGGAGACACAGCTCATCATATTTTTGAAAGGAATCAGTGGCAGTCCCAAAGTCTCTGACCACCTCCTCCTCCTCCTGTGCCTTAGTGTCCCCATTTTTGAAATGCCAGGTTGGACTGGAACATCTCCAAGGCCTCTCTGAGCACTGATGTTCACTCATTCTCCGATCGTCCTGTGATTCTGTCCTCCCCCACCTCCTCACCCTAGCCTGGCCTCCCTGACACAGCCCTGCAACTAGCCACAGGCCCAGGCCAGCAGCCATGTCAGAGGTAAGAAGAAAGTGCGTCCCTGATGGGGGTGTGTCAGGGAGACGCAGCTGCCACCAGGCTGGGGCTCCACCGTTTCCTCCCCAGCCTCCCCTTGTCCCCTTTCTCCCCTGCGGTCCAGAAAGGCCCCAGCCAGACCCTGTCCAGAGGCCCCATCCCCTCCAGACCCAGTGACCCTGGCACCAGCCACAACCCAGCACTGGGTGAGATGGAATTGACAACCATAACTAGAAAGCTCTTTTAGGAAACTTGGGAAATGGAAGGGAGGCCATTAGGAAATTTACATTTGCGAATATGATGTTTAATTAGCAATACCAATAAATTAATAGGAGAATCTTGCTGCGGTTCTAGGTTCATAAAACACCAGGCTCAGCCTGCGGAGGAGAAGGGAGCAGCTTCAGGCTGCCTGCGGGGAGAGCAGGGAGCTGGTCCTCACAGAGGCCCTGCCCCGGCCACGCCCGCCCTTCCTCCCTGCCTCCGCCCATCTTCTGATGGACAGCAGGGCGGAATGAGGCAGCACTGACCACAGAGGCAGGAGGGTCTGAGCTCGCAGCCTGCTGCAGCCACTTGCTCCTTGGAGAAGCCGCTCAGCGTCTGAGCCTCCATGTCCTTCTCTGTCAAATGGGGATAAGGATCCTAACAGCCACCTCCCAAGGCCATCGTGACGATGAAAGGAATTAATGTGGCTAAAAGCACACGGAACAGAAAGAAGCTGGCACAAAATAAGTGTTGGTTATTAAGAGGCCGCTGCTATTGCGATTATTAATGGGATAGCGCAGGCGGAGCACCTGGAGAGGCAGGACTTGATAAATATGAGGCCTTATTGGCTTTCAATTTTTCTTTCCCAAATCCAACCTGCTCTCCCAGCCTCCCAGACACCTGGGGTGACCGCCCTGATGACCCTTACCACCCGGTCTGGCCCCAGGGCCCTTCTGCATCCCTCCTGGTTACTGGTTCTGCCCAGCAGAGCCCCCAACGCGTTTGTGAACAATGACAGGTGCTGGATTCTGACAGTGCCTCCCCAGCTTGCAGACCCTCCATGGCTCCCAGCTGCTTTCGGATTTCGCTCAGGCCCCTCCTCTGCTGCGGCCCCACAGTGATCTGGCCGCCTCATTTCTCACCCCTGGGGCCTAAGGCACCACATCCTGCCAGATGCCAGCTTCTCCTGCTCCCGGGCACGCTGGCTCCTCCTGCCCCCACACATGCGGGCTCATCTCAGAGTGCCCCCCTCTAGCTGATGAACTTCTGCTCTTTTACCAAGCACCAGCCTTAGCAGGCGAGAACAGAGGCTGAGTCACTAGCTCTTGTCATCTTCTTCCGCCCACCACTGTGGCCAGCACCTGTGACAGGCCGGGGTATGGCCTGAGTCTGTCCTCGGGGGCACTCAGATCGATCGCCTTCCTGGGTCCTGGAAGATCTGCTCCACTCATCCTCTGGAGAAGAACCTCCCTGGACAGTCCTCCAGCCTCGGTGCTCCCACCTGCCTCGGGTCATCTCTCCACCAGTTGTGATCACGTGGCTGCTGGGTGTTTTGTCCCTAGGTCTCGACTCTTTGGGACCCAGCCTTTCATTTTTTGTCATTTCTTACTCCTGCTCGGCTCAATGGATGAATAAACATACATCTAGATCGCCTCCTCCAAGAAGTCCTCCCTGACTGCCCCGGCTCTATTGTAACCTTTGCCTGTGTTTTTGTCTGTCTTCTCCACCAGATGGTCAGCTCTTTGAAGGCAGGGACCTTGTCCTTTTGTTTATTACTGCTTCCTGGCACCTGTCCTTGAGCCAGTCACATTGGTTTGCTGATAAATATTCCCCGGGTAAGTGAATAAATGAATGGATGAGAAAATGATTATCTGGATGAATGAGGAACCGAGTGAATGGATCAGTGACTGACGGGACAAGCGAATGAATGAACAAAGAAGGGGAAAAATGAAGGGATGCGCCCACGAAGGCCAGGCGGAGGGTGCTTCCCTGGGCTGGGGGCAGACGGCAGCTTCTCTTGAGCCCTGACCCCACCCCCAGCTTGTTTCCCCAACTGTTTATTCAGCTGGGTAAAGTGCACAGGAAACATGATAATAATTAAAGCAGACACAACAACAGGTAATTAATTGCATTTCCAAAATTTGATCCATGCATATGAATGAACGGGAGGTCACAGACTCTGTGCAGAGAAGCCCCCATGCTCTCGGAATAGAGGTGCTGGGTCTCTGCTGAGGGAGCGCCCAGAAGCTGATGGCTGGGGGCTGTCTCCTCCTGACTCTCCTATGTGACCCCCAGCTCCCCAGGTCCCGGGCAGGGAGGGGTGATTAAGGGTGACCCTGCAGGGAAGCCCAGGGCGGTAGGGATGCCCTCCAGAGTCACAACCACAGGAAGTGTCTGGTGGTGCCTCCCATGGGGTGTGTGCTGGGTGACCACTAGCTCAGCTGGAGCAGGGACCCAAGTCCGCGGGCTGCCCGAGGAGGCCTGGGGCTGGGCTAGATGTGCAGAAGCTCCAACGCCTGCCTGGGGACTCTGAGTTGGGGGATCTGGATGGGACTGTGTCCATATTTTAAGTAAGACCCCGGACATTCTGCAAAGTGCCTGCTGGCTAGTCTCAGGTAGCCTCTCAGGTCCAGAATGCCCTCCCCAGGATGAGTGCAGCCCGGGGTCCAGGTTGAGTGGCGTGGGCAGGCCCACCCCTGGCTCCAGGCCCCCATCAGCTGCCACAGGCAGGGGAGCTTGGGGGAGCAGGGGAGGGTGGGGGTGAGGTCCCTCTAGTCACAGAGAACTGACTCCCTGTTTTTCATGGTTCTGCCAGAAAAAAATGTCACCAGCTCCAGGAAGCCTCTCAGCCACCAGTGAACTGAATCACTGTCCCCCGGCTGCTGAAAGGCCAGGCACCCACTCCCAGCACGCAGCTCAGTCTATGGACAGGAGAGTTCGCTCCTCCCCTCTGGCAGGCAGGGCTGAGGCTGCAGAGCCTGTGCACGGCCTGGGGTAGGGGTGCAGCGATGATCAGGTAGCTGGCAGGGAGGTGCGACCAGAGTGCGCACGAACCCCCCCCTCATGTTCTTTGTTCGGTCCCAGAGGCCACCTTCAGCTTCTGACTCCAGCTCCCCAAGGACATCTCTCTAGCCATAAGCATGAGCTTGGCCCCTGCGACCTTCAACCAATGACGGGTGGGAGTTGGTGGGAAAACATCTAGCGGCCTTGGCTGGGGACAGCCTGCAGGTGTGCTCTGCAGTCCTCTGGGACCCAGGAGAGGGAAGCCTCGTTGCCCCTGGGGACTGCTGCTTGACATACCAGGCATCTCCCTCCATTTTCCTTGGGGGTCCTTTCTAAATAAACACCCACAAATCCTTGGTCTGCTTTGGGGAAACTCAAATTTTAAAAGCCGCCTTAACTGGGAGGGGTGAGAATCCTGTCTTACACCAAAACTACCCGAGGGGACCCTGGGCTGCCTTACAGAGCCCCTGATCATCCCAAGTCTTGTCTGGCCACCGCAGCCCCAGTGGCAAGGTACAAGGATGACAAAACAGAGGCTCTGAGTGGTCAACCTCTCAGGTGGGGAGCAGAGCAGAGGCAGCCAGGCTGGGCTCCAGGCCTGGTGGAGGGAGCAGGAGTCCAGCGCAAAGGTTGCTAAGTGTTTGCCAGTTATCACCTGAACTGCTGTCTCCCTAGGAGGCAAAACTATTTGGGAAATGATTGGGGACCACGCGTTTCCCATGTGTGGGATCCATCGTATGCACTTACATTGTCAGACTGGCTTCCAGGGCAGTGGGATTTGTACCTCATTTCTAGTGACCCAGATTAGTGCTGCTCTGATGGGCAGGGCTTAGTGGCACAGCTGGAAGGGTGGCCTGACTTTCTGGGGAGGGGTCCAGGGCCCAACACACAGTAGTGGGGGGGGGGAAGGATGGAATTCCTCCTTCCTGTTCCAGCCTTGGACTCTGAGAGGAGAAGGCCCTGTTTAAATCTGAGCTGTGTGTTCCTGAGCCCATGACCTACCTCTCTGAGCCTTGGTTTCTTACCTGTATCCCAGGGCTCACAGCCCTAGTTTGCAGAGCTGCTGGGACTAGAGATCCCAGTGTGAGCCAGCACTCACCAGGTGCTCAGCAGATGGCCTGGAGATGCTTCCCAGCCTCTGTGATGTCACCTCTCCCCACTGACTTATTAAGCCTGGGCAGTGGTCAGGTAGGTGACAGCAGGGCCCACTGGGGTTGGGGTTGTCATTAGATTTGTTCTCAATGAGAAGCCATAAGGCCACAGCCTAACTTCCTAAGGGACCTGTGGGATTGGGAGGTAAACAGCCCCTGATGGTAGGTGGGACCTCTACCTCCTTCTTGTTACCCGCCTTTTAGGAGGTGGTGGTGGCCTGGAGAGCAGCGATCAGAGCCATGGACCCCAGAGATCACAAGCATGTTGGTCTTGACCATCAGCCCCACCCCATCCTCTGCCAGCTGACCTCCCGGGAGGTGGCCTCGAAGAGCGATTCCTCCTCCCAAGAAGCCCTGGGGAAGACACCTGGAGGATGTCAGATGGCAGATGTCCACATACAGTGGGCTTTCCTGTGTAGTATTTTAACTTGAAAAAAGAAAAGCCCAAACACATCTCAGTGTTGTAAATACTCCACAGAAACTTGCAAACACTTGCGAAGTCCTTTGCACTCCTTTGTATAAACGCATTAAGCCCCGCTGTCTGCCCTCTCGCTGCGGCACTCTCCAGGCTTGTCCTCACCGGAGGCTGCACTCTCGGCCCAGCCCCAGGCCCCGGTGAGAGCGGGTGGCCTTCCCCATCCCATTCCACGGCACCCGGGGCCACTCGGGCCTGCAGGGCTCTGCGCAGCCTCCCCGCCTCCCCGAACTCCAGCCCTTTCAGTGGGGCCGGCCTAGGG
>NW_026000102.1:1414812-1424600 GCF_001458135.2 Marmota marmota marmota
CGGGGAGCGGCCCGGGTGGGGGCGACGCTGGGTCACATCGTCCCGGAGGGGGCCCAGGCCGAGGGGGCTGGTTCAGTGAGGGCAGAGGTTTTAGCGTCCGCCCGTCCGTCCGTTCATGCATCCATCGGTCCGTCCGTCCTCCATCCTTCCTTCCTTCCACCAAGTCAGCTAACATCTCGCACCAGGGGTGCGATGTAGGGACAGGGTGGTGAGCAAGGTAGGCTCGATCCTTCCCTTTCAGAACTTAATCTCCAAGTAGGGAGGAAGACAGATGAAAAGCGTGCAAACAGATAATTAAGATAATTCTAGGGAAGAGCGCTCTGCGGAAAATAAAACTCTGGTGTGTGTGGGGGGATCTCCCGGATGGTCAGGGAGGGCTTTCCGAGAAGGTGACATTTGTGCAGGGACCTGAATGACAAAAATGAGCCTGACCTTGACTAGTCCCTGGGTCTCTGGGGTCTCTCCCTGCCTCATCCTGCCTTTCTAGGGGTGCTGTAAAGGTCAGCTTTCCCCATCCCACCCCCACCCAAGAAGCAGGGAGGAGGGTCTTGATGAGCCCGATGCGGACTGAGGCCTGGCAATGGTGACACCCCATCCCCCAGCCTCTCTGTAGGCCACAGGTGCTGCCGGTGCCAGTCCACCCCTGAGCACTGGGCACAGGGCATTGACAGCAGGTTCCTGGTGCCCCCTTCCCACTCCTGCTTCTGGCGCTGGGCTGGGGGGACTTGGGATTGTGGAGCTCAGCCTGAATGGGGGCTCTGCTGCCCACCCCCCCCAGCCCTCAGCTATGGGGCAGGGGGGCCGGGGAAACAGAGGGCGTGGGCTCAGGGTCAACACCAGCATCGGGTTTCCTTTCACTTGTACAAAGACTCGTTGACGCCTGAGCACATCAATATCCTTAATGACAGTGAAGAGGAGCTGGGACTCCAGACAGCGAGCCTCCCCACCTCCGCCCCCTTCCTCCTCCTCCTCTCCCATTCCTTCTCTGTCTCCTCTCTCTGTCCCTCTGTCGTCTTTCCTTTCCCCTGCCTCTCCTTTCTCAATCCTGCCAGTCTCTCTCCTCTCTCTCCCTTCCTCCTGTCTTGGAGTCTTTCCACTTTTTCTTCTTTCTTTCCTTCCTTCTGGTCTTCGAAGCCTCCCCTCCTCTTCTCTACCCTCCTTCCTCGTCCTTCCTTCTTCTCTCCCGACTCTCCACACCTCGTAGCTCTTGTACATCCACAGCTCAGCAGCTCAACCAGGAGAGGCCCCAGCTGGACCAGTCCCTCCGTCTGTCCAGCCCAGCTGGGCCCCAGCACCTTCCCATGAGCCCTCAACAGCCCCAAGGCAGGGCCTATGTGGTAGGGTCAGGAGAGGCAGCTCCACTTCTGTCCTGCAACCTCGGCCCCAGAGGCACCTGGGCAACTGCCCTTCCTGCTGCCCCATGCTATGCTGGGAAATGAGAACGGCAAGTTTGGGTGTGGGATGCCACCGGTGAGGACAGAGTTTTGGGGAAGATTTTCTGTTTTGTATTTTTTATGACCATATATAATTTTGCATTTCTCCCTCAGCCTCTGCCTTCTTGGCTCCCAGATGTGTCCCACATTGAAGAATTATCTCTCCTCCCTGGAGTGAAATAAATGCAATCAATATGAGTATTGCTCTCAGGGCCTTGAAATATTACATTAATGTTCCATGTGGTGACATTTTAGCTGGAATTTTCAAATACATTATGATGGTTCAAATTAATATTTATCAGATCAGCTTTTATATTTTGCAAAAGAGAGAGAGAGTGAAAGAGAGAGAAGGAGAGAGGGAGAGAGAGAGAGAAAAGGAAAGACAGAGAGAGCATTATTAAAATACAAAATGCAGATCAAGTCTAAAATCGATGGTGCATTCTCCCAGAGCATTCCAGGGGCTGTCTTTAGCTTTCTGGGTTTGTTTTTAAATTTATTGGTGTTCCAGGCAAATCTATTGGGCTCCCATGGCCCCCTGGCCGGCCTCCCCTCCTCACTCCCTCTTGCAGGCTATAGGCCCCTTCCTTTTCTGTCTTTCTCTCTTTATTATCCTGAAATGTAAATTACGACATTAGCCTGGTCCTTATTTTTTTTTTTAAACTCTCCGATGATTAAATCTGCTACACGACATCCTTGTCCTTTCTATAAATTAAATCATCTTGGCTTTGCACCTCCACTCAGGGTAGATGCCACACTGGTGTTGAGGCAGCGGGCAGCTGAGGCTGAGGGCTGGGGTCCTTGTCCTCTCCTGGAGATGACACAGGGGGCCTTTGTGTGGGGCAGGGAGGATGTCTCCCCGGCTCCTGGCTTCTCTGTAAATAAGAAATGTGGACTGGAGGGAGGAAGTGGTGGCAATCGTACATTCCACTTTATTTCAGTCACTTCCAAACTGATTACTCTGTGAAGTGGAAAATCCAGGCAGATTAATGGTTTAATTCTCTTTCTCTTTTCTTTTGCTTCCTCCTAACCCGCCTCCTGTTTTCCCCTCTTTCTTCTTTTCACATCTTTTTTCCCTTCTCAGAGTTGTATTAAAAAAAAAAAAAGGCTCAGCAGCTTTGGGCAGGCGCTCACAGAGTGGCCACGTGGTTGGCAGAAGGAAGGACAGCGGGTCCAGCCGGGAAGCGGTCCCAGCCCTACCTTGACTCTGACTGGAGCCCTGCAAGGGTTAATAGTGCCCATCTTAGCCCTTAACTTTTTCTTTTTTGGTGATCTTCTGTTTTCTCCCTCTTCAAGTTCTGGGCAAGAGTTTGCACTGGAATGAGTATTGTGAGGTGCACAAAGGCACACACACACACACACACACTTGCAATCACACTCCTGCACACGCCACCATGCCCACCAACGCAGCAGTAGAGACATTCTGAGAAGACCTACATGAAGCAAGCTGCCCTCCTGATTTCTCTCCACTGCTGATCTGGCCAAAAGAACGACAGGAAACTTAAAAAAGAAAAGGAGGAGGGATCGATTATTCGACCTGTACTTGAACCCGACTGAAAGAGATAAAGCGGAATTTTCAATAGGTCCCCTGCCCTTTTCACCAGGAGGGAAAGAGGAGAAGAAAAACAAGAGATATTTATATGACAGCAGCTGCTGAAAATAGCATTTCAGAGCCATAAAAAAAGGCAAAACGAAATTCAATGGGAGAAAAGGCAAGAAACTCCTCGTCTGCTCCCCAAAAGGCGAAGCCGGCGGCGAGTGTCCCCGGCTGAAACGCAGGCGCGCCTTCTATAGATCTGTTCGAAATTATACTTGTCATTGAGGGGGAATTTATGCTTCTATTGATCTGCAAAAGGAAAATATTAAATGGTTTGGTTTTGATCTTTCGGTGACCCCAAGGTCAAGGGTAGTAGCAGATTAGTATTCATAGAATTCATCACGGAATTGCAGCCCGCATCCACTTTATGCAAACATGCGCCCCACACACCCGGTGAAGCAGGCAGCAAATGGCCAATGGCGAGGAAAAAGGCAGCCGCACGCCCTCCCACCCCGCGGGGCTCTCCCTCGTGCAACCTCGGGGAGGAGAGGAAAGAAACGGCACAGGGGTGAGTGGATGGATGGATGGATGACGACACCCCGTGACTCTCGTGGGCTTGCACAAAAGCCGAGGTTCCCAGGTTGGGGAAGGTCATGGAGTTTGGATCACGGTGATGGACATTGTAGTGTGCAGCTGAAAGAGCCAGAAACCTGAGACCCAGGGGCCCAGGCGGGCAGGAAGGGGCACCCAAACCAGCAGCAAGACATTGCCGGAAGGGCAGAAGCAGACAGGCGCATGCGCGGGCGCACACACGTGTGCGCGCTCACACCCCGCCAGTGGGAGCCGGGGGCTTTTCTGAAGAGCTCTCTGAAGGTGACATTGTTACTTGTTCCACACCCAGGAGCATCCTAAGTGCAAGACACTCAAGGGCCTGGATGGGAAGCGGAGAAAGGCCTGGCGAGCAGGCTTCCCTGGGCCACCCAAGGGCTTCCCGTTCTCCCTCCCGCCATGGCCATGAAACCTGCGTTCAGATGTGTGTGTAATAAGGACACGTATGAAGTCCCTGGAGACAGACTGCAAACACCCCTCCCACCTCGCATCAGCCCACAAGTGCCCTCTTAGCAGAGTCTGTCCCCAATGTGGGAACATTTGGTCAGTAACAGAGTCACTTGCCAATGCACTAAAAATAACCCACCCAGCATATCCCTGCAATGGCAGGAATTCTGGCTGGCCCTTGTTCTGCCGGCTGATGGGGGCCCGCGGGGGACAGATCCCCACTCCTAATGGGGGCTGGGGAGGGGGAGAGGGAGCCGACCTCTGGGGGTGAACTTAACAGTGCTTGCCATCTTCATGAGGCACCTTATGCACATTCTCCCCTCACTTAACACAGAAATCCTAGCAAGCGGGACCTGCAGCAGCCCATAGCACAGATGAGAAAACTGGGCCTGAGAGATGAAGTCACACTGACCCGGCATCGCTGTGTTCTGACTGAAGTCCACCCTACTCTAACTGCCTGGCACCTGCCCTTCACAGTTTGAGAAAATCCCAGGATTAGTCCTTACTGGAGATTCGGAGGGAGGGGAGTTGGGGATGAAGACAGGGCCTGGAGGCCTGGGGGGGTGGGTCTTGGGGGTTGTGAGGGAAGGAGAGGCAAGGTGGTCCCAGCCCTGCCCCCACGTGCCTGCTGAGGAGGACAGTGCTCTACCTATTAATCATGTTTCATTTATATTAGCTTGACTCGATCTACTGTATATTTGAAATGGATTTAATTTTAGATCACGCACTATGGAAGGGGGCCAGTTTGGTGTAAGGAGCATTATGAATATTTTCCATAAGCTGGATATACATTATCCAGGGACAGATATATGAGCAGCGGCCCAGGGCTGCTGGCTGGGGGAAGGGGGCTGCTCTCTCCTTCCTTCCCCCATGTCCCTGCAGCACAGGGTCATAGGGCTTTAGAGGGACCCCTCTCTGGCCTCTGCTCCTTTGGGGGCTGGTGGGGGTCTCCATCTTTTCCATGCCTGTGATCTCATCTCCACTGACCTTGAAGCCTCTGCTTTGCCCAGCTCAGGGCTGAGTCGTCGGCCTGAGAGGCGTGTGCAGGAGGGAAGAAACTAGGAATGCAGAGGACCCTGGAGGACTGGGATGCTGGCCTGACCACCAGCCACTTCATCTGGGCTATAGGAGGCACAGGGCCAGCCTGAGAATAAGAGAGGGGTTTGGGAAGAGAGAGGCTCAGGCCTCCCACCTTCACCCCCCCCAAGCTCTGAAGGAGGAGAAGGCCAGTCGGTTGGTGGGTGGCACCCTCCTGCTCAGCCAAGCATGAGTGACAGGCCGGGCCTGACTTTCTGGAGAGCCCCTGAGCCTGGGCTGAGATGTCCCTTTCCTGGTGGTGGCTGGGGGGCCTACATCCTGGGACCTTGCACCTTTCCAAGAGAAGCAAAGCCCGTTTTGAGTCTATGATTCCAGACCTAAGTTGGGGACACTGAGGCCCGAGGAGGATGAGAGCCGCATTGCGGGTCGTAAACGAGTGGCCAGCTGCACGGGCACAGTACACTTGTTGTGTAATGCTTTGCACGTCCCAGAGTGCTTCCTGTTTGTTCTCAGGGCTCACAAGCTGGCCTGGATGGAACTAATGCCTGTGGTGGTCAAGAGACAGGCCAGTGGCACAGCTGAGGAGCAGCAGAACCAAGCCTCAGACCCCCATTCCACAGCACCGCGTGAGCCAGGCGTGGCATGCAGGAAGCAGGCTCAGGAAGGGAAGGCGGCTGTATCCAAACCTGGACCTTTTGTCTTCTTTCACCCCCAAATCTGTCCCTTTCCCTGTTTTCCCACTCAGGTAAGCGGCCCCGCCATTCTCTAAGCTTCACGAGTCCCAAGTCCAGCTTTCTTCCCTTCCACCACCCCTTCCTTCAGCCCCATCACCATGACAGATGCATCCCCAACATCACCTCTTCCAGTCTGTTTGCTTCTCCCCATGGCTCCCTTCCCCCCGTGCAAGCCACCACCATCTCTCCAGGCCCACGGCATGGGCCTCCAGAAATGTCCACAAAGCCGCCTGCCCACTCCAGTCTGCTGTCTACACTGCGGCCAAGGAGATCATGCTTAACACCAGTGCAGGGCTGGGGTGCGGCTCAGAGCTTGCCAAGCATGCCAAGGCCCTGGGTTCCATCTCCAGCACCACCAAGGAACACAGACACAGGCAGACACATGGCACATGGTCCCTGGGGCTGCCCTCTCCTCCCTCCTCTCCAGATCTATTTCCCACTCTTTACCTGCCATCTACCATGACCCTCCCACCCCAGGACCTTGGCACAAACTGGTCCCTCTACCTGGGCTGCTGCCCTTCTTGCTTTTGCCCCAGCTGGCTCCTCAAGCTCTGCTTTGACCTGCCAGGGAGACCCCGACCATACCCACCGTCCCTCCCAAGTCCACAGGGAGTCCCACATGGGCCTTGTGCAGACCGACAGCCGTGGGAGATGTCTGGGGTCTAGCTGTCCACACCCAGCAGGCAAAACTCTGGGCATGTGCCGGGCCCGTGCCGGGACAGGTCCCAGCTGAGACTTCCGTCTCAGCCATCCACTCATCCACCAGTTCCTCTGTCGACCACGCAGAGCATAATACACCCGTCACCCGCCCAGCCTGGGCTGGCAGGCTTTCAGAAGTGGCATGCGGCGCTTCTCTTATTCATTCTTAATTTAAGGTTTTGTGAGTTGTAATAACCCCCTTCCCCCCAAATCACTGGGAATGGGGACCTCCATGACAGCCTCGGGCAGGGGGCTGAGAGTAATTGCCCTGCGTGTGCTGTTGGTGTCTGGAGAGGACAATGGCAGGGGGCCTGGGTGGGGCTTCCCAGTACCCAGAGTGCCTGGAGGGCCACGAGCCAGGAAGGGGTGGGGGCCGGAGTCACAGGCAGCTGAGAACCCTAGAGAATCATGTGGCCTGTGGTCCACGGCTTCACAGGGGACCGGTGCCCTAGACAAGGGGGGCCCTTCTTCCTGCAACTCCTTCTGCTCTACCCCCAAGGCAGAGGCTGCTCCCTCCTTTTCTAGGGCCAGAGACAGTTGAAAGGGGAAAGGGAGTCTGGGAGCGTGGCTTCAGCAGAGGGGGTTGTCCACAAGCCCTGGTCCTGGCTCCACAAGTTGTGTGACATCACACCAAACGCTCCACCTCGCTGAGCTTCAGCTTCTTCATCTTTAAAGGTTTTGCTTTACCAGGACCTGCTTCTAGATTGTTCTGTCCCTTAAAAAGAGATCACACACAAAGAGGTGAAAGTCAGGGTCCGTATGAGACAGGTCGGTCTTCCAGAAAGTTAAGCACTGAAATTTCTGTAACTATTTTTTTTTAATATATTTTTCACTTTTTGGTGGACACAACATCTTTTTTTTTTTTTTTTAATTATTATTTTTCTGTGGTGCTGAGGATCGAACCCAGAGCCCGGCACATGCCCGGTGAGCACGTTACCGCTTGAGCCACATCCCCAGCCCCTCTGTAACTATTGACTCACAACGGGTCTGCCCACAGTCCGTGATGAGATAGCGTGGGGCTCCTGGCTTCCTATCTGGAGAGAAGGTGCTTTCACAATGGAGGAGGCCAGTCATTTTTATCTTGAGATAGGATCTTACTAAGTTGCTGAGGCTGGCCTCGAACCTGCAATCCTCCTGCCTCAGCCTCCAGAGTTGCTGGGATTATAGGCATGGGCCAGTGTTCCTGGCTGGAGGGAGGGTCATGAGCCTTCTGCCACCTTCCATTGAGGAGCCCTGTCCACCTACACTGCAGCTGGCCCCTGCTTCCTCCAGCACCCTCATTCCTAAGGCAAGGTTTGTTTTCTGGGTCACTGCCGCCCTTCTCTCTGGACTGGGGTTTTACCTGGGTACCTGGAATGGTGCTGGCACATAGCAGAGCTCAATAAATATTTGCCCAAAGAGTAAGTGATTGAATGGGGTGCATGCAGAAAAGTGGGGGACAGAGGGCATGTGAATTGGGGATCAGGTGGGGAGAGTCCCCTGGACCCTCACTGCCTCTTTCTTGGGCCTCAGGAACAACATACCTGTCACACACTGCCTGCCCAGCCCTGCCCTGCCCTGCCCTGCCCTGCCCTGCCCAGGGTCTTGTCCCCATTCAGTCACTGGAATGACCTCCCCTGCCTCCCTATAGATTCAGGACCTGGTGAGAAGAGCTGACGAGAACCTTCGTGTCCCCATTTCCCACCCAGATGCCTGGGACTCCTCACCTCCTGGCAGCCTCGGCCCCCACCCCTGGGTCCCTGGAGCTGAAGTGTCCCTAGGGCAGTGACTGGCCCTCCTCACCCCTTCTGTATGAAGGGGTCCCAGACCCTGGTGTGAAGCAGGCTTCCAGAGTGCACATCCTCTTGGGCATGAATTCTAGGAGCCAAGGATGACAACAAAGAATCTGGCCCCGGTGCCCTGGTCCACTGCTGTGATCCTCTCGGTGCCGGGTCACCCAGCTCTCCCACCCAGGGCCTCACGGGACCCAGTGCTAGAGAGGGCGAGAGGCCGGCAGCAGCTCCGACCCGTGCCAGGAGCCCTCCGAGCGGTCCAACCTGTGTCTCCAGGCAGGGGAAGGAGTCCTCTGTGGTCCCCAGACACCAGGCCCAGAGAGCTGCCCGCCCTGTTCACAGGCCCACAGCGAGGGCCCAGGCTGAAGCAGGGCTACTCTCAGAAATTCTGAGTGGTGAGGCCGAAGCAGAAAATAGATCTGACGACGTTGACGCCGGAGGACGGGCTGTCCAGTGTACAGAGGCCATGTACTGGGGTGGGTGTTCTGAGAGAGAGAGAGACTGAGCCAGAGGGGGAGGAGAGATAGAAAGAGAGGTACAGAGAGAAAGAGGAAGAGGGAGAGAGCAAGACAAAAACAGCTGCTTATCTGGAAACGAGAGAGAGGGTTTGGAGAGAGCAGCACAAGCCTGTGGGGTCCCTGTGCATGGGCCAGAGATGAGCGGCCAGGGCTGGGGCCCAGGGAGCCTGCGCATGGGTCAGACACGGGGTACTCTGCCAACACTTGTTGAATTTGATGGGGGATTGGGAGGTGGGGGCAGGTATTTTGCATCCAGGAGAACGAGTGCCCTCCTCACGTGACTGTCCCCATGTGCCTGCGACCACGTGGGCAGCGTGTGCATGCATGTTAGTGTGTGGAGGAGGGCAGGGCTCAGTTTCCCTCTCAGCTGTCCCCACATCCGGGGACCGGGGACGTGTGCAGCCTGCCCCGGCTGCTGGGCCACAGGGCCAGGGTGGTGTCTGGTAGTGGGCGGCCTGACACACGCCCTGGCCGGGGGGGAGGCCCCTGAGCTGTCAGCAGCCAAGGTCGGGCAGGCAGCGAAAGTGAACCGTAAAAGGGCCACTTCTCGCTCTGTTCACTTGACACTCTCTACCCCAGAAGCCACCTGTTCAGCCATCAGTCACCCACGGAGAACACAGCTTTCCTGAAACTGGGAATTGGACAGAGAGTCCCAGGAAGGAGTGAGCACAGGGGCAATGCCCACCCTCTGCCACTCCAGGGGCCTCTACGTCCACCCCCCCACCCCCGGCCCCTGGCAGGCTGCAGGCCGGAGTCTGGACTCTGTGAGCTAAAAAAGAAAAAAGAAAAGAAAGAGAAAACCACTCCTGATTCAGCACAAACCTGCTACATTTGCGGGTCTTGGGAGGGCACAGAAGTGCCCACCTTGGGGGGATCGAGCAGCAGCCCTCACCAGGATGGCGCAGCAAGAACTGTGCCCTGGAGGGGTGACCACTTGAGACGCGCCCGGGTGGGGGCACAATGAGGACGGCCTGGGGTGGGGGTGGCCCCGGGGCCTGGCTGGG
>NW_026000102.1:1425008-1469160 GCF_001458135.2 Marmota marmota marmota
CCCCCCCGCCCCCCTCCCCTGTCCTGTCCGAAAACCCAACAGTTTCAACAAGCAAAGGGAAGCCACGCGGGCTGTCTTAAAGGGGTCGAGCAGAGGCCACCCTGCGCGGGGCACCAGGGGCTGATCCACCTCCTTCTCCACCTCCCCCAGGTTAGGGGTCCTAGAGGAGAGGGCCAGGCTGGTGGGCAGTTGACCCCTGACCCCACTCCCTCCACCCTGGCCCCCGTGGCTGTGGTCTGAGATGCGTCCTTGGCTGGCACAGTGTATCTGAGTCTAGCTCGTTCTCCCCAGGAACTCGTATCGGGCCCCCCACCCTGGTCCTCCCACCGTTTGCTTCCTATGGCTCTGCTCGGCGCCCCCTGATGAGCAGAGCCTTCCGTCTCCTTCCCTGCCCAGAGCTCTTGCTTCATGAATTGCAGTGTTTCACGAGCGTTTACCTAACACACATCCGTGTGTTCAGCTGATGCTTCTTGAGCCCCTCCTCTGAGCCAGGCCTGCACCAAGGACAAAACGCTGACGAGGACTCACCCTGCCCCGGAGGAGCCCAGCATCCAGTGGGGCAGAGGGACAGGCTGCACGACTTGTGAACCCCTCGGTGCTCCAAGAGAGATGGGGGCAAGAAGCACCTCGTGGAAGTCATCACCACAGAGGTGACCAGGGGAAGTGCATTCCAGACCAAGGAACCAACCAGGAGGGCTCAGAGGCAAATGTACCCGGGGGGGGGGGCGGGGTACAAGTGGCAGGAAAGCAAGGATTCATCCACTTGCTCGTCCTGATAGTGGCACTGGTCTCAGATTTGAAAACCAGAAAGCAGGGATCAGGCCTGTGACAATGGCTCCCTGGGGAAGTGATCCTGGTGTTGGTGGTAATATTGGCTGTGGTGCTGGTGCTGGTTATGGCTATGGTGATGATGGCGGTATTGGCTGTGGTGGTGGTGGTGGTAATGGAGGTGACCCTGGTGATGGCAGTGGTGACGGCGGTGGTGATGAAGGTGATCCTGGTCTTAGCTGTGGAGATTGTGGTGGTGATGGAGGTGACCCTGGTGATGGCAGTGGTGTTGGTGGTGGTGATGGTGGCAGTGAAGGTCGTGATGGTGATGGTCGCGGCGGTGTTCACGGTGACTCCCACCTGAGCGAGTGAGGCAGGCCGTGCTGTTGCAGGTAGTGCTGGCGCTCATCGTCGGTGGTGAGCCTGAGGATGGCTGTCACGATGACAGCTGAACAGAACCATAGGGAGTATTTCTCCCTGCGTGTCTCAAGGCAGGAAGCGGAGACGCTGGTCATGCTGTAGGGGAACATCAAGGCCTAAGAACTGACAATTTGGCTACAAGTGTCCAGTGTGATGATGAAGCTAAGGATAGAAACGGGGCAAGAAGCAAAAAGGCCTTGAGCCAGGAGGCGGGCAGAGTTGGGGCCAGTTAGGCACAGGGCTCAGGTTCAAGTCTGGCCGCAGGGGACTTGGTGGCATCCTTTGTCTAGCAGCTGGTGTGGGTGCTGGGCTGAGCCTCGTGGCCTAGAGGACTCCTACAGGCCCGACTTTCCAAATGGACATGAACCACAGCACTGTGAGTCCTGGGGGCTTCCTGGGGTCTGACAGAGGAAGCTGGGGACGGAGGACCCCACGCATCATAAATAAAAGTTACCAAAATGTGTCCTGAGGTTTAAAAAGAACTTTCCCCTCCCTTCTCTTTCAACCCACAGCGACCTTTAGAGGTAGGCCCTGATTCGCTTCACAGACGAGCACCGGCTTTGCCTGGGCCTTCCTTTCTCCTCTTCTTACCCTTGGTAACTCTGTCTGTCCTTCTGGCCAGCTCAGTGGTCACCTCCTCCAGAAGTATCCTGATGGTCACCCCAGTCCTCTGGTGTCCTGGTATCCTCAGTGGCCACAGGGAACTTCTGGAGTCTTGCCTCAGGGTGAGACCGCTCTTGAGCTCAGTGTGGGTAGGGACCTGCCCCTACCTCCAGCCCAGGTGCCCGGCACAGAGCCTGGCTCAGGGGTGCTCAGGAAATGCCAGACTTATTGGCCTGCTGGTATTACTAGCTGACTTTGGGCCCCTCTGATGGCCCTGGCGATGTCCAGAGTTGGCAATCCCACTCCACTCTCAGGCCCTGGGTCAGTGCTTTCTCCTGGCAGTCGGGACACTGGCTGAGCCCCAGGGGAGACGATGGAACATGGGCAGAGGTGGCTCAGCTGACAGCTCAGGACCAGTGGAGGAAGGATTTGGGGCTGGGAATGTAACCGCCATGTGTGGCTCCTATGGACAGAGTCCCTTTTGTATTCTATTGCCTGGCCCAAGGGCTGGCTAATGGCCAGGCGTGTGAATTTGACAGCATCAGACCCAAACCAGCCTTGTCTGTCCTTGACTTGACCCTCCCTGGGTCTGGATTTTTTTTTGTATTGGGAGTTGAACCCAGGGACTCTTAACCACTGAGCCACATCTCCAGCCCCTTTTTATATTTTATTTTGAGACAGGGTCTCACTGAGTTGCTTAGGGCCTCTCTAAATTACTGAGGTTGGCTTTGGACTCGTGATCCTCCTGCCTCAGCCTCCAGAGCCACTGGGATGACAGGCTTGTGCCCCTGGGCCTGTCTTGAAAGAGTGAGCCAAGCTTTGGGGGACTTGGGTGGGACTTTGGCCAGTGCACCAGGCAGCATCCCGGCTGAGTCGCG
The DNA here is from genome assembly GCF_001458135.2 of Marmota marmota marmota. Lineage (NCBI taxonomy): Eukaryota > Metazoa > Chordata > Mammalia > Rodentia > Sciuridae > Marmota > Marmota marmota. The sequence goes on from NW_026000102.1 coordinate 1,427,678, forward strand.
ACACCTCCCCAGGTGCTGGAGGGCAGTAGGAGTCTTCCTCACCCTCCCACCTCTTAACAGTGAGGATGGATGGAAAGGCACTGCTACCCTATGGAAGGAGGTTGATAAAAAATCACAGATTCATGGTATTGTTATTGGCAACAGCAGTAAAATGAGCCGCTCACCTTTTGCACTGTGTTGTTGACTCTCAGAGAGCAGAACCCAGTCACACACGGTGGCCCCTGAGCCCCAGAACAACCCTGAGGGCCGACGGAGCCATAGTCACAGTAAGAGCAAAGGCAGCTCCCTGCCGGGCGCCAGGCCCTGGGTCAGTCGGGTCTGCTGGGGCTCAGGCACCCTGCGCGTGGCAGGCTCCGTAGCTCTGACGAGGTTGTCCCTGCCACCTCCGGCCTCAGCCCATAGAGTGGGCTGCTGCAGCCTAGCACCCCAACAGCCCACCGCAAGGGCAGAGGACACCCTCATGGTCCTGATGTGTCCTCTGCTCCAGGGAAACAAGCCCAGAGTAGGAGCCTTGCTCTGCCTCCAGCTGCCTGCGCCCTCAGCAGCCCCTGGTCTCAGCCCCACCAGGGGCACCAGTGCTCTCCAGGGTTCTGTGACTGCATCCATTTAACACTATATTCTGGGCACCTTAACCTCCCTGACTGTCCAGAGGCTGCAGACATGTGACAAATGGGACCCCCCTGGGGGCTGCCTTCTGGAGGCTCGAGTCCCTGTGGAGGTTACAGACGAGGAAGGGAGACCAGGCAGGAATGGGCCTGTGGGGGCAGTGGGGGCAGGTGCAGTGATAGTGACCAGGGCTTCTGTGAGGGTGGCGATCTCTGATTCCAATAATCGAGAGTCACTCCCTGGGAAGTGGCAACAGAGAGACTGGACCCAGGTCGACTGGCCCCCAGCCCCTGCCAGTGGGTCAAAGCTGGCTGGGTGGCAGTGGACGAGCGTGCTGGTTAAGACTGAGGCTTGGCGACTCGGGAGGCCCCTTTCCCCTCCTCGTGCTCAGCCCGAGCTCTCCTTGCTCTCTTCCTCCTTGGAGGGTCTCTGTCCAGGCAGAGGGCGCGACTTGCTCGGGCTTCAGGGCAGACAGTGGCACAGCCAGGGCTAGAAGTTGGGGCTCTGGACTCCACGCCCTCCACTACCCTGCAGTGGAGTGGAGAGGTCCCTGTCCTCTGGGCCCAGCTGCAAAGAGTCCAAGGCCTCAGGAAGGAGGCAGTGGATGTGGTACAGGGAACTCAGGCCTATGGCTTCACACACCCAACTCCGGGGTCACCCCAGGGCAGAGGTTCTGTCTTGCTGATATGGCAGCTGCCAGTTACCTGGCACCTGGCCGGGTCAGGCACCTTCCGCCTGCCATCTCATACAAACCCCACTGCCGCTGGTGGACTTCATTTCACTGGGGAGGAAACTGAGGCTCAGAGAGGTGAAGGAGCTTGCCCCAGATTGCACAGCAGGAAGAGGGCCGAGTAGTGTCCCAGCCCAGCTCTGCTGACATCACCTGCCTAGGGACTCACCTGGTCAATCAAGTATGGCACCCTGTGTGCAGGTATTTCTTCCCACTTTGCACCAGGCAGTGTTTTGGGGCTGAGGACAAAGACAGTGTCCGTTTTCTCAGGAAGCTCAGCTTGGTCAGGGCCGTGGTCTAGACTAACACCAAACAGACCTTTTGCTTACTGTAAACACCATATAGCTCCTTCTTGCCCCTTCCTCTGGTTTTGACACAAAATTCACCTTCTCAGATGTTTCTAGGATACTTGGTCGAAGGTTTCTGGTCCATCTTTCATTTAATTTATTTCCTTTTCGTTTTGCTTCTTTTCTTTTCTTTTTCTTTTTTCTTTTTTTTTTTTTCGGTAAGAGGATTATACCCAAGGGTGCTATACCTTTGAGCCACATCCCCAGCCCTTTGTAGGTTGAGACAGGGTCTCACTAAGTTGCTTAAGGCTTTGATAAGTGGCGGAGGCTGGTCTTGAACTTGCAATCCTCCTGCCTCAGCCTCCCGAGCATCTGGGACTAGAGGTGGGCACCACTGCCTGGCTCTTTCCTTCCTTCCTTCCATCTCTTTCTTTTCCTTTTTGGCTCTTATTATTCTCTAAACACCATGCACCCAGTTCCTGTGAGTTGGTTACTGTCTCTTCCGCTGGGTCAGAGCTTGGCAAGCTGTAGCCTGTGGAATGTAGCCCGTGACCACCTCTTCGTGTTTGGGGGGGGAGCTAAGAATGACTTTTACATTTTTAAATGGCTAAAAAGTAATCAAAAGAAGAGTAATATTTTGTGACATGTGACAATGACATGAGATCCAGATTCCAATATTCATAAAGTTTTATTGGAATACAGCTGTCCTCACTCATTCACATGCTGCGGCTGCTTTTGCGCTGAGATGATGGAGCTGAGCGGCCACCACAGACTGTCTGAGGCGCCCTCATTGCTGCTCAGAGTACTGCAGATGTCAGTGCCGGGGTGGTAACTCCATGCTGCCTCTTAGCCCACAAACCCTAAATACCTTCTATCTGGCTTCTTCTTCTTCTTCTTTTTTTTTTTAAGAGAGAGAGAATTTTAATATTTATTTTTTAGTTTTTTTTCGGCGGACACAACATCTTTGTTTGTATGTGGTGCTGAGGATCAAACCCGGGCCGCACGCATGCCAGGCGAGCGCGCTACCGCTTGAGCCACATCCCCAGCCCCCTCTCTGGCTTCTTGTAGACGTCTTTAGACCCCTGCACTAAAATGTTGCTGACCATCAGAAAGCAAGGTCCCTGGGCTGGGGGCTGGGATGTGCTCCATGATAAAGAGTCTGCCTCACATGCAAACCCCTGGCTTCAATCCGTAGTGCAAAGAGAGAGAGAGGGCTGGGGCTAGCATGTGTGAGGCGCTGGGTTCGATTCTTAGCACTGTGCGTAGATAAAATAAGGTCCACCAACAACTAAAAAAATTTCAAAAGAGAGAGAGAGAGAGAGATAGAGAGAGAGAGAGAGTGCTCCCCAAGGCAGGGAGTTTGTGTCTGTTCATTTACTGCCATGTTGCGGGCATTTACAACAGCGTTGGGACTTTTGCTTCCAGACATGATGTAACAAGTGCCAGATTTACTCTCTCCCCTTAGAGTACCAGAAACATGAGCAAAAAAATCCATGAATCAATGGAATTCAGAATTGGATGATAGGCAGTGCAGGACCATGATCCCCAGGCGAAGGCAAACAAAGGACGAGGGTCCTGTGACAGCCCCGGGTCCTGCCTGAAGAGCACTGGGAGGCCAGAGCGTGAGGAAGGAGGGAGCAGGCCAGTCAAGCTTGTTAGTCCCACAGAGTCCAGGACCCAGAATGGAGTTCAGGAAGATGGAGCAACTAAAATCTGGGGGACAAAATGATGAAGAGGAGGGAGGGAGGTCACAGAGAGACATGCAGAGATCATGTGAGCTGGGGTGAGAGAAAAGACCTCCGACCCCCCGGGGAATCTTCTGGATTAGGCCTAGTCTAATTGCAAGTTGTTCCCAAGCAGCTCAAAAGCGAGCCTTGACAACAGCAAACCAATTTCAAATAACTCGACCGCATCCCAGAACAAAGCAGCAATCTTTAAAAGAATACAACAGAATCCAGCACCAACACTGTGGAGTTTAAAGTGTCAGTGGAATAAATAAGTGAACCGCGGAGGGTGAGAGCTGGATCTCTCATGGTTGGAGGAGGTTACAGACTCACAGGCAGGAAGGCTGGAATGAACCCTGTGGGTCAGCGATGGAGACGTCAGTATGAACCCAGGTTTAACTTAAAGCAGATTCAGATGGGCAGATAACAGAAACGATTCTAGATCTGTGTACGAGAGGTTATGCTTCCTGAGAGGGCTAGTGACAAGGAAACCCTGGCAGCAATGGGCGCCCCCAGCCACCTCTCAAATTCTAGTACAGTTCTCCAGGAAGAGGGGAAAGGGCAGGCTGCAGGCCCAGGGCAGGGGCACAGTCAGAAGAGCTTGCGGTACCAGAAGGTAAGGACAGGCTCCAGTAGCACAGGGCATGTCACAAGCACCCAGGAAACAAGCTGAAAGAGCTCTCATGGGCCAAAGATGGAACACTTTGGACAAGAAAATAAAATAAATATTGGATTATAACCCAAAGTACAAAATAAGTATGTGTGAGTCCATATATGAATAAATAAAATGGGGGGTAAGTCTTTTTCCAGAATAATTTCCAATAATATGTGTAGATAGTGCCCCTAAAGGAGGTAGAGCTTATTTCAAATGTTGATTGCAATTTTTATCTGCAGAAGTTTAATTGGAGCTTTCTCAGTATTTCTGAGTCTGGGTTACACTTAGTGGCTTGCTTCTGAAGGATAGAGAGGAAAAAAGCAGGGGCTGGGGTGGTGGCTCAGTGGTAGAGCACTTGCCTAGCAGGTGTGGGGCACTGGGTTCAGTTCTCAGCACCACATAAGAGTAAATTAATAAAATAAAGATCCATCAGCATTTAAATTTTTTTAAAAAAGAAAAAAAAGCAGTGACTTTACCATTCCTAGTGGAGGAAACCGGCAACCACCACCTCAGCTGGCCCATGAGGGATGACATAATGTGGCTTCGCCTTCTGGAGAGGATGTCACACAATCCCCAGGAGGATGCCCTGCAAAGGCCCTTCACCTCGGTTGTGTGCCTTCTCCAAACCCCACAAGTCCAGCCTGACCACGGGAGAAACTAAAGACAAACCCAGGAAGCATACAGTGAGCATTCCCCTCCTCAAGATGGTCAAGGTCTACACTGTGTACACAACCAGAGATTGGAAAACTGTGCTCTACCTGTGTGATAAGAATTGTAGTGCATTCCACGGTCATATATAAATTTTAAAAATTAATTTAAAAAAAGATGGCCAAGGTCTTAGCAAGAGACTAAAAAGTGATCACAGACCAGAGGATACGGGGGAGAGGCATGGCAACAAGTGTCATGTGACGTTTGGGATTAGATGCTGGAATAGAAAGAGGACGTTGATGGAAAAAAGAAAAAAAAAAGGTGAATCCCAAATACAGTTTGGAGTTTAGCTAGCATAATGTGCCAACGTCAGTATGGTAGTTTTGAAAAATGTGCCACGGTGACGTGAGACATTAGCAATGGGAAGACTGGGTGGGCAGCGTGGGGACATTATCTGCACTATCTTTACAGCCTTCCAAAAGCATATTTTTGTGGTGCTTGGGGTTGAACCCAAGGCCTTACATGTGCTAAGCTAATGTTCTACCTCCGAGTCAGCCCAAAGTTAGAATCATTTTTTTTTTATATTCTTCAGTGCTAGATATTGTTACCAGGTCCTCTTACATGATAGACAAGCACTCTACCATTGAACTCTCTCCCAGCCCTTTCAGCTTTCCTATAAATCTAAAGTTATTTTAAGTTTTAAAGTTTATTTTTTAAATGTCCAGCCTTCAATAAAAATTACCAGGCAAGCAAAAGCAAGGACAGAGGCAATCATGACTCACAACCAGGAGAAAAACCAGTCAATAGAAGTAGACCTAGAAATGTCACAGAAGGTGGAGCTGCAGACAGGGTTGTTTGTGGCAGCAGTCATGAAGGCTCCGCTCATGTTCAGGAAGGAACAGAAGCATGAGAGATGCAGAAATACTGAGAAAGCTCCAATTAAACGTCTACAGATAAAAATTGCAATCAACATTTGAAATGAAAATGGACCCACAGGTCCAAGAAACTCAGATGGGCCCCAAACAGAAGCAATTTGAAGGAATCCATAGGACAAATTGCTAAAAACCAGTGAACAACAACAACAACAACAAATGCCTAAGAACAATAATGACAGAACAGTGTTTGGGCGAATCGGTAAATATGTCAAATAGTGAAGTTAACAACCATTCTAGAATGTGACCCAAAAGCTAAGGAGCGGGACTGGGGATGTAACTCTGATAGAGTGCTCGCCTAGCATGCACAAGGTCCGGAGTTCCACCCCCAGCACCACCAAAAAATAAAATAAAATAGAAGGTATGGAGAAGAATAATAAAACAGGATGAAAGGACAAGGGAGGGCTGGGCCCAGGGGGAGGGCTATGCTCTTTCCACAGGGTGGTTTTAGGAACAGGGCATTTGAGTAGACCCTAGCGGAGACGAGGGAGCCGTGGATCTCCAGGAAGCGATCCCACACAGAGGATCGCTTGTTCAAAGGCCCTGAGAAGAAACCATGTTCATGTTCTGGTGTGTCCAGGGAGGAGCAGGTCAGAGTAGCAGAGCAGGCAAGAGGGAGAGACAGGGTGTGGATGGTGAGGCTGGGCTTTGTGGTCAGCGTTAGGTCTTTGGCTCCTACACCAGGTGAGACGGAGTCCTTGGAAACCCTTGAGAAGTGGTAAGGTCTGAACGAGGTTGCAGAAGTTTCTCTCTGGACCAGGTGGGGACAGGGAGACGGTTAGGAGCCACCACAATGGCCCTGAGGGGGAAAGGATGTGGATGCAGAGAGGGCCACGCCAGTGGGCTTGGCGAGCGATGGTTGGATGGATTCCGGAGGAGTTTTGAAAGCAGAGACACCAGGATTTGCCCAAGGGTGTGGGTGTGGGGGTAGGCAGCCAGGCAGGAAAAGACTCCAGAGTTTCTGGGCCTGGGTTGTTAGAGGAATCAAGCTGCTGTGTTAAGAAGGGAAGACTCCACGGTCATCGAGTTTGGGGTGCAGTGGGGATGAGGGGAGCAAACGAACAGCCGTGTCCTGCCACAGTGGCAGACATCGGCAGGAACCACCCCGCTCCTTCTAAATGTTCTTAGTTGTGGCCTCAAAATCCCCTCTGCACACACTATAGGTCCCGCGTGGTCTGCCAGGAGACACGGGGTGGAGCAGTGGCGGAGTGGCACAGGGGACCGGTCCCTGGGCTCCCAGGGCTTCCATCCTGGCTCCACCCCTGGGGCTTTGGGCTTATGATTTGGGATTAAGTAGCTCATTTCATGATTCTGAGCCTCAGTTTCCTTACTTGTTAGTGTGTTGGAAATTCCTAGTTGCCTGATTATGAAATGGGGTGATACTTGGCATTTCCCTCAGTGGGGATGAGATGGCGGATGGCGCAACACAGAAGGGCCCATAAATGGTGGCTGGTACAGGCCACCACAGCTACCTGCCAGGTTGCAGACTTTGTGCAAGGAAGAGCCAACTTCATGGCCCCAGGAGCAGGTGAGCAGGGAACAGAGGACCCTGGAACAGAACGAGTACCCAGGTTTGATCTCTGCCCCGTGGGTCCTTGGCCAGAGTTCTGGAGAGAGCCCTGCACGGGCCCAGATGAAAATCCTCCCATTTTTGGACAGAGTGGGCTGTCGTTGAAATATAAGAAGTCCCTGTTGAAAAATGTCCCTGCTGTGAGCACCGCTGGGTGGATTAGCTGGCATTCCTTCTCCTCCATTGAGCGGAGTCACAAGCTAATAAATATTTCAGAATTGGCTGTATTCAATCCAGCCCTTGTCCCGTTTGACGTCTGTTCTCTCAGCTTTCAGAAGGAGACAGGTGCAGATGGATGAAGAGGGATTTAATTACTAAACATCTCCAGCTCGCGATATGCGGACACATGCTGTCCCGTGCGCGCACCTACTGCACACGGTCACGCACGCCCCGCGCACCCACACAAGTGTGCACACACGGACCCTCAGCACACGCACACCAAGTGATCGCCCAGTCCTGTGCTCTGTTCAGAGGAGCCACATCGGAGCACAGGGCCAATAGTCCATGTGGACACACGCATGCCGATGTGTGTGTGGGACCCTGGGTGTCCCCGGGAGCGTGTTTACAGTCCATGTGCACCATGTACGTGTCCGATATGTTAACAACGTGCACACACCCAATACCACAGCCATGCAGATGTTCATTTCTATGCATACATATGTGACATGTTTCTGGGATAAGCAAAATTCAAAGGCACTTCCTTTGTCCAGCCGTGTTGCTCACTCCAGGGGACACTGGGGACTCAGCAGAAACGCAGATGGACAGTGGCATCTAGGTCCTCACAGCACAGCTTCTATTTTTCTTGACATGATTGAGCACATGCACGACACACATGTGTGTGTGATTCGGGGCTAAGATGCACGTCCTCTCTCCTGTGTCCAGGGCTGCCATGAACACCCATGAGGGTGAGTGCGCCTCTATCTGGGCACACTCGTGTGCACACAGGCATGTGCACACACACGCTCGCCCCTCTGCTGGGAGCCTCAGCTCTTTCCTCTTCTGCGAGAACGTGCCCAGCCTCTCGCTACTGGCCCTCTGGGGGGCTGGGGGTCTCAGAGGTCTCATTTCTACTGTCCATCACCAGCGTTTGGCCCTGAGGTGGAGGGGGAGGACATGCCTCTGGGTCCTGCCTCAGTGGTGACGGTTGGGGCCAGGAAAGGGTTGGGAGAGAGGAGATGAAGATGGGTAGAATGTGACCAGCCGCCATCCCTTAGGGTCCCTCATAGGCACCTTCAGGGTAAGGACACATCACTAAGACCCACTGCAGGTTGGAGAAGCCAGGACAGCCGGCATCTCCTTTGTCCCCATTCACACCTTGCTCGGGTATTGATGGAAGAGCACCTTGGTGTCAGAGAAGACCTGGGGACTGTTATCTGCTCTGTGCTGAGAAGCAATCCCTAAGGGGCTGGTTCCCAGTGGGTTAGCCTCAGCCCTCAGGGGCTAGCCTCAGCCCTGCTGTCAACAGAACCCAGCCGTGAGTTTTTTTCCCAGAAAGAGCCATTGCAAACAGACAGGGGGTGTGAGGCTTCCAAATAACCAATCAGTAGACCCTATGGAAATGCATGCAAATGAAAGATGCAAATCAGCACCGAGTCTTTTTGCATCTGTAACCGGCCCAGACCACCTGCCTGAGGTGATCACTTCCTTCCCTTTGTCAGGAAGGATGGGAGCTGAGTGCAGCAGGAAGCCGGCCGGAGGTCTGAGGACCCTGTGTGCTGACAGGGGCCATTCCCCGTCCCTCAGCTCTCTGCATGGCCACACCTGGCAGCCCCTCCCCCATTCCAAGTGCCCACTCACAGACCATGCACACTCAGCTTTGCCCAATGCACTCTCACACGAGTAATGCACAGCGCCCCACCTTCATATTGGCAAACACACATTCGCACTGTTGCACGCTTGCTCACACATGAATCACTCCCGTGCATCACAAAACATGCCTGCACACACTTTTCCTTGACCAGGAAGGAGCCTGTGCGCTTGTGCCCCATCCAGATCAAGAGTCCAGGATCCTGGGCTACGGTTGTGGCTCAGAGGCAGAGCGCTTGCCTAACATGTGTGAGGTACTGGGTTCGAACCTCAGCACCACATAAAAATAAATAAATAAAATAAAGGCATCGACAACCACCCCCCCAAAAAAAGTTCTGTGGATGTAGCTCAGTGGTACAGTGCCCTTGGGTTCAATCCCCAGTACCCACCCACCCCCCAACAACAACAACAAAAAAGAGTCCAGGATCCTGCCAGGCATGGTGGCATACATGTAATCCCAGCAATTTGGGAGGCTAAGGCAGGAGGATCACAAGCTCAAGCCTCAGCCTCAGCAAGTTAACAAGGCTCTAAGCAACTTAGCCAGACCCTGTCTCAAAAGGAAAAATAAAAGGGCTGGGGTGTGGCTCAGTGGTTAACACCCTGGGTTCAATTCCCAGTACCAAAAGAGTCCAGGATCCTGGGGAGGCGGGCAGCGGGGGCACGAGGGTAGCCAAGTGTTCCAGGAGAGTCCTCTTCCTGGGGGCTGCCCAAGGGGTAAGTGGTCTAGCCTGGTCCCCTGGGATTCCCTGATGGATGGAGACCCCTTTCAGGAAGGGTCCCACAGCCTCTGGGAAGGGAGGGCAGGCACCCCCGAGGAAGATGCCTGCCTCAGGGAGCGGTAATTGAGGGGTAGGGAATTAGATAATCAGTACCGCCAGGAAGTGGGGATGTGCCCGTGTTGCCTTTGTTCCTAGAGTGAGCAGTCAGGGAGGGAGGGAAGGAAGCCAGCCAGGCTGGGGGTGGCTGGAAGCGGGAGCAGGGTCCCGCCCCTCCTCCGCACAAGAGGTGACACTGGGCACTGTCAGGCCCCAAGCCCACCTGGAGGAGGTCCTGGGGGGTCAGCTGGGCCTCCGAGGGACCTGGGACTGCTTCCTTGCCCCTGAGCCACACCACTGGCTTCTCCCGGGCCCCGGTGCACCACAGGCTAAGAAGCGCCTAGGAACGCAGAGGGCCCGAGTTTGACCCCTTCCATGAGAGCCTGGGGAGCCCCTCCAACGCTCTGAGCCTCAGGGCCTCCCTGGGACCCTCCCTGCAGGCAGGGTGCCCTTCAAGGCTCACCAGCACTGATAACCAGGTGCATGCCAAGCTCAGAGCCGGTGCCAGGCTGGGCTGGGGCCTTGTGCACAGCCCCGTCCAGCCTCCCAACACCAAGAGGCCAGGGCTGTGTCATTATTCCCCCCGTTTCACCTCTGGCCAAACCGAGGCAGGGGCCATCACAGGAATGGCAGGGGTGGCACCTAGGCAGAGGCAGAGCCTGTGCTGCCAGGGCCTCGATTCCTCAGCCAGGGAGGAGTCCACAGGCTGCTTGACATTGGGTCACCCAGGACATGGGCGATGACAGTAGCCTTTGAGAAGGAGCAGCCCCCTTTTCCTGCCTCCCTTTGACCCCCAGCTTCAAACCCCCAACACAGCCCTCGGCCCCAGGCCTGCTCCGCACACCCTCCGGAGCCCCTCGCTGAAGTCCGCCATGCACAGTGGCCCTCAGGGGTTCCTTCAGAAACTCCTCTCCCACGAGATCTCTGAGGTGCCCCTTCCAGCCTTGAATGGGGGGATTCTGGCCACCCCACGGTGCTGGGCACTTCCCAATGCACTCTCCGCATCACGGTTGCCCTGATGCAATTGCTGAGCCCGGGGTGAGCAGGGACCTTGGTTTCCCTGCTGTCACAGGAGGGAGCTGGACTAGTCCCCATCCCTCCTCAGATCCTCCCATCTCTCCCCGCAGACCCCGGTGCTGGAGGCCACGCCCCGAGTGAGTAGGAAGGTTTCCCAGCCTGCAAGGGCTTCTGACCACCCTGCAAAGATGGGCCGAGCCGCGGCCTGCTGTGGGCATTCGTTCCTTCCCAAATGCCACCACCGCCCTGTTTCCCGTCTGGCGCTGAGTGGTCGGAGCCCTGGAGCAGGAGTCCCAGCCCAGGGGCCTTATCTGGCTGCACCTTCCTCACCTGATGGGGCAGGTGAGCAGGACACACGACAGGACTCATTTCCTCCCCGCCTCAACCCCGAGTCCTCAGGGGTCAAATGGGATGCTCAGGGGTTACTGGGGTGGACAGACAAGCCAATAAAAGCCGAGTGTGATATCTGTCCCGAGTACTGGGTCCAAGCCCAGGAGGAGTCTAAGTGCTTCACTCGCGGCCCCTCCTCCCGCCCCACCAGCTCGCTACAGACTCATCGGACCCCTGCCCTTCCCTCGGTCTGGCAGGCCACGGGCCCTGCCCAGATCTGCCTGGCTTGCTCCCCACCTGGCCTGGGATTGACCTTCCCTGGTCCTGGCCCCTGGCCCACCTTCCCTCTCCACTCCCCTTCTTCTGGTGGAGCTGATGTGCATCTGACTCTGCCCACAATGCCCATCCCGCCCTAGGACCAGAGCTCGGCCAGGGCAGGGGGTTTGTGTCACTTTTGTTCACTGTGGCTTTTCTGGTGCCCAGACCCCTGCCCACCATGTCCACCCATTTCACAGATGAGGAGACTGAGGCCCAGGGAGGTTCTGCGAGCTGCTCAAGTGGGCGGCAGGGACAGAGTCCAGGCTCCCCAGGATTTCCCAGCCCTGTGAGGAGCCCCCCCTCCCCCGCACCCTCCAGCCATCCCATCCCCCGCACCAGCGTGCCCTAAGTGGCGGTGGTGGTAGAGATGGGACAGTCTGCCCACCTGCTCGGGGCCGGAGGCTGGAAGGGGCCACTGGAAGCTGTGGAGGAGCCTGTCTGCTCCCTGCCCCTCCAGGCTGCCCGCCCCACCCGAGGCTGGAAACCCGACACCCGCAGCCCATCTGCTTCTAGGCCTCTGTCCTCCGCCCCTGGAGGCCTCTGGGCCTGCGGCTGGGAAGCTGTGATTGTTTGGGGCTGAATGGGCAGGCCTGGCGCCCATGCCAGGTGCACCATTGTGAGGGCCCTGACACCTGCCTGGCGGGGGCACGGACCCTTGGCTGGCTGAGAGGAGCTGCCCACCCGCCTCCCGGGGCTGGGGGTCCCAGCTCCCCCTGCTCCCCAGGGCAAAAGGCCCCAACCCAGAGTCCCTGCCTGTCTGGGGTGGCCTCTGAGGCCCCTCCAGCCCCACACCCCTTTCCTCTCTCTGCTCTCAGCCCTGGTGAGGCCAGAGACACCATTGGCCATAACCAGAGGCACAAACTCTGGGCCTCAGTTCCTGGTCTGTAAAATGGGGCTAATCATAAAACCTGCAGAAGGGGCATTAAGTGGACCAAAGGCTGAGATCCGGAGGCCACGCTGAGCACGTGGTGGCCGTTGGAGAAAAGCAATTATCACGATTAAGACCTAGCAGTGCGCAGGCAGGAGCCCAGGGGAGCTGGTCTCAGCCCCAGCAGGCCCCGAGCCCCCAGCCGCCCCNGCCCCCGCGCGTGGCTGTCTCTGGCTGGAAGGGGTCGGAGAAAAGGGCACAGAGCCTCCCTGGCCGCCTTTCCCTCTCTTTGTGGTCTCCTGGAGAGCCATTGGCTGCTGCCTGTGATATCCTGAGAGATGTGACAATTAATTTTCTTTTAATCAAGGTCGGATGAAGTAAATTGGTGCGGCTCTGCAGCCCTTCATTTTCTGTTTTTGCAGTAAGGCAAAACAAATATGATCAAATTACGCTCCTCCTCACCTTATTGAATTAGGAGGCATGACGGATCAGAGGGAGCGAGTGTTCTGGGCCACGTAGACCCCCTGCCCCTCCCTGCCTAGCCTCCGCCTCCTGGATTCCAACAGGTCACCTTCCCCAGAGACCCCAGGGGGTTGGAGGACAGCGCCTGGCGTGGCTGGTGCTCAGTGAGCGAGGGACCCAGGGACTCCTGCGCTGGGCACAGGGTAGAGGCGCTCAGGCTGGGAGAAGGACTGGCCTTGGGGAAAACCAGCCCCTGTCCTGTAGTCTAGAGCCTCCCTCTTCCTAGGCGCCACTGGCAGGTGGGGGGTCCTTCCTCTGCGCCCCGCGCTCTGTGAGCTGAGGGAGGGGCTCCTGGGTCCACAGAAGTCCCCCACACAGTAGGAGTCGGGCAGTGCGGGCTGACTTGGGGGTGGCTTTAATTCGTCCCCGTGGAGGGGCTGGGGCTTCTGCCAGCAACCGAGACAGATGCCCACAGCCCTAGGCTCTGTCATTGGTGCCACGCCGAGATCAGGTCTCAGGGCCACCAGAGCTCATGCTGCCATGCGGGCTCAGGGAGATGCTGAGTGGTCTGGAAGGGTGCTGGCCCAGGGACAGCAGGGAGGGACCCAAAGACGGTCCTCAGCAATGCCCGGACCAGCTCAGGGAGAGGACGGCCAGGTCACCCGGCAGGAAGGGTGCCCCAAAGGGGCCGGCCGTCCCTCGGGGCTGTGAATGTGCACTGGCACACCAGGGGACTCGGATCCCAGCTCCTTTCTGGAACATTTTAGGTTTTCTTTCACCCTCTCTGCAGTGAGCATGTCCACGGTCATCCATCCCAGAGCCCAGTGAGTACAGTGACCTGTCCAGGCGATGTCCCACGGAAGGCCCCCAGAGGATGTCGGTCAGCACCGGCACCTTCTAGCGTCATGTTCCTATGGCTGACGTCGCTCAGAGGCCAGGAGAACTGGCTGTACGAGGGTGCCCCCGCCCAGCCTCCTTCTCTGAAGCAGAGGATACCCCCAGGACCTCGTGGGGTCAATCCCAGGGTCCACTGGCTTATCTGGGGCTTTCAGTGTGTGGGACCCTCATCCTCCGCTGCGGGCAGAGCCCTGTCCCAGGCAGCACAGGGGAGGAGGCGTTGACACCACGGTCACTTCCGAGGGAGCCCACAGCCCAGCTGGACATACACGGCGGGAAATCCCATGAGAAATCGACAAGGGCACAAGGCAGAAGAAGCCCGGAGATGCCACCCGCAGCCTGGGGGAAGGCAGCTGGCCCCAGGGCACCCGGGCAGGGGCCGCCGGCAGGAGGCCAGGGAGTTAGAGACAGGGCTCCGCGGGAATCTGGAGGCGAGGAGCAGGCTCTGGGTGAAATGGGAGGGACCGGGAGGCTCAGGGCTGAGGCAGGTCCCCAAGAGGACGATGGCAAGTGGGGTGGCCCAGCTCAATCTGGGCGAGGTCGGCTATGAAGACGCCCACAAATGAAGCCCTCGACAGTCATCTGGGAAGCACCTGCCACAGCCCACAGGGTCCACCTGGACCCACAGAGCTGCTTCTCCTGGGAATTCCAGGTGCTTAGGAGACACATATGTAATTATTTTACTATTTACCAGCAGGGCTAGGGATGGAACCCAGGGCTCACACGTGCTAGGCAAGTGCTCTTCCACTGAGCCCTGCCCCAGCCCTGGCTCTGGGCATTGTGGTATAGGAAGGCTCACGCCAGAGCCTCTGGGCATAGACTGGGCAGCCTGCTGTCATGGGCAAGCTTTGGGCTTCCTGTGTCTATCATATCTGGACTCTGTGATATGGGACAAGTGACTTGACCTCTCTGGTTAAATGGGATGAAGCTCACAGGCTGTGCTATGTGGCCCCAGCAAATTCCTTGATGCCTTTGAGCCTGCCCTGCCTGGGGGAGTCAGCTGACTGACACCCGGTCCTCGGCCTGGGCTGGGGTGTGAAGCAGGGGTAGTGCCTGAGTCCAGGAGCAGATGGGTGACCCTGGACATTGCTCCATGGGCCATTCCTGCATGCGTCTGCTGTGTCCGTGGCCTGAGCTGTAGGACCAGTCTCAGGGTGGGGACTTCTCAGCAGCTGAGTCACTACCCCTGGGGTACACCAGTCACCCAGATGGGGCAAGATCATGACATATATTTATCTCTGCCACCTCCCCAGTACCTCCTCTTCCCCTTCCTTTTCCTGTCCTTCTTCCTCCCTTTTTTCAGCCATTGGATGGGCCCAACTGATGCTGCGACTACTCAGCCCCAAATCTTTCCTCTCCTAAACAAGGTCTGTGGTCCTCCTAGGCCTTCTGTCTCATCTTCTCTAAGTTCAATGACAGTAGAGTAGCTGCCACTAATTGAGTACTTACCAATTATGAGCTACTTTGCATACATTAAATCTAATCCCTTATTTGCCAGTTGAATTGTTACTATTATTATCCCCATTTTACAGATGATGACAAGACTCAGAGAAGTTGAGTGGCCTGCCCAAGGTTGGAACGAGGAGTGGCTAAGCTGGCATTTTAACCAGGTGGCACTGATGTCAGAGCTTCTGATCCTTCCAGGATGTACTGTGCCATTTGTCTTCAAAGCTCCTAATTCCCTAGGGGTCCTCCCTAGGCCCAGAGCCCCTGCCCCCAGGAGTGTACACCTTGTTCCCACAACACGGACTTGTCCCAGATCCTGTCCTCGGCTAGTCCCAACCCCTTAGCCAGTCCGTTTAATGAGTCGCCTCCCTCCAGGACCTGGCTAACTCCAGCACACAGAACCGTCCATAGATGCTGCCCCTAAGGCAGGCCAGTGTCGGGGCGGGGTCTCCGGCGCCTGTCAATCTGCGGCAGGCCCGCGGGTGGGGTGGGCTCCCGGGGCCACGCCCATGGCTGCAGCCGCCCTCCCCACCCAGGCCCGGACACACGGTGGAGGGGCAGCGGGCGCCCAGCTGGTGAGCGGCGATCCCTCCTTATCCGGCATCAGCGCCTCCTTTTGCAGCTGAAGTTTCAGATCAGAGCTCGTTTTCACTCTGATGCTGGGGCTGCGAGGGGTGTGGAGAGGGATTCCAAGGTGGCGCCCCTCCCCCGCCAGAGCACGTGTCCACTGTCAGAGAGATGCTGCGGGGACACGGGCCAGGGTGGCCATGGGCAGGCACCGGGCCGCTCCTTTTTCTGTTTTCCAAACCAGAAGGGCTTGGCTGGGTTTCTGTCCCCGCTGATTATTGAGGTCACATCTATGCATTCTGTGAAGTTCAGGCCACGCAGGAAAGAGGTCGCCAGCCCGCACTCCCTGCATCCACAGCGGGCAGTGCCTGTCCACACTGGTGTGTCCCCACAGAAGCCCCTGCCTGCTGTGGCCCGCAGAGCTGGGTGACAGGCCGCCGGGTTGCTTTCCCCCTTCACAGGCCACGGGTTAAAGGCTGTGCCGGGTGACCCGAGGCCCTGGCTCCCTGGCCCTGTCGTGGGAATCGTTGCTGGCCTTGGTCCTTCCTGGCCAGGCCTCCAGCGGCTGCCCCCTATTGCTTTCCCTTCCTGTCCCTCCTGCCAGAGATGCCTCAGTGTCCCCTGTCCTCTGGCTCCATCTGTCCATCCACGGAGGGGGACTCGGCTCACAAGGATGTGAGTTGGTCCAGGCGGCTGCAGGGAGCCTGGGGTGGAGCCAGGCCCCTGGTTGAAGCCTCGCTGGCCCGGGGACCCCAGGACCAAGGCTCTGTGGGCCGCGAAGCCTGATTCCCCCTGGGAACTCGGGGAGGGGAAGACGGCTCCGCAGGGCGGCCAGGCGCTGTTGGGCACACACGGGCTCAGTCCTGGGCTTAGGGACATGGTGGCAGCTGACAGCCTCCGGCTGGGGTCCTCTGGAGGTGGCAGCCTTAGGGACAGGGGAGGGCTGAGAAGTGGGGGCAAGCGGCCCTTAGGAGGGGACACTCTTCCAGAAGGGAGGACCAGGAGGGGAGGAGAAAGGGGGCAGGGCTGGACCCTGTGCGGCCAGCAGCCGCCGGGCCAGGGGCTGGTGGATGAAGGATGGCGTGGGCCGGAAACCGCGTGTGTCAGCAGCGGGCATCCCCGCCAGGCGCGGAGCTGCCAGGCAGAGGCACTCACAGGGCCAGCGGAGAGGCCGGGAGCGCTGGAGCCATCCGTCTTTGGTAGGGCCGCTCCCACCCGAGATCCTGGCTCCCCCCTCTGCTGCCGGGGCCCTGCGTTTGGGGGTCCCCCTCCTTCTTCCTGAGCCCCTTGCCTTCTGCGTTTCCCCAGGAACGTCCTTCATCCGGCCCGCAGGGTTCGGGTCACCCCACGGAACGCGGGCTCCGTGCCACCGTACACTTCGGAGAATCATTAGCAGAAATCATTAGCTGGGATCCAGCCTCCCCCATAAATCTCCCCTGCACCTGGATCATTTGTCCGCGCCTAATTTCCATCTCCCGAACTTTATGATTTGTCCCTGGTTTGATGAGCGTTTCTCCCATCAATTGTGCCGTAAGTGCTTGCAGAGAAGGACCCCCTGCGCTGACCCCATCTCAGACAGACGGGTCTGGGCTCCTCGCCCCGCGGGCCGCTGCTGGAGGCCCCCTCCCCAGCCCCCCCAGCTCGTCCCTCAAAGGGCAGCTTAAAGACGCTGTGCCCGCAGCCTCCCTTGGGAAGGAGGCCCAACTGGCCCCGGCGTGTGGCTGGAATCAAGGGGACGGAGGAAGGGGGGAAGAGCCTGTGGCTGGGTGGGTAGCCTGGTTTCTTATCTTTGCCCCCACTCGCTGTGCGACCTCAGGCATGTGGCTCTCCTTCTCTGAGTCTCAGTTTCCCTCAGGTGCGGAGCAGGGAGGATGCTGCCCATCTTTCACGGTTGTTGTGTGAGTTGGGGTCATTTGTGCTTTCCCATGTTCAAAGCCGTTCAGGAAGTGTGTCTGCTCGGCCCCTTGACGCTCCAAAGAGCTACGTACCCTGCTCTTTGGTGCAGAAGGAACAGCAAAGAGTCACACACTGGTGAAAAGGGAATCGGCAGCCACCTTGGCGGTTGAGAGTGAGGGCCTTTGTGCCTGGTAGACATGGGTTTGAGTCTTGCATCTCCCACTAACTAGCTGTGTGATGTTGGGTAAGTCCCTTGACCTCTCTGTGGCTCCGTTTCTCATCTGTAAAATGGAGGTGAAGCAAGCACTAAACACTTAGTCCAGGCAGGATGTGACCCCCACAGCCACGGTTGTTTTGTCACTGTGAGGCACAAAGAGGGACAGAGGTGTTCCTAAGGCACATTAGAAACTGGAACAGGTGAATGAGAGTATCAGAACAACGTAGAGGGACGGGAGCGCTGGTCCACGGGGTTCTTGGGGACAGGATCCCAGGCCTTGCTTAGTTGCCCAACAGCTTTTGGAAATGTCAGACAAATCCCAGGAAAGGGACTGAGAGGAGGTGAAGGACAGGACTCCGGACTCTGCACCCGAGGAAGCAGGGTGTTCCCAGGACCTGTCCTCGGAGGCTGTGGGGCCCCCAGGAGGCGCCCGCTCCCCGGGCTGGGGCGAGGATGTGGAGTCTGGGGTGTTGGGAAACACGGTTGGGCCCTTCCCAGGGCAGCTCTGCCCACCTGGAAGGCTCCCAGAAGGGACACGTGTACCTTTGGGTTTGGGGACACAGGGTTCAGCAGGGTTGCCCGCGGGAAGGTGGTGGGAGCAGCCAGGGCCTCCCGGTCCTCCCGGGTGGGGCTGGGGGCACGGCCGTGGTGGGTCCCCGGGACAGGAAGCCGCCACCGTGGAGAGGAACACCCACTTTAATGTCAGGGCCGGTCCCCACCTGGAGGTGCAGCGCGGCTCCTGGCATTTGCTGGGGTGTCCTTAGCTCACTCCGTGGGAGGCCGGGGAGCCTGCTGGTGCAGTGGGTAGGTCATGTGGCCCCGGGCGGGTTACTTAACCTCTCTGGGCCTCAGTTTCCTCCCTTAAAAAAGGGGTGATAATCTCGCAGACTTCACAAGGTTGCCGGGAGGAGTAATTATACCCCTCGGAGGATGGCGCCTGCCGTGCAGTAGGCACTCAGTCAGTGACGCTCATTGTCGTCATCCCAAGAACTGCACTTGCTGTGACACATTTTTAAATGCAGGGCTTTCTCGCAAAATTACCAAGGGCAGCGCATTTATGTCCATTTTCAAGGTGGAGAAACTGAGGCCCCAAAGCTGCTCAGAATGGAAGGCGGTTCCCAGCAGAAGCGGGAGGAGGACCCGCGCCCACTGACTGCTACCTGGCCACGCGGCCTGGCGGCGGACCCCAATTTGTGAATTCCCAGGAGCCCAAAACAGAGCGCCGGGATCTGGATTCATCAACACCCTCCCACGGGGTGACTCACCGAGAGCGAGAGCGGGATCTGCCCCGGCACATTCCCGCCCCCCGGCCTGGCAGCTGCAGCCCTGCTGACCCGGGAGACGGGGTGCAGGGCAGAGGGGCACACTGGGGGGGCCTCGGTCCCTCCGTCCTCCTGGGCAGCATGGTGGCCGGGACGGTGAGCACCCCGATCCCGAGGGGCCCCAGGCTCACAAGTCCTGGGCCCTGGGGACACCCAGGGTAGAGCCCCGGCCCCGGGCAGGAGAGTGGACGGGGTGGGAGTGGGCGTGGGCTGGCGCCACGGGCTGCAGGGAGCGCGCGGTTTTACGGATCGCATTATCTTTTATGGGATCCTAAAAAGAATGTCAGGCTCTGGAGGGCGGCCGCCCTCTCCTCGCCGCCTCTGATGGCCGCCGTCGCTGCTGCGGCACTTTTATCACAGGCCTGGCCCCCCACCCCCAGAGCGGGGCGGCCGTGGTGCCCACGGAGCACTGGGCTGGCGGGAGCTCCGGCCCCTTCAGACCGGGGAGGGCTCCCATCGCCCCACCAAGCGGGGATGGTGGCTCCAGACCCGCCCGCGGGCTCCGTCCACACTGGGGTGGCTCTGCTCCCAGCCCTGTCCTTCCCAACCCCAGGGTGGACCAGGGTCCCCGTGAAGACCCTGACCCCCCCCCCACCTTCCCCAGGTGACTCATTTCCCGTGGTCCTCTCGGTGCCCGAGATCCCCAGAAACCAGCTTTCGGTGCCCAGCGGCCCTGCCAGGGCTCCCTCACCTGCTCTGACCCCTCGGTGCTTGCTCACTACCTCCGGCACCTGTGCTCTGGGCTGTGGCCTCTTCCCCTAAGGAAAGCACTGTTCTGGAATGGACGGGAAAGATCTAGAAAACAAGTGTGTGCGTGTGAGGGGGGTGGGTTCGTTTCCCCAGGAGGAGGGCATTCAGAATCTCCAGGTGCCCGTGGCGTGGTGGTTAGGGCTACGACTGTGGGTCCCTGCTTGGTAAGGCTCAAGTGGGCCGCCACTGAGTTCACGGTACCTGGTTTGTAGTAAGTGCTCAACAAACACAGACGACCACGGATAGCGTCCTTAATCACAGAGTGGGTCTGTCTAAGCTTCTGCACTCTGTCCCTGGGGACTCCAGGAAGAGGGGACATGAGTTGACGTGGCAGCAAGAGGCGGTGGGGTGACACAGCAGGAAGAACTCCGGGCCACGATACTGGGGTGAGGGGGACGGGGGTGTGACAGCTCTTTCCTCCAAAATGGTTAAGAAAGAGGAGAGACTAGCCAAGAAAGCCGTGCCGCCCAGGGAAATTAGGCAGCGGGCCTAATGAAAACCAGGCAGCGGGCCAAGTGAGAAATGTGGCCTTCCTTCTGCCTCTCCTGTTTCTTCTCTAGGAGCCTGGGGTGGGGCGGGGCAACTACCACAGGACCATGCTGGGGGCCGGGGCGGGACGGAGGAGAGGGCTGAGGGAGCCTGGGAGGTGGCCTGGGACTGCACAGAGGTGGCCCACCAACTCTGGACGTAGGGTCAAACAGGCTTCAGGGCCTGCTGGCTCCTGCAGAAGTTCTAACACAAGAAACAAAGGCTCAGAGAGGTAGTGTGACTCACCTAGGGTGACCCAGCAGGCGGGGGAGGGCCCTCCCAGGCATCTGGGACTCACGGTTTCCATACACCTCTTATTCCCCTTGCTCTGGCCCTAACTCAGAGGAATTCAGCCCTTTCCCCAGCGCTTGGGAGTTGTTTGTGTTTGCGGTGTTGAGGCTGGAACCCGGGACCTCGCACAGGCCAGGCAAGCGCTCCCCCACTGAGCAGCATCCCGGCCTGGAGGCCTGTCCCTTAAGGTCAGGGCAGCGCGGCTGCTGGGGCACAAGGTCTCAGATTTTCTCCCCATAGGCTGACCTGATGTGAAGACCCCAGGGCCTCCCTTCCATCTGGAGTGTCCCTTAAATTTTATATAAGTTTGATGGGTTTTCTCATGATGCGTTGCTTAAGTAAACCCTCTGTCCTCGCAAAATCTAGAATGAGGTTCATACACTGGGATGATCTGTCAGGTTTATTTCATGACCCGTCCCCCCTCCTCCTATGGCGATACCTCCAATGCCCCTAGCTAGACAGGCCCAGGGTCCAGTGTCCACTCTGGACATCAGGCCCTCGAGGGCCGAGATTTTTGTTAGTTCTATTCACGGCTGTGTCACCCATCGGCACCTAGCACAAGTCTCGGCACATAGTAGGTTCCCAGCAAATATTGAGTGAATAAGTGAATGAGTGAGTGCATCCATGGAATGTCTGACGAGACCTGTCTAGGGAAGTGAGCGTCCAGGGAAATCGGCAGAAGGAGGAGGCATTTAAGGGCAGAGAGGAGAGACGGGCCTTTTGACCAGAGGAGGCAGTCTGTGCAAAGGTCCAGAGGCAGGGAGAGGGCAAAGTTCTGGGAGAGCTGGAATGAGTAGTGTGCTGAAGGGCTGTTAACCCAGTCCCTCTCCTTCCTGGCTGTGTGACCTCGAACAAGTGGTTAGTCCACTCTGAGCCTCCGTCCTCTGGTTTGTGAAATGGGACAATAGAAAGGTCTACCCCATCGGGAGTTGGGCCGACCTGCCAGTCCATGCCTGGGCTCTCCCCGTGGTTAGTTCTGGAATATTCAGTGGCTCTAATTATGGTCACAGTGTCCACTGTTCCTATGATCCAGTGACTTCGGGGCGCTGTGTCTCTTTTCACACCATGCCCCCGTGCTCTGTCCCCAACCCAGGCCAAGCTGCAGCCAGGGGTGCTTCCTTCCTGTCCCCACCCCTGCTGAAGGTCAGGCCTCCCCAAGGTTATCTCTGTTCTCCTCTGGATTCTGTGAAGTCCCTCAGGTCACACTCTAGGGCTGAAAAGTGTTGCTTTTTATAGCCTCCCTGGTGGGGAGCCTGTGGGGCCCGTCCTGGGGCGTCCCGTCCCCGGGCACAGGCACTCTTAGGGGCTGCGGTCCCCTCAGCCACGCCAGCCCGGCATCCCAGCAGTCAGAGGCCCTTCCGGGCAGGTTTCCGGTGCCAGAGTGGCAGGGCCCTGGCCAAGGAGGCGGAAGCCCGGGGACAGGGGCCAGGCCCGAGGGTCCCTCCCCAGGCCTCAGCGTCTCTGGGCGGTGGGATGCGAGCCCCGCCTGCCCCTCGTGGAAGTGAAGTGTTGGGGCTTGGGGAGAACAGGGCAGAGGGTCAGCTGGCACCCGCCATGGCAGGCTGGTCAGGGGAGGGGACAGGGGAGGGGACAGGGAGACGCCAGGCCAAGGCACACCCGGCCTGCAGCCTCGCAGAGTGTCTCCAAGGTCGGGCAGGAGGGAGGAGTGTCCTGTGCACAAGCTCCTCCCCCCAGAGCACGGTCACCCCGCCAGCCTTGTGGGGTGGGGGGACGAGGACACGGAGCTCCGGCCACCTGGCTTGCAGGTGGCAGAGCTGGGATGCCACCCAGAGAGGACCCTCCTGGGATCATCTCAGCGGCAGGGGTCTCCTCCTGGGGGTCCCTGCTTGCTTCCACGGGCCGCCAGGCCCCGCTTCCTGCCCCAGGAAGAGGTTGGCTCCAGGGTCTCCCCGGGCCCTGAGTGGGGCCCAGGACGGCCCAGGGCTGGCTCAGCACAACCCACTGCCCTTTGATTCCCCAGCGCCCTGCCCGGCCTCTACCTCCCTTTTAATCTGGTTCTTATCAAACACGATAACATCCAGCATAATAAACCCAGGTCCACTTTCTAACAGCTGATTGCCCCCACGCCCTGATTCAGAGATACACAAGCCCATGTCCTGTGCTGGCCCGTGGGGACCTCCATGCCACCACCCCACCCCCTGCTCCTCCCAACCTGCTCATCGCCCCTCAGGATGCAGCCTCTGCCCTCTGCAAGTACCTCACACCTGCAGAAAGGTCGCAGGACCAACCTGCCCATCCCTCTCTCCTAACAGCAAGATAGAGCCATTATTTATTGAACACGTATTTGGTGTCCAGCTTTGTAGCATTTTTTTAATCATATTCTCACTGAATCATGAATAATAGATACTATTCTCCACCCGGTTTTATTCAGAGGTGAGGAAACTGAGGTTCAGAGAGGTCAAGTCTGTTGCCCATAGTCACACAGCAGACTGCTCTAGGGTCCAGACTCTGAAGCACTCTGCATCCTGCCTTCTGCCTGCAGCCTGCTAGGTAGAGAGCACCTGCCAGGCAGCATCCCATCCTCACATTATTTGGGTGGCCCTGCCCCAAGGGGGTGGACCCAGGATTCAGATCCATCCCTCTCTTCCCAAGGCCCCAGGGGGCATGGCCGGGAGAGAGGGTTCCTGCTCAGCCCAAGACTGGGCCCACTGCCAGGGCTGAGCCTGGGGTGCATGCACCCTGTGGGGACCTTTGTCCCTTTAATAGGTCCTCCTGGGTACAGGACGTCCTAGGGTGGAGGGCGCAGCTGGAGTGCCAGGCCTGGGCAAGCCCTGCCCGGGGCACTCCCCAGGCTCTGCAGCTGGGGGAGGGCACCCTTGTCTTGACTGCAGCCATTGGCTCCCCGTGGACAAGAACTGTGGCCCTCGCCACCCCCAGCCAGAGAAGGACATGGGGGTCCCAGGTATGGTGGGGGCCAGGTGGGCAGATTGACTCTGCCAAATGCAAATCACAGATAAGACCCGGACCCCGAGGTACAGAGACCCGCCCACCCAGCTGCTCACCTCTGCCCACCCCCACCACCCTGGAAAGCCTCCACCCTCTTCCCTCCCGACTCCTCTGAGCCTCTGCAGGCTTCAGGTCCAGCCAGCAGCACCTCCTCCAGGAAGCCCTCCAGACTGCTGCTGCCTGCAACAGTCTCCGCTCCCTGCCTGGAACTCCGGAGGCCGCTAAGGGAGGTGCCCCTGCGAACTGAGGGGCCCCCCTGTGTGCCAAACCCAGCACTGTGACCTATGCGGTTGGGAGGAACACAACATTTAGCACCCGTTCTGGCCTTGAGGGTGCTCTCAGACTGTGGGGCAGAGCCCACCACACAGACCCGCCCAGTATGGTCCTCCCCTGCCTGCAGCCCGAGGTCCCTAGGGCTCTAGTCCTCGGGGGCACCAGCAAAAGGCTCAGATCTGGACCATAGTAGGTGCTCAATGAAGACGTGTCAGCTAGAGAATGAATTAAAGGTCCGAGCAGTATCTGTGAGCTTGCTTCAGACCAGGGGCAACCCAGGGAGGGCTTGGAGACCTGACCAGAGGAATTGGAAGCCAGACCATGAGCAGAGGCAGGGGCGGACCGGCAGCTGCAGGTGTAAAGCAGAGAAAAGTGAGGAGAGGGAGGCGGGGTCACACCCGGTGGGACCTCGTGAGCCCTGCGGAGAGGTCCTGACCAGGTCCTGCAGCCCGGGAGCCTCTGATTGGCACTAAGTAGGGGACCAGGGGCTGGGACCCTGTTGCATAGGAAGCAGCCCCTGGGGCGGAGGTTGAGGCGCAGAACTTTCTGCTCCTTCCTTAGCACACAGGGTCGGGCTCCCAGGATGGGCCTCTGGTGCCCCTGGGGCGCCGTCGATCTGGTCTCCAGTCTACATGGGGGCGTTGGGCTCGGTGCTGGGGAGGCTCGGTCCTGCTTGAGGATGGCTGAGGCAAGAACCCAGGGCCCAGTTCGCCTGCGCAGGGGACAGAGGAAGCCCTGGACAGGGCAAGGTGGGGCCCAGCAGGCCCCGGGCTGCCCTGGCTCAGGCCCGGGCAAGTATGGCCTCAGAGCGCTGGAAGGTCAGGGCATTTAGTGCTCCAGGACAGGGCTGAGGAGCAAACGTCTCCTTCCAAGGGGCAGGAATGGGGCAGGGGGCTGGGTTCGAGTGTGGCCCAGGGTCCCCAGTCCACGGGGCCACCAGCCCTGGACCCTTTCAGCCCTCACAGAGGCCTGCCACGTCGCCAAGTAATAACGTCACTGCTTTGGTTTTAGATGGAGATGGCATGCCGCGTGCTCGTGTTTCACGGTCACCGTGAGACGTGGTGGTACCGACCCGCTTCACGGATGAAGAAACAGAGGCACAGACTCTAATCCCACTGGTGGCTGTGGAGGGGGGAGTCAGGATGACCCTGGAGCCCTCTCGACGCCACCAGGCAGACCGGGTGGGAGACAGCCAGGCCTGGGGTGGCATGAAGTGACCTCTCCAAGCCTCCGATTCCTTCCTCCTGCCCCAGAACATGGGGATGGAGACCGTGGGCCTCATGCTGTTGCTGGGAGCTCACAGGAAGGGGTGTGTTGAGGTGCCAGGAGCACGGGGTGGGAGGTGACTCAGTGGCAGAGCACTTACCTCGCCTGCACGAGGCCCTCCTCCGATCCCTAAATAAATAAATAAATAAACAAACAAACAAACAAATAAATGGCAAGGTGCCCGAAGCCCAGCAGAACAGGGAGCTCGCTGCCTTCCTCCGGGCGGCCAGCCTGCCTGGCCTCTACCCGATGCCCACACCCCTCTCTGCCCCATGTCCATTTGCATACCCGGCTGCCAGCCCTGGCAGCTGAACTGGGCATACCTTCGGCCCTCCCTCCTGTGTGGGGAGGCTGGGGCTGCGGGGTTGCCCACCTTGGAGACTGGGCCGGGGCCTGGTGCCATCCGCGCTCCTGCCTCCTCCAGGCTGGGCACAAAGGGGAAGCCCCCTCTGAAGGCCCCAGGAGTTCTGGTGAGCGGCGACTGTGGATAAGGCGGCAAAGTGCGCCCCTCTCACCCCCCAGCCCACTTCCTCAACCCACAGAAAGGTCTTTAATGAGCGAACAAAACAGAGAAGTCCAGGAAGACTGTAGCTCCTCGGCCATGCCGCCTAGCAGTTCCCTGTCCCACCTCCCCTGAGGGGCTGTGGCTTTGATGTGGGCTCAGGTGAGCGCCCTGGCCTCGACTTCCCCCTCTGTAAAGTGGGGGTGAGACTTCCTCCCTCCCTGCAGCTCAGGGGGAGAGCGAGGGCTGAGAGCTTCGGCTTAGCCAAACCCTCCCCTGCCCCTCTCGGCTGCCGGTCTGAAGTCCCCCCTCAAGCACCTCTAGAAACTGAGGCCATGCCCCTGGGCTCCTGGGACGGGTCGGGGTGAGGAGCGGACCCTGGGTGTCCCCGTGCCTGCCCCTGCCTGACCTCCCAGTGCTGCTGCAGAACACCTCCCTCCCCTACCAAGGGCTCAGAGGTGTTTGGACAGCCCAGCCTAATGGTTTTCATTTTTGTCCTGAACAATGCCGTTTCTGGGCTGATTGTTAAGTAAATATTGCAGGAGGTGGCCCCAGAGCTGACGCAGGCTGGGGACATTATCAGAGATACAGCTCTAGGGGCAGGGCCCAGGCCTCTGCCACTCACAGGTCCTGCCCAGGACTCCAATCCCCATGGTGGCACGGCCCAGGGGAACTCACTGTGAAAACCAGTTCTACCCAGTGGTGCAGGCTCCCCAGCAACCGCAGACCTCTGGGGAGCCGCAGTGTGTGCTCGGCTGTCCCAGTTTGTGCCTGACGGTGAGGGTTTCTTGTTGCTGGGGACCTTCAGTGCTAACGCCACGGGAGTATTGGACAAACCCAGATGGTTGCTCACCTTGGAGGCTCCAAGAATCATGACAGACAGTGGGAATAGTCCATGCTGCTATGGAAGATGACAGCAAGTGCTACTAAAAGCCATTTATTGAGTGATTACTGTGTACCATTCACTTCTCATGTCTCAGCCTTATCCCCCAAATGGCCCTATGGAGAGCTCTTAGTCCCATTTTATAGCTGAGTAAACTGAGACTCAGAAACTGGCATGAACAAGATTCTGTGGCTGGGAAGTAGGAGGGCAGATGTCAAACTCAGTCTGATTCCAAAGCCCTAGGTTTTAATTACCATCTGTCTCATCTGGGACATTGACCTTGGCCAGTCACAGATGGTAAAACCAAGACCAAGAGAGGTGAAGAGCACCCAGTCCTGGACTCCTGCCCCCTCAGTGCAGGTGAATGTAGGGTACCACTGCCCATCAGAATTGGGAGTCCTGGCTGTCCCTTGGCCCGCCCCTGAAGACACACACCAGCTGGTTTCAGGGAATAAGATGTGTCCTTGTCTAAGTGGCCCCCAATCTGTCCATGACATTGGGAGTCTTGCCTTCCCTTGAGAATCCATGGCAAAGGCAGACCCCCGAAGTCTTGCCCGTTGCACAAGTCACCCCCAGAGCCCTGACTCGACCCTCAGGCAGGCCCTGGAACTCCAGCCCCGACCTGGTTTCTGAGGACGGGAGGCAGGGGGCAGAGCTGGCTGGACCCTCCTCCCCATCTGAGCCCCTCCTCACTGTCCCCAAGCTCGGCTGGTGCTCCGGCCCCCGGGGCAGGGAGGGCCCTGGCACTCTGGGGGTCTGTTTGAGGTTTCCTCCAGCGGCTGGTGGCAGCGGGTACGGCTCACTAATTAATTAGCGCTTAAGTACTTAGCATCCTCCTGCATCGTGTCAAACGAGGATTTGAGTCTTAATTCCCTGTGTAGGTAACGGTGGGAATGTGGGGGAGGCGGGCGGGACCGAGAGGAAACGCTTCCCCTGGTGGGGACGCAGGCCGAGAAAGCCAGTGGCTATCGAGGGGGAAGGGGACCCTTGGGGACAGGACCCTCACAGCTGCCCTTTCCCCCCAGAGCCCCCACCACTCCACTGGGCCATGTCACCGATGTCACTGCGGCTGATGGCCGGGGTCGGGCTCCGGCTCCAGCTCCCAGCCCATCGCCGGCTTCCCTTGCGCCCCAATGAGTCACTCATGTCTCTGGTCTTGAGTCACATGTGTGGAGGCGAGGGTGACAGTGCTGCCGTGGGACTGCTGGGAGGTTAAGCTACTGGGTGGAAATCCTGTGGAAAGCGCCGGCCCGTGGTGGGACCCGGGGAATAGGGGCTATCATCTTTCACAGTCACTCTCCGTCATGTTTTTATTTATTCAACAAACACGGATCCGGTGTCGACTCCACACCTGCCGGGCGCACGCCGCGTGCTGGGCGCAGGGCTGATAGTCTCCGGCTCTCGAAGGCCCCATCCAGCGTCAGTGAAGCGCAGGGTGGCGGGAGGCTTGGGTGAGACGCTGGTGTCCCCATAGCCTGGTCACCACGCTGAGCCTGTGGGTGAAGTCGGTGAGGGAAAGGCCCCTGGCTGCACTCAGGCAAGTAAAGGTTCTCATCCTTGGGAGCAGGAGGAGCAAGGCAGGAAGGGGTGAAGGCCCGGGCCAGAGGAAGGTGCCAGAGGAGCCTTAGATGGGCCACGTGGCTCTGCTCTATAACCTGAAGGAAGTCACACGCCCTCTCGGAGCTTTGATTTTTTTCCTGGGAAATGAGGACCGGCAATCCTGTAGGAGATAGCATCGACAGGCGAGGGCCGTGTGAACTGACAACATGTCATAAAACTTCAGTGGCTGTGTTGTTTAGGGGCCCAGAAAGGTCCTATAGAAACCTTTACCCGCTACATTATAAACTCCTTTCAGGCAGAGATTCAAATTTAACCTTGTACCCCCTGTGGTCCTAGCTCTGAGTTTTACCCATAATAAAAATCCGTGGCATGGATGCAGCACCTACCACATACCAGGTACTGTGCTGAGCACCAGGCATTCACCATGTCTCACCACCTCTTTACCACAGACCCCATCACCAGCCATTCTCCCAGATGGGCAACCCGTAAGTCACTCCCCGAGGCTCTCCCGGGTAGAGAGCAGGGCAGCCAAGATTCAAACCC
The DNA here is from genome assembly GCF_001458135.2 of Marmota marmota marmota. Classification (NCBI taxonomy): domain Eukaryota; kingdom Metazoa; phylum Chordata; class Mammalia; order Rodentia; family Sciuridae; genus Marmota; species Marmota marmota. Next base: position 1,456,354 of record NW_026000102.1, read on the forward strand.
AGCTCAGCCGCACCTAATGCTCACCAAATGTCTGTTGTGTGAATAAGTGAACAAATGAGGGCTCAGCGGGAGCACCACTGGTTAAGGGAGGGGGGGGGTGCTAATGAAGCTGTCAGAGAAGCGGCCACAGGCAAAGCACACCCCTGCTTTGGGGCATTCTTGAACTACTGCACCAGAAGCCCCTCCCCCAGAAGCTTAAGAGACTTGGGGAGGGGGGGGGGAAATAAACCCAGCCCAGAGAGGAGCATGTGGTTCCGTGGGTAATGAGACACTCAGCTGGTAGCAACGGAGCGCCCACTGCCTGCCGCACATGCGCACAGGAGCTGGGGGTGCAACCCTGGGGGGCCAGACCCTGTCCTGTGCCTGCGGAGGAGCTGGCCTGAAGTGTGAGGGTATCTAGACCTGCCCCGCTGGCTGTGTCTCTTCTCCTTGGGACGTGGAGGGTTTAAGGACAAGGACGAGATCCAACCGCCTCGCTGTGGCTCACATCCCCAGACCCAGAGCCTGAAAGAAACTGGAAGAAGCAGAACAAAGCGGGAGGCAGGAAAACGAAGCCCTGAGAAAAGCTACGATCTGTCCTTTCCCCAAATCGACAGATCGTGGCCACCTGCTGCCCACCGGGCGGGCTGCCGAGACCCTCCGGGGCTTCCCCCGGCTCTGTCCCCCCGAAAGGCTGCATTTGACAACAGGAAAACAAGCTTAGAGGGGTCACTTTGTCCAAGGTCAAACGGCTAGTCCGAGGCAGAGCTGCGATCAGACCCCGGGTATCTGACCGCAGAGACACATGGTCAGCTCTGCTCCTTCCCTGGGTCGAGGGAGGTCCCTGCTGCCTGATGTCCACGGGGAAGTAGTGTGGGAGAGGTGGGCGAGGGCAGGGACACAATCCCAGGTTGGGAAGCTGCCATCCCGCCCTCAGGCCACCTCGAGGCCACCGGAAGGAAGAGGAGCTGCTGGACAGAGGGGTTTTGGAGACCCACCTGGCTCCAAGTTAACGAGCATCTTGGAAAACCTCTCTGCAGGTTCCTGGCAATGTCCCCGTGGGAGCCAGCGCGTGTATTTTAAGAAAAAAAAATCATTAAAGAAGTTAGGACTACAGAGAGGCCGTAAATGTAAAATATGGGTAGTTGGACAGTGGATCCCGAGCAGCCGCATGCAGAGTTCATTGACGAGCCAGAACCTTGTCCAAGAAATTAATCACAGCGGTTTTCCCAGATGGCTCCCAGGATGTCTGGTCCAAAGTTTTAACTTGCCCACCTCGCTCAGGACCCATTAGGATGGGGGCTGCACCCCGCCAGGAGAGAAGGAAGTGTTAGCACAATGAGGGAGACTTGGGCACCTGCAAGGGTGCCCACGAGGTCCAATTTTCCAGACAACCCCCGAGTCCCCCCCTCCCTCACTTTGGCTTCCAGCATCGACATTCTGGAGGAGGAAGCCACACACCTCGGTACCTGCTAGGCACTCGGGGGTGCCTATTGACTGTGGGAACGATTACAGGATTTGGGGCACTGGGTCTGCTCGTCCCTTTGATAGGCATTTGATCCTCCTTCCTCTGCTCAGCAGAGGAGGTGCCTCCACCCAGACATCTTTAATCCTGCTCCCTCCTTCATCCCGTGAGCCACAGTGAAGGGGATTTAAGGTGTCGGGGACCCCCACCTGCTCAGATCAGATTCAAGTTGGGAAGAGGCCTGGGCCTGGCGGAGGCAGGAGATCCAAGGCTGGAGGGATGAATTCCAAGGTCCCACCCAAGCCCCCAGCCCCCACATCCAGGGTGACTTCCAACAAACCACCTGACCCCTCCCCACCTCCTCTTCCCAGCCAGGAGACGGGAAGGGTGACATTGAACGCCAGCTCTGGGGCGTCCTAAGGGTTAACTAATTAATGGTCGGAAAGTGCTTTGAAAAAATAAAGTGGTGGATAATGGGAAGGGCAATTATGTTGGGAGAAACTCCTAATTTGGCTGGAATTGATGTTAATGATAAAGTATCTGAAACATGTAGCAAGCAAGCGTGATTGTATTTTATATGACAGAGACACTCACGCAGGGGACATGGAGAGCGGTTAATTTGGTTAAATAAAGTGAAAGATAAAAGGAACGCGGACACCTCAGGACTCCCTGTTTATCTGGACTCCTTGTAACACTTCGGAATTGGATCAGGCCCTTGACTATTTATTTATTTGTTTGCGATGGAAAGACATGGGGGAAGTTGTCATTTTATGGCTCAAAAAGAGGCCAGGGAAAGCAGACTCCAGATAGGAGGCCCGGAGCTTGGGAGCAGGTGCAGGTTGTGTTCCAAGAAGAGGCCGAGGTCACCCCTACTCCATCTCACTGGAGTTGAAGCTCTCTCACCTTTCAGGAGGAGAACCAGAGAGAGAGGGAGAGGGAGCAGGAATCGGTGTCGAGGCCGACATTTCCTGAGTACTCTGCTCGCTCGACTGTTATGATCCTTTACTCCTTAAAGCACATCAATGAGGTGGGTACCATTTTCACATCTTACAGAGGAAGATCAGAGAGGTAAAGCAATGTGCCCAAAGTCACATAGCAAAGATGGGCTCAGGCTGCCTGACACTTGACGTGAAACTCCATAGAGCGACTTTGGGACTGATGAAGTGCTCTTGATCCTCAAGACTCTGCTCTCTGAAGCAGAGCGCCTGGGCAGGAGGTAAGGCCAGGTGAGGACGCCTGTCACTGTCCTATGAGGACTCTTGTGGCCACCTTGGGTGACGGAGGCTCCTGGCCTGGAAGGTGCCTGCCAGAGTCCATGGGAGGGTCCGAGCCTCCGTTTGAGTCCCAAGAAGACAGCATGAGGTTACCCCAAGGAAGAGGAGGGGCCTTGTTTTCTGGAAGGTCTGGGAGGTCCCTGCAGGTCCAGATTAGTATTCAGTATTTATAATATTTCCATAATGGTAAAACAAAAGAAAACAAGCAGAGAGAATGCATTTTTAATCACCAATCATTTCTCTTTGTTTGTTGTGAATGAACAGCGAGGTGAAATAGTATTTCATAATCACCCATTCGAATTTTCCTCCCCACAAAGCACCGGAGAAATCTCTAAATAAAATAAATAAACAAGCCAAGACCTTAAAATAAATTCCAGAGGGCAGAGTGCTACGTGTGGGTGATCACAGCTGTGGGGGGCAGGGGCTGGGAGGTGGGGGAGGGAGGACAAAGGGCCGGGCCTCGTCAGTTACCTGCAGGCAGAGACCCAGGTCTGGAGACCTACGGGAGGGGACACGGTGGAGCAATGGCTTGCAGATGCACAGGTCAGGGTGGAGCTGGGGTAGGCTCCCCACCCTCCATTTCCTCATTCTTCCAGAATCTTCTGATGCTCATCCTCTTACTAAAAACCAGGGGAATTCCTGTTTCCTGGCTCCTGGAGTTTCATGACCTCCCACTCCTTATCCAGGGAAGCTTCCCTGCATAGCGTAGGCTGCCTCTGAGCCAGTCCAGCCCTCCCTAGACAGAGCAAGAAACTAGAGCAACGTGAAAATGAAGGGGCACAGCCGAGATCCCCTAGCAAGCTAGTGAGGGGCTGGGCCTGGAACCCAGGGCTCGCCACCCCGTCCGCTCAGCCCTCTTGGACGTCGCTTAGCTCTGGGAAGCTTTCACTGGTGCGTACCTCTGAGCACCTCACTGCCGTTCTGGAGAATTTGTCTTGTGCATGTCAACATTGCCTGGCCCTCGGGGGCTAGCGAAGGTGCCTGGTACCCGGGGACACTCACCAAATGTTTGTCAGATATACGGGTGGGTAGACGGTTGGGATGGATGGACGGATTATTGGATAGACGTGTGGAAAAGGTTGGGATGGAGGGTTGGATTATTGGGTGGATGGATGGGCCGGTGGAGGATGGAGGGGTGAGAGCCTTATGCTCCCTGGGGCTCTCACTGGCTGGTGGAAGAGGCTGCCTTGGAATGGCCACTTGCTACATAGTTAATGCCAATCACAGTGTGGCCTCGCCAACATCTGGGTCCTGGTGCCTTGAAATGAGGCCTTCAACCACCTCTTGAAGGACTTCAGAAAAGAAACCACCCTTTGCAAAGCAGGCCCCTCCAGGAAGAAATTTGAGGCAAAGGTCTCAAATGAGGAGCAGTTAGACCCCCATTTTCAAGTAAGTCACATGGTGGTAAAAGCACTGGCTGGTGCAGAGGACCAGGCTCTGGCCCGCTCTGCCCCTAACCTACGGCACAATCGTGGCTCAGGGCACGGCCCCCTCTCTCTGCGTCTGGCCCCTGCTCTGTGGCCCACCCGGCCAGGGCTTGGGAGAACACCCTCTCTGGGGCTCTTGTTTTTAATCGGGGTGGCCCTGCTTCCCTGTCCCTCTCCCCTTCCAGTTGAGCAGCAATCCCAGCCCTCGTCAACCCTGCCTCCTCCCTGGTGGGACAGTGAGATGGATAAGCCAAAGCGTCAGGAAGCCAGGCTGGATGTCCTAGCTGCAGCAAGGCCCATACTCCCTCTGAATCCTATTGAAAAAATAATAAAAAGGTAATTACTTTGTCATTACTGAACACTGGTTTGTCTTTTTTTTTTTTTTAACTCCTGACCATAAATAACCAACCCATTACCCTTCAGAGTGGGTGCACACATCCGCCCAGGACCCGCGGGGGCACACACTGGTCCTCCACTCCTGCCCCACCCCATGCCGCAGAGCCTGCCGCACACCCACAGACAGACGTGTGTGTCGGAGAGGTGCCACTCGCCACTCGCCATTGTCTAAGCCTCCTGCTAGATGCTGGAATAATAACAACAGCACCTCATGTGTGTGAATCCAGGCTCATGTTCATCAGTGCTGTGAGGCAGACCTTGATTTTGGTGCCATTTTACACATGGGGACACTGAGGCTCAGAAGCCCAGGGTCATACCACTTGTGAATAGCAGAGCTGGAATTTGAACCCAGGTGACCGAATTCAGAAATCCAAGCTCCCATATTCAGATTTTAAAAATCACACACACACACACACACACACAGTCTGGTTGGAGTTAATTACGAAATGTTAATTATTAAGTGTGCTATGACAGAGAAAACAAAGGGCTTTGGGGGCATTCGTGGGGGATCTAACCCAGCCTTGGCTGGGGGCACATCAGGGAAGGCTCCCTGGAGGAGGTGGTGCCTGTTTGGTCTTAACCGTAAGGGGGCGGGGCAGAAGGATGAGCCCCACAGAGGTCTGGAGGCCATAGCAAGGAAGGCAGGTTGCAGCTCCAGGCTGCTCCTGGGGAGCAGGTGGGAGAGGTGAGGCTGGGTGGCGGGCAGGGCCCACAGCACATCCGGGCCAGGCTGGCAGAGCGGGCCATGCTCCCCGCCCACACTCAACTACTTGGCATTCCTGATGGTGTGACATGAGGCACCTCATCAGCAAACAGCTCTTTCCTGCCTCCCTGGCCATCCCCGCCCTCTGTGAGACATGGTGCCATGGGCGCAGCCAACACCTGCACGGGCGCCCGACGGGAGGGACCATGGCCACTTCCGGAGTCCCAGGCAGGTTCTCTTTGCTGGTGGCCCTGCTGACCTCAGGCAAGATCAACAAGCTGAACAATGACCACTCGGCCTCTGTGCTCAGAGGTCTCAGCCCACTGCAGCTGGGGGGAGGTGGGCAGGAAGGAGGAGCGGGTAGGGGCTGAGCCACGGGCCTGTGCCCTACGTGGCAGGAACCACAGGCCATGGGAGTGTGGCTTTTACTCTGGGAATAAGTGGAGAGGCCAGAGGCAGGTCCCTTCGACTTCCCCGTCACCAGGTTTACCTTGCTTGACAGAGCCCTGGTGCCAGGTCGGCCCCACCCTGGCAGGCGTGGGAGGGGTTAAGGTGTTGGCCCGAGGATCCTTGGGTAAGAGGTGACGTCAGCGTCAGCCCTGCCCCTCACCTGGATGTACCTCTGTGTATTCCCGTGTCTGCTGACAGCATGGGCATAGTCTGCCAACGTCCAAACAGCACAGCTGTACCTCCCCGGCCCAAACCCTGCTTTAAAGGCACCCTGGCCCCCCATCTATGAGCGTGCTCACCCCCCGTCTGTGCAGATCTCGCCACTTGGCATGAGAAACACCCTGATTCACACCCAGGCTCCAGTCTCCCAGGCCGGCTGTGGAGGTGGCTGGGAAGGGCAGACCTGGTGGGCTTCATCTCAATGCCATCTTTACGTTTTCAAATCTAATTCACACTCAAACGCTTGGCTCTTGGATTGTGAGTTTTTAAGTTGTCTGCATTTATTTATATTTGAATTTCTCTGTGGTTCCTGAATTATTTGCAGTGAACACTAAGTACCTTTTCTTTTTTCCCAGAAATTTAAAACTTTTTTTTTTTTTTTAAGGTAGATGGTTCAAAGAATGGGAGAGCTGGAAGGAGCCTAGTGGAGATGGGAGACCCAGGGACGAGCGAACATGTCCTTTTTAAAAAGGAAAAATATGACTTCCCTATGATTCTTCTCATTATCTGGCAGGGGTAAACATAAACGCCAAAAAGTCAATCAATTAGAATGAACTAGAAAAGGAGAACAGAGAGCGAAACTGCCTGTCCCTTATTCGAGCTGAGCTGAGAGATCAGGAAGGAAAATAAAAGCGGGTACCGGGCGACTCCTGAGCTCAGAAAACAGGTAGTATTTATGGCACAGAAATCCCTAAGGCTTTTCCATCAAGAGAGGCTTCTGGAAGGTGCAGGCGGATGGCTGGGAGCAGAGGGGAGCTCAGCTCTGTTGAAGCTGAAAGATGGAGACGGACCCTACCCTTTTTGTGCCAAGGCTGAACGAATGCCCAGGAAGCCCGGGCTCAGGTAGCCCCGGAAGCTGTGAAGTGCTTTGCTCTGGGCTCCTGAGCCCTCTCCCCATCCCTGTCGAGGCCGTGGGTCTCAGCAAGGCCACTCAAACCTTGAACGGCCCCTGCTTGTGGCCAACTTGGTTCTAATAAGGATTCATTACTGGAATCGCAGAGTCTTTCACCCATTAAATTAGCAGGGGTTAAAAAAGAGGGGGCGAGAGAGTCAGAGAGAGAGAGAGAGAGATCACCAGAGGTTGGCGAGTGAAGAGGGAGATGGGCTTGCTCATACGCTATGAGCAAAGGCAGCCTTCCCTGGGCAGGTGATCTGGCCATGGGTCTCAAAAGCTTTAAAATGCATGCACATCCTTTGACTCAACAACTCACTTTAAGGAATGTCCATGGTTATTTACGGACAAGGATATTCATTAGAGTTATTTATAATAATGAAAAGAATTGGAAATAAGTCTGATGTCCAAAATTTCCAATAGTGAGAGACTGCTTAAGTAAATTACGATCAAACTCCACAATACAGCCATTAAAAATCTCGTGGTAAAAGAATATTTAACAGCGTAAGAAAAATGTGCATGCGACATATATCCAGCAAACAGAGACAAAAGAGAATCCGATATGTTCTGTGTGATTCTGATCACACAAAATAGAGGAAAAATGAAAAAACAACCCAAAATGCATGAAAGGGAATACATGAAAATATCCACAGTGATTATTCACGGGGGTGGGGGGGTAGGATTAAAGATGATTTAAATTTTCTTCTTCCTGTGGATCTGTATTTTCTGAATTTCCTACAACAAATACATATCGTGTATGCTGGAAGAAACAAATAATTATGTACTTTGCAAAAAGAATAAGTGAATTTTGAATTGGAAGGACTTGTAACGCTCATCAGCCTGGATGGGGTTTGAGAACCCAGCTTAAGAGTTTGGGAACAAGTTCCTGTCCCCCGCCTCCCTCCCCAGGACACTCCCCAGAGAGACATTTGTAAGTAAAATGAATGAACTCAGCTATTTTTTTTTTAATTACAACTTGCCCAGTAATCACCATAATCATTTTTCTCAGGCACTTGTTTAATTACTCAGTCACTAAGCATGCATTGAGCACCTACTGTGATACCAGCACCACGCTAGGCACAGCCAACTCCCCAAGCACAGACCCCACTCAAGGCAAGAGGGGAGTGAGCTCCCTGTTGGCCATCTCTAAATTTGAAAACAGCCTTCCTTTGTCCAGTGTCTCGAGTGTTTACTGTGTATAAGATCTGATGCTTTGCCCTGTGATTTCTTTGGTTCCATTTGTCTTTTACGAGATTGAAATGAGATTTACAGTTAAAGGACAGATTTGTTCTGCTTCCCCCTCCTCCTCTCCCCACGGGACTCACATTTAGGTTTCAATTCCGGCTCTCTTTCCAGGCTGGGGACGGTAAGCAAGTGCTCTACCCCTGAGCTGCATCTCCAGCCCCAGGTTTACTCACTCATGAGACGGCAGTGGAGGTAAAAACGCTCTCTGCAATGACATAAGTTGGGAAGTGAGAATTTTGTTACCTCCCTGCCCAAGCAGCTGGCCCTGGGGGAGTCAGACTGCCTGCCTCAGTGTCCTCATCTGTGTCATGGGTATGTTCCTCATTGTTCACCACATCATCCGTTGTTATGAGAGGCTAATGGGATGACGCAAATATTTAGCCTGGTGCCTGGTGCAGCATGACCGTTCAATAAATATTGGCGATTGATGTACGATCAGGTTTTGCTTACCATCGCCAGAGAGAACTAGAAACCAAAAAAAAAAAAAAAAAAACTGTCACCAGGAAGCTGAGCTGTGATTACTTTGGAGCCTTTCCCACTGACACCAACTGAAACAGACTTAAATTTCTTTGTTCCAGTCAATTATCGAGAGGCTCCTGGGTGCTGGGTGTGGTGCTTGGCTCCTGAGCTTCTGGGATGAAGGCACAGAGTCTGCATTCAGAGTGGTATATATATATATATAGGGTGGGGAGGGTGGCTGCGCACGGGGGTCTTCTCTAGAGACTTAGTACAGGCAGCCCACTTAAAGGACCCGGGTGGGTCCACGACTGTCACCTTCTCTCCCACCTGTGCAGCCTCCTCTGCTGGGCTACAGTTCTACAGAGCCACCTACTTCCCCACCATAAACTCCAGCCAAATGCCAGGGAGCAAAAACCCTGGCAGGGCCACTGCAGCTACCTGGCAATGCCCAGGTTCTACCAAGTCCAGGGGGCCCCAGAACTTTGTCTTAGGCCCTTTCTGGTCATTCTCTCCCTGGAGCCCAGGCACTCTGGAGGGCAGGGACTTATCTTGCCTCAGCGCCCAATTCATGCAGTGAGGGCCTGTGACGTGCCAGGCACTGTTGGAGGTGTGAGGGCATGAGGGGACACAGAACAGTCTCTCTGTAGGTTGTTTCCGTTCTAGGAGGGGCAGCTGGAGAGGGGACATGGGAACTGATGACTGAAACCCCTGTTAGACAAGTGATCAGGATAAAGGGAGAGAGAAAGACTGGGAGCTCCTTCAGGGAGATGGACACTGTCTCTACTACCAGGCGCTCAGGAGGCGGAGGCAGGAGGATCAGGAGGAGCACAATTCAAGGCCAGCCTGGGCAACTTAACAAGAACCTGTCTTAAAGTAAAAAATAAAATGGGCTGGGGATGTAGCTCAGTTTGTAGAGCAGCTGTCTGGCATTGAGAAGCTCTGAGTTTGATCTCCAGTACTGCCAAAAGAAAAAAATAAATAAACAAAAACAAGCCCTCCTGAGGAGGGGAGAGAGGAACAATCAATGGAGTTCCACTGGAAGTGAGAAGGCTGCCAAAAGGGCTTCCTAAACAGAGGCACAGCAAGTGCAAAGGCCCTGAGGTGGGGATAAGCTTGGTGTTTCCAAGATAGAAGAAGCCAGTGTGACCAAGGGGAAGGATAGAGGGAGGTGAGGCCCAGAGCATGCATTGACCACATGTTGGAGGACTTGCTGACCATTAAGAGTTGGGATTTGGTTTTAGGGGGAGCTCAGGAAATACTAAACTGTAGAAAATAAGGAGAAAGAGCATGTGGTCTCAGTCCCCTTGGGGGCTGGGGAAGAACCAAACAGTGGAGGTGCAAGAAGGGATGGAGGCCAGAGGCCTCTCCAAGCCCCTGCTTCCTTGTACTCTTGAGTCGGGAGGCCAGAGGAGACTTCATTTTTCACTTTGCTCCTCCAGCCCGGTGCTGTTTCCACTCCCCAGAGGTGAGGGTCTCCCAGAAAAGGCTGAAAGTCTCCTGGGGGAGAGGGGGTTGGGAAGCATCTGACCCAAAAAATGGAGGAAATAGTAAAGTAGTTTAAGGAAAGTTTGGTGGTGAGACATAACTCGGTGATACTGTAGGGAGGGAGGGTGGAAAAGAGTTGGGGGGGCTTACAGCAGTAGAAAAGGGGGAGCCTGATAGAGAAAGGGGGACAGTCCTGGAGAAGCTAGCCAAGTCTGGGACCAGCTCTCCCGGGCAGGGTCCTGTCTGGCTCAGCCTTGTCTCCACCACTGGTAGAGCCCGCCCTTTACTGGGACATAGCAGACACTGGCCAGATGATTGAAGGCATGAAGGACGGTTGCTGGAGGGGGAGGGAAAAAAAATGGAAAAGAAGAAATGCAGAGAGGACAGGAAAAAAATGAGAAGTAGAGGGAGCACTGGATGTCCCCAGGAGCAATGACAATTACTAGCACTTATTGATCAGTGTCTTGGCCTGAGCCCTTTTCTTGCATTAACTCATTTTAGCTTCTCAATCACAGGCAGTAGGTACTATTATTATTCCCATTTTATTGTTGAGACAACTGAGGCATGCAGGGGTCAAATGCCTTACTCAAGGTCACCCTGTTGGTCAGTGGCTGGGGGCTGACCCCAAATCCCAAGCTGTTCACTGCTTCTAGACACTGCCTCAGGAATGGAGTCAGCTGCGAGCCAAAAGTTAGAAGGCCAACTTTGGCACCTCTCAATTTCTCTTGAGGAATGGCAGGATTGAGTTTGGAGTCTCTGCCATCACTGAGTACAAGGGTCTTATAGATGAGGGAGCAGCACCCAGCCCCTGGGGATTAAGGATGCCTTTGATGGTGGGGGGTAGGAATGGAGAGAAGCAGGCCTGTAGTCCATGGGGTCTGCTCATCATTGATGTGTTGCTGCTTTCTGTTAATTGTGGGGATGAGGAGGGACTTGACAGGTGTCTAAACCCTAATTCTGGCCTTCCTGTATGAACAAATTCTGCACCGATCCCCAGACCTATTCCAGGAAGTTAGGGGCTAGGTTTTTTGAGCTGGTTTCTTTCCTAGCCCCTCTGAAGTCAGCAGCTGACACTGCATACCCAAGGAGCCTGATTGCCTCCATGCCCAAATGTGCAGGCTTCATTAGGGGATAGGGCAAGTCCTGCCACTTCAGGGCCAGAGGGCCAGAGAGTCCAACGCTCTGTCCATTTGCCGCTGGACCAATTAACTGTCAGCTTAAGGCAGGGCATGGAACACATCCCAGCAGATGTCTGTCGTGGACCATTACGCAAGGCTGTGGGGTCACTTCCAGTGCTGAGAGCTTGGCTGGAGCCTTGCAGAATAGGCCCCCAAGTCTCCCAGCCCACGGCAATGTTTTACCAGCCTGTGGCATTTCCTCTTAGTCTAATGCATGGTGTCGAGCACATCTCTAAGCTGTGGGCCATACTTTGAATTTTTATTCATTTATTCAGCTGATCATTCATCTATTTAGTTTACTATCATGGTCAATTTCTTCTTGATGTCATCATCCAGGTGTTCTCCCCCTTTCTGAAGGTCTCACATTATTTTCATCCTGGCTTTGTGCAGAAGGGAAATAGGTACCCTGAGTAGCTCAGTCCTGGGATGGGGTGGCCTGGCTGGGAAAGGCAGGACCAGGGTTTCGACAGATGCTGACCCCTAAGCTCAACTCAGAGTAGCCAACTCAAGCCAACTGGGAGGTGGGAAGGGTGGGCGTGAGGAGGAGTGGGTTTTCCTTTGGTGGAATATTACAGTACCCCTCAAAGAGGCTCTCTGAGAGCTGGGTTTGGGAGGTAGTTCTCCAGAGACACTGCTCTACTGCCTTGTTCTATTTTCTTTGGGTCCTTTCACTCTCTGCAATATTATTCGTTTTAATGTTCATTATCTGCCCCTCCCCGTGTAAGGTTCATTCTGCACAGCCTTTCTTACTCACGTAGGATTTACCTCTTGCACAAGAGATCGAACGAAAACCCCCTTGCAAAGAATAAGTGCAAAGAGGACATCCAACAGTGAGAACACTGCGTTCCTTTGGTTTCCACGATTCTAATATTTTCACTTGCAAAGAGCCAAGTGGAAAAGTGGGAACCAAGATCGGGGTCTCTCGGGGTTCGGAACAGATGAAAAGTAAAGCACCCCCATCCTTTCTCTCTTCTGCCCCAACCTCAACTCCACTCAGTAGCGGGGTGTGGAAACCTTTGGGAGCCGCAAAAGGGAGCGGCGCGCTCAGAAGCTGCTCTGCAGGCCGCGTCTCGCTGCGCACACGCCGAGCCCAGCCGGGGCGGTGGGTGGGAAGAATCCGGGAGGGGAAGGTCTCGGGGTGTGAGGGTGGAGCGGAACCCGGCCCCGCGATCCGGCCCGGGTTTTGCATGCCACCCACTCGCCCGCTCGGCCGCGGAGAATTCCATAATCACAGCGGGCGAGAGCGGAGACTGGGAGCGAAAAATCCGGGATCCGGCAACTTTGGGCAGCGCATGCGCGCCCGCGGCGCTCCATCCCAAACACACACACATTTTTCCCCCGGACTTGGAAAGTCACCCAAAGCCGCCCCAAGTGCAGGTAAGAGACTCGGCGCTCCCTCCGCTGCGGGCTCCCCTGTTCCCCAGCTCCGCGGGCCTCTCGGGGCGCCTCTCCGCTTCGCCCCCTGCCCGGGTGCAGCCCCCCACCCCCGGGGCTGCCGCTTGCAGCCGGGAGCGGGCGAGCGAGCGAGCGAGAGAGCCAGCCAGCTTGCGAGCGGCGGCTGCCACCCAACTCTGGCCGTGCGGAGGCAGGGGGCATGGAGGGCTGGCACCCCGGGCATGGGGTGGGCGCGTCGCC
>NW_026000102.1:1469591-1517589 GCF_001458135.2 Marmota marmota marmota
GGGGGCGCCCCCCGCGCTGTGGGCTCCCGGGGGGGGGGCAGGTGTTCGCCAATACTGGGTGATCATTCCTTTCCATACGCATCCCAACCCCCAGCGACAAGGGGGTCGTGCGCTCTCCAGGGCAGAGAAGGAGGCAGGGGTGAGGGGCTCTGGGGTGACTTTGCAAGACTTTGCCCAAGGGAAGGGGCGGGTGGGGATCCCCTTCAGCCGGCTCTTGTACCCCGACACCGGGGTGTGTGTGCTTCCGGCAGAGGTAGGCAGTGTTCGCTTAGGCTCAGGGTGCCAAGGGGTGCCCGGGATGAGAAAACCAAGGCAAGAGGTTTGTTGGATGGGGGGAGCGGCGCCCTCTTTTTCATCTTTGCCTGGGAAGTTTATCTCAAGTGCGCTGCTCCAGGCGCGGCAAGTGGCGCTTCTCGCTCTCTCCCCCACCCCCCAGCCTCCCCGGGCGCAGGCTGGCAACGCTGGGCACGGACACAGAGAGTCAAAGCACCGACTCAAAGCCGCTGGGCTGTTGGCCGAAGCCCGCCTGGGTCTGGGAAAAAGTTCCGGGGAGTTGCGGCGGCTGTTGTGTGCGCGGGGAGAGAAGTTGTGCCCGGGAACGTGGGACGCTGGCCTGGCAGGCCAGCTGGCGGGTGGAGCGATGCGATCCCGGGGGCTTCTGCAGCGGTGGGAGAGGGTCTGGAAGGGTCTGTGCTCCAAGGTGGGCAGAGGGTGATCTGGGGGCTTAGCATTTGGGGAGGAAGAACCCTGAATCCGAGAGCACAGGGCTGAAATAGGCACCTGGTGGAGGACAGAGAGAAGAGTAGCTTGTTTGGGCTCAGGGGACACTAAAGGGGAAATGGTCGGACCACCCCGTCTTTTGGGTTCTGGCTTCTTGGCAAAGGAGCGCATGGTGGCTGGCGGAACAGTGTTGGGGAGCGGGGCTGCAAGGGGTGCGCGGGAATGGAGGATTGGGTCAGACGGATAGTCCTGTAGCTGCCGGGGCAGGGGGCCGAGTCGTGCGCTCGGGGTGAGCCGGCCGGGAGGAGCGGCGGCCGGTTTATTTTTACTCGGTGGCATTTGCAGAATGTGCAGCTGATGACCGTCCGCCGCCAGGAAGTTTTGCTTTCTGTTCTTTCTCTCTCTTTGCGAAGCCAGCGCGGCCCGGAGCTAGAGGGCCGCCGAGTCGGGCCTAGGAGGGGAGGGGGGCGGCCTCTGGGGTTGCAAGGTGCCGGCAGGGGCGCGCTGGGGCCGCGGGCGGGGGCTGCCGGCGCGGGCGGGCGGACGGCGGGCGCTGGCGGCTGCGGAGCGGTTGGGCGAATATCTGTCCCCAGCTTTGGAAGCTGCTCCGCGAGGGGAACAGGTGTATGCGCCGTCAATCACAGCGGGAGGGACACTTTGGGGGCGTAGATTAAGATCATAATAATAGATTTTTCTCTTGGGGGTGGGCGCAGATTCTTCCAAGTCATCCCAGACCCGGATCCCGAGTTTGGGGGAGGAGTGGAGTGCGGAGGGAGGCTGGGGGCCGCTTCTCCCTCCGCATAAGTTTTTCCTGACACAGGCTCAGCTTGGGAAGCGGGCCTGGGTGCGACGTGGACCTCCTTCCCATCAAGCTGGGAAGGTGCGGGTCCGGTACGTGTGCCTGTGCGTAAAATTTATCCACCAAGGAAGCAGCAGTAATACTCCTCTTTTGAGCCGGAGCTCCCCCAAACCCCGCTGGATCTGGGAGACTGGTGGGGGTCTGCGTCGCTGCTCCAGCGGAGTCTGGGGACACGGCCCTCAGTGTGTGTGATTGTGCGCCCACACCCTGTACACTCGCAGACGTGGGTGCGGGTGGGGAAGAAAGATCGGGTAGTTGTTGGCCAAAGTTGGTAAATTTAGGACGCCTCTAAGCGAGTACAGGCGCACGGGCAGAGCGTGCGAGAGGACTGGAAAACAGACCGCTGGGTAACATTGGTTCCCCCCCCCCCATGACACGCGCGCGGGCGCGCGCGCGTACACACACACACACACACACACACACACCGCCGTCCTAAAGAGAGCTGTCCCGGCTGAGCAGGAGCAGCTGCGCCGGGCTTGGTGGGGGGGTAGGATTAAAGATGATTTAAATTTTCTTCTTCCTGTGGATCTGTATTTTCTGAATTTCCTACAACAAATACATATCGTGTATGCTGGAAGAAANCTTAGAGGCGGTTAACGAGAGTTTATGGGGAATATTGTTGAACTTCAGTAATCAGGTTTCCAGCGATCTTATGCCTCCTGTTTAATTTATTAGACTAGTTATTTATTCTGTTGATGATAATCTGTTGCTGGTTTCTATGGAGATGTTAAACTGATCTCTTTCAGAAATCAAACTCCATATGCACTAAAACGTTTAAAGGGGCAGTGCCTCCCTCTTTTTCCCCCTGCCCTTTTTTGTTTTGTTTTGTTTTTTAGACTTTGCACCTTGCTGAGACTTCGAGTCTTGCTCTGAGTCTCGGCGCATTTTACTTCCTTCTGACGAAGGAGAGGAGCCCGGGAGACTCACGCTTTGTGGCAAGTACAGCTTATTATGGCTAGCAGAAAGAGAAGGCTTTGATCCCTAAGTTGCATCATCATTTAAAACAGATCATTTCACCACCACCCCTTTCCCCCCATCATAGAAGAGCAAAATTCTTTCAAGATCAAAGAGTCCAATCTTAAAAAAAAAAAAAACAACTATTGTTTAAAAAAATAGAAAAGTCAGTTAAATATGAACCTCCCCATTTATATCTGCTCTCCTTGTGTTTAAAGGATTTTTTGAATAAGAAAAACAAAACTCAGTTCATTTTTCAGACTTATTAATAGTTTATCTAGCCCCCCCCCACTTTAATTTAAAAAGAAGTTCAAAGTTAGATTTCTCTGCCTGTGGGGGTTGAGGTATACTTGCTTCTCTTTTAGATCCTGACCATCTGTTTTTGGAAAATTAGCCTCTGGGAAGAGGGGGAAAGCAGTTTTTACTCAAAGTTAATGGAGTGCTTTAATTTATTTATTTTTTTGAAAATATACAAATATTTAAAAGTCCTATTTTCCTTGCTTTTTAAGAGAATACCAGTAACCTCTGTCTGGTGTGTCAGAGTGTATCAACTTTTCCTTCTTCTGTCCTCTTCTCTGCTCAGGTATTTTTTCTGTAGACTTGTGACTTTGGTGAATTTTTTTTTGGGGGGGGGATACAGTGAATGAAGAAACTAAATCAGAAAAAAATTATCGTGGTTTTTGACACTGAAAAATTGCGAACCTACTCTGGCTCAGATATTTATCATGCTGACAGATATGATACAAAGCGATTGCATTCCTAATGATCCTCCGGGACTAAGTTGTAGGTAAAACCATTTAATGCATTTTTAATATTAAAGTAAGGCCCAGGTTCCATTTTCTTGGAGGTAGGGGGAGTGGCTGTCCCTGTACAGAGCTGGTGTTCTCTGAATAGACAGCTTTGCTTCTTCAACTAGACCCACCCCCCCATTTCACATTTCCATTACGTTGGGGAGGGGTGAGCCATACAGGGCATTTGGCTTTCACAAATAAATTTATATCCGACCAGAAGGTCCAATACTAAATAAGAGTACACTTAAAATAAAACCACACACACACACACAACCCAAGACTCCACCCCTGTTATAGGAAAGAAAACGTAGGCAATACTTGACCCCCCCCACACCCTTCAGCCCTCCTGCTTCTCTTTTATATTATCTTATTTTGGAGGGGGTGGGTGGAATGGTGGTTGCCTTTCAGCTCAGAGGAGGAGAGAGGAGTCATTCCTATTATTTCCCTCTTTGCTATATTTTAAATTTTTGTTTGATTTGGATTGCAAACAGAGCAGGGGCTTAGGAGTAAAAAGAGCACTGTGGCTTTAAACTCAGGAGTTTGCATATTCTCCTTGTATCTTTCCCCTTTGCTAATTATTGTGTTGTTTTCAGAGCAAATATGTCATATCCATGGCGACCGGGCAGGTTTATTGTCTTTCTGAAGCAATAGCTCACATAAGTAATTAATGACTTTCTTTTTTTTCCTCTGGCTTAGGTTAAACAGATCATTCAAGGAAAGTCATATCTCTTCTCTTCTCTCCCTCTCTCTCCCTTTTCCTCTCTTTCTCTCTCTCTGTCTCTCTCACCTTCTCTCTCTCTCTCTGACTCTCTCCTTTTTAGCCCAGTGACATAAGAACATGAGTTAAGAACAAGAAAATACTTTAAGCAAGAAGTCAACAAGCTTATTTCCCCCCCATTTCTTCTGAGAGCTGAGTGTCAGCTTTCAGACCTCAGAGTTGTCATCTGGCAGCCCTGAGCAGTGTGGTCCCGCCCGGGCTGGCTGTCCACTGCAGGTCTGCAGGTCGCTCAGAGTGGAGGCAGGGAGGTGGTGGCATGGCCGGGAGGAACCTGCAGGAATTTGCTTTTGAGTTTGGGGGAAGCACTCCAAAATGATTATTTCTCCTGTATTTGGCAGAATTTAATTAAATTGTTTACTGGACAGAATGAACGAGTTGGTAGTCTGTGTCGCCCGGCGCCCTTCTTTTTTCCCAGTCTAGTTCATTGGAAAGACAAAGTTTTCCTTTTCAACTCACCTTCTTCAGCTTTCTGTGGCCTTTGTCTTAAGTGCTTTTTCCTGGAGGCGTAGCTTTTGGGATTCCCTCTGGTTAATATTTCCAGAATCCTGGTGGGGTTTTTATTTTTTATTTTTTCCCTTTCAAACCTCCAACTTGAAGTGTTTTCTCCTTCTTAAGAATCAACAGCTATGGGATGATCAACTCTGCTTGGATTTTTTTTTTTTTTTACTTTTTCCTTTTTCTGGTGGGAGACCCTTTGGGGATGTCAGATTAGATAGGCAGCCTATTGGTCTTCTGTACCTACATAGTGACAGTGCCAGGAGAAGTAGAGGCCATGTGTTTTTGTTTTTTTTTTTTTAAGAAACCACTTTTTATGTCCTGTGCTTTTCAGATGGACCTTTGCTACCAGAAGCCTTATGATGTCACCCTTTAACTTTAGGAATTTGCTAGATGTTTCTGCTAGCATGCTCAGCCGCCTTCTGCCCTCCCCCCTGGACACACATCAAGCACACTCCTGCGATCCTCCCCCCACTTTTAAGCGTTTCACATATGACCAAGGTTTTGTGTGTGTCCTTCGAAAAGGGGAGAGCCAGATAGCAAAGCATCACGTTGTCCTCAGACACGATTCAAAAGAATATTTTCCTCCCATCTGAACTAAGTGCAAAAAAGACTGCGAGTTGACAGAATGAATCTTTAGGCTTTTGCCATCAACAGTCAAAATATAAAGAAGAGAGATTTATTTGGTATCTGGTTTCTGAAGAGGAGCAGAGGAGGCCAGGCAAGTCTGATGCTGAGACTCCAGCAGGGCTGTAATTGAGCCCGTAACCTCTTGATGTCTATATCAGAAAAACAGACCCGAGCAGGGAGAACGGAGGAGAGGAGAACCAGCAAGCCGGGCAGAGGAGGGAGCTGGGGGGAGAGTCACAGAGAGAGGGAGATAGATTTAATTTATAGACATTTTAAAAACCGTAATTTCATTAGGATCTGTTCTTCCCTTTCTCTGAAGGGCAGCCCGGCAGACCGATAAGGCCAGTCCCTCTGCCCGGGATGCGTGGTGTGGTTTGTTGGGCGCAAAGCCTCGGCGTCCTTGCCAGGGCGGTTGCCTCTCTGTTCACTGTCCCTGGCCTCCTTATTTTCAAATTTAAAAGCCCCGAACAGTCAGAAGGGCTGTGTGGCTCAGGCTACCCCGCGATCTCCCCTCTGGTGCCACGCTCTTCTGGGAGCGGGTCTGTCTCCTGTCTGGGCGGTGGCATCTGTATGTCTTCCATCTGTCACCCGGCTGCTGTGGTTCCAGCGGCAACGAGCTGCCAGGGAGGGGGAGGCCCCCAACTCGTCCCCCATCAAGTTCACCAACTTAAGTTGCTGTGGTCCTGTGGCCGCAGCTTTAGGGGGGGAAGATGAAGCTTGTCATAAATTCTGCAAAAATTAATCAGCCGTTGAAGAGCTGCTCATGGACGGGGTTTGGCAGGCAAGCCGGCGCCTTCTGCTGCTCCCTGTCCCGAGTCCCATAGAGTGAGGGGTGTCCTGCACTGTGAGGAGGGAAGGGGGAGCTGATGGCTTTTTTGGTTTGTTTGTTTAATCACAAAAACTGAGGACAAGTAGGAAGAGGGCAGAAGACAGATGGATTTACTGAATATAAATCCTCAAGTGCCCTTGTTCCATGTTGTTGGAAATTTTCTCTCCCTTTCGGTCTGGATTTGTCCTGTGTGTCTTTGGTGGAACAGACACGTAGAGAAAGAGAGCGGGGTGGGGGGCAGTAAGGAGAGAGAGAGAGAAGGATAGAGAAGAGAGAGAGAGGAGAGAGAGAGAGAGAGGCAGGGACAGCAGAGCTCCTTCGGAACTCATTATCATTCTTAATAAGTCTTAAGGAATAAAGAAGAGCATTGAGTGTAAATGCTGGGTAATCCTAACACTTCTCAAGGTGAGAGGAGTGTTGAGGACACAGAGAAAAGAGAGAGCAGAGGAGGGGTGGGAGGTTGGGCTCACAGGGCCTCGGGGTGTGGAGGCCCTGCAGGAGGCCTAGAGGCTGGGGTGGGGGGACCCCGAGATGCCTCAGGTGGGATAGGTTGTCTGAGCTGACACACACGGGGATCTCCAGGATAGGGTGATTTGCTGAGGGTCAGGAGGAGGGGTGCAGGGACCAGTCCTACCTGTGTGTGGGGTATGGACTGGTGTTTTGGGGCCTTTCATTCCTCCTGGGCATCATGTCCCCAACCTCCAGGCCTCAGACTTTTGAAGAAGGCCCAGAACGGGATGGAGGAGCCTTGTCCTGCTCTAGGCCCCCACCTTACTGTCCCCTAGGGATCCCGCCCCCACCCCCGCAGTGGCCGCACTGGAAAGCCAGAGGGCCAGAGCAGCAGCTAGAGCTCAGCTCTGGACACTAGGTGGCTTAGAGGATCTGCTCGGTTCTCCAAGGCAGCCAGCGGCTGCTTGGCCGCTGGCTTCCCTCCCCTCCCCGCGGGTGGGCTCCGCTGTGCATTTGCTCTGCTCGCTGGGCTGGCAGCCCTGCCCAGGCGCATGGCCCAGATCCCAGGCTGGCCCTCCCGCAACCAGCTCTCAGGCAAAGTGAGGGTGAGGCCGGGGGGCAGCTCCCGAGGGGCAAGACAGCTGTCCAGGGACACTTGCAGGCAAGAGGAAGCGAGTCCAGCCGGGTCTCTGCCTGCTCCATCCTTGGCCACCTGGGCATGAGGCACTGCTGAGTGCTTGAGGGGGTCTCTGAGCTGTGCACTTCCCCTTCTTAGTTTATGTGCCCCCTTTGAGAATCTTCTTAATAAAAAAAATCTCATAAGCATAAATACTGCTTATACTTTGAGGGGTTTCACAGATCTTATAAGCCCGGCCTAAGGACCCTCCAGGGTCCCTTGCCCTGGTGGGCTTCCTTCCAGTTCTGTGGGATGGGGCAGCAGGAAAGAGGAGGCAAAACCTGTCCACACCACCACTTCCACTGGCCTGCCTCAGTCCTGGGAGAGGAGAGTGCCATCAGGTGTCACCTAGGGGCCCATAGATGAGGCAGGAGCCAGCCTGCAGGTCACCCTCTGTAGAACCACACCTGCTCGGGCAGATGCCCCAGGCCAGGTCCAAGGCAGCGGTCCCCTCCTCTGGCTTACCTCCGCTAGGATTCCTCGGATGTTCGAGGAAGGGTGTTAGCCAAGGTCATGTTCCAACCATCGGGAGAGAGGTGGGCATGAAGGACAGCACAATTCAGATTTGACTTACCAGAGTTGAAACAAAAAAAATTTTTTCAACTCTGTATTTCTTTTGGAAAGCAACTTCTGGGGAGCTTGCAGAGGGTGTGTGGGAGTCAGAGGTGAAGGCTGGTGACTGAGCTGGTGTGGAGCCCAGAGGGAGCGGGACGGGTTAATGGCGGGTGGATTCTGCTTTGCTCTTGTATAAGAGCAGTAATGGCCAAATTGCATGCCCTGCGTGCGCCTTGCTGACGAGATTTACCGAAAGGAAGCTGAACTGCCTCCGCTGCTGGGCTCTGGGTGGGTGAGCTTCTGTGTCTGTGTGTGTGTGTGTGTGTGTGTGTGATCGTGCGCGTGTGTAAATGAGAAGAAGGGGTGGGGGAATGCGCTCTGCCGGGCTGGCACCCTTCCCCAGCACTAATTGCTGGCAGAGTACCCACGGGGGCTGTGCCAGCGTCTCCAGCTCCGCCTGCCCCCCTCGCCCCGGGGAGCTCAGCTGTGCAGCTCACTATCCGAGGGCCATTTCCGGGCCCACTAGTCCTGGGGCTCCTTTGGGAATTTCAGGGAAATCTGATCCTTGGGGAGACTGTGGGTCAAGTGCCTGCATCTCTGGCAGGGACTGGGGTGGATGGGGCAAGCCAGGGGTGGTCCAGGGCTCTGCTAAGGTTCGGCTGCCCACTCCCCTGCCAGGCTCCACGTGCCCGTGCCCACTCAGGGTCTCGTGAACCGTGGCGGGCTAGGCGAGGCATCGGGGCACCCTGTTCTGGTTCTAGCTCTGGTAAATCACTGTGTGACCCTGGGCAAGTCACTTGATCTCTCTGGGTCTTAGTTTGTTCTCTTGTCAAATGGCCTGTGACCCTACTGCCCTCATAGGGCTGTCCAGGCTGTCGGCTGGGCTCATAGCCGTGAAAGTCCTTTGAAAGTAATTAAACGTAATGAAGAATTTATCATGGTCATGTTGTCAAGTGCACGGTGTCCCGATGTCAGACGAGCTGGTTTTATGTAATATGGTACCAGTCTCAAAGGGGACCCCTGTGAATTCCATTCCAGAAAGCCTCGGCCTGGACACGGCGCCTGGGGCTGCCATTACATTTTCATATCAGGTTATGGGTTGGCTCTCTTGTCATCGGGAGTGTGGGGCTGGGTTGGGGGTTGCCTTTTAGACAGATTGGAGGATCCCATCCAGGATATGGGGGACACTTAGCTGTTTTAGCCTATGGGGCACAATTGGCTGTTTTGGAAAACAGGGGTTCATTGAATTGCTGCATGCACATTATACATTCTAGAGCCACTGAGCTGGGGATCAAAGTCTTATGTTCTAGCATTGGTTTCTTAACTAGCCCGTGCCTCAGTTTCTCTCATCTGTAAAGTGGGAAGAGCTTGCTGTCTATATATCTGGGGACCAGGACTCTATTAGGTGTGGGGCAGTGTCATATTGGTTGAAAATTCTAAATTTTGTGCTTTACTTCTCTGGCTGCCTTGGGGGCCTCCTGGAATTTGAGGTGATGAGTCAGGAGGGAATGAGAAGGTAAACTGTATCGGTCCCAAACTGGGGCTATGGCCATTTGCTTCTCTTTCTCATTGTGGCCTGAGTGGACGTTCCTGGAGCTCTGTAGGTGAGCGGATCCATCATGGGAGGTGTTTGGAACAGGAGGCTTGTGATGGGAAGAGGTGGGGGACAGACCCTGGGAATTGGCTCAGGGTGCCTGTGGTCTCTGCCTGTGTGCACCTAACTCTGGGTCAGGTGATCCCAGGGTCCCGGATGTGATGGTTCTTTGTGGTGGAGACTGTGCCTGGCAGAGGGCTGAGAGCATGGGATTTGGAGCCAGGCTGAGCTGAAGGGAGTGTTTCTCCCACTTGGGCAGATTAATCCTCTAATCCTTTGTTTCCCCATCTGTAAAATGGAATTTGTACCCTGTGGAGTGGCTGTGAGGATTCAATGAGAGAACAGTATCTGTCGCTAACGTCGGGTCTGCTGGGTTTCAACCTTGAGCATCATTTCACAGTCTGCACTCTGCCCAGTGAGCTGCACACAGTAGGACCACAGGGAGGCTATGACAATTACCTGGCCATCTTAGGCTCAGCCTCAGGTGGGTCCACGGGTGGTTTGGGTGACCTTTGAGGCTCAGCGCTCAGCCAGAGGGTGGGGCCAGGCTGAGCATGACCAGTGTCCCCTTAGTCCCTGCTGTGGTTGGATCCAAGGTTTCCCACCTACACTTGAGTGAGCCTGTCCTGGAGGCCCCTGGGCCTGGGTGCAGCGGGCAGGGAAAGCTAGGGGAAGAGGCAGTGACCTAAGGAGGCAAGGGCAGGGTGCTGTGGGGCGGGGGGCACCGGAGGGGCGAGGGGCACTTATGGAAGATGAGGTGTATGAAACTCCATCGGCCTCTCCCATTTCACTGCGCTGTGCCAAAACATCCCGGTTCTTGTTTCACTATCTGAGATCTGGGGGCAGGTTAATTTCCATGACGAACTCCCGGCCACGTGCTTGGAGGATTTATCTAATTAAATTGATGCTTTTTGCTAAGAAAGAAAAGAGAGAGGGAAGGAAGGAGAAAAAGAAGGAAGGAAGGCGGGAAGGAAGGGAGGGGAGGGAGGCAGGCCAGCGTGCTGGGGACGGGCGGGGCCTTGCTGGTGGGCCGAGCCTTGGCTTCCAACTCTCACTGTATTTTCAAAATTTCTCTTGGGCCAGGAGGGACGAGCTGATGGGTTTGGGGTCTGTAGCGGCCCATCCAGTAGCCACTAATCCACCTGGTAATTTAACTTGAATTAAAAAATAGGTTCGGCTGTTCCCCGGCCGTGTGTGGCTCCTGGTGCCACTGTATTGGGCACACGGGGACAGAACATTGCCAGCATTGCAGCCAGTTCTCTTGGTTTCGGCCAGGTGGGTGAGCCCCCAGGGACCATGATGGACATGGAGTGAGGGGCTGGGCTACAGGGACATCCACAGATGTCCCTGGGGGCACCATACTTGGAGCCAAGGCCTCTGTGGGGTGGGACCACCTTGTCTTTCAGTCCCTACTCAGGTTTCCTCTCTTGGGACAGGGCCACACGACATGGCCAGTCTGGAGTTAGATGGGGCTTTAGACATTTCTCCCACTTAGGGCCTTGGTGACCTTGGGCAAGGGTCTTATCTCTCTGAGCCTGTGGATTGGGCTGATAGGAGGCAGAGCCTACCCCCTGGGGTTCCTGGGGTCACTAACTGAGCTCACATAGTAAGCGCTTAGTAGACTTGGACCACCATCCTGCCATCAGGACCACAGTCGTCACAATTGTTGATATTATTTTCATAAAGATTATGGAAGAGCTTCTGTGACTGCCCAGGTGTGAGGGATACTCCCCTCCCCCTGGCCACCACCAAATGTTGATTTTCTTCATTATCAACGGTTTCCAGGATGAGTTTAAATGAACCCCCCACACCCCTCCTTCCTGGGAACCTATTTTGGATTTCTTCTCCCCATCCCTCCTTTTCGGGGCAGGAGGAGGACTTGGAGCTGCCGGAAAATTAAAAAGTGCTGCTTCTGGAGAGTTAGATCCCCTGTCACTCCCAAAACACACACACACACACACACACACACACACACGCTGCCTCGCGCGTGCACACACACCCGGCTCCACTGGCCAAGCCACGTTAAAAAAAAAATCCAAAGTATTAAAATAGGGGAGTACAGATGTGGCCCTGGCAGGCTGGCCAGGGTGCTTTGAGTGGGGGTGGGGGTCACTGGCCCCAGAGGGACGTGTGTGTTGTTCCCGGACATTGCCCAGTGCCCTGTGTGCTAATGCGGAGCTCCCCTGCATTGTGCAGACTCCTTCCCCCGTGAAAAGGTAATGGAGTCAGTGAGTTCCGAATGGATTGAAGCTGACAGTAAATGAGAATTTGGCAGTGGGTAGAAAACACGCTCCCCCAGCTCCACTCCCCACCAAAGCCAGGCTCGCCCGGCCCTCCCCGAACTCC
This sequence comes from Marmota marmota marmota, assembly GCF_001458135.2. Classification (NCBI taxonomy): domain Eukaryota; kingdom Metazoa; phylum Chordata; class Mammalia; order Rodentia; family Sciuridae; genus Marmota; species Marmota marmota. The sequence continues at coordinate 1,481,269 of NW_026000102.1, forward strand.
CAGCACCCGTTTTGGTTTTTAGAAAAGAATTACGGTTTCTTTTTTGTATGCATCAACATTAGCAGCTGGGGTGATGTCCCGACCTGTCCCCCTCCCCTGGATGGCCGAGCTCCCTCCCCCAGGTTGCCACCTCCCAGCCCCTTGCCGCCTCGGTGGCTCCGCCAGCGATCCCGAACGAGTTAAGGGCTGAATCAACTCCAGACCCAGCTGTACATTTCACTCTGGGCTCCTGAATGGAGCGATGTGCTGTGCTCAGCAGGATTGGAGACGGTCTGCCCCGGTGACCCAGGGCCCCCACCCTCCTGGGCTCCACGGGCTTTCAGGGGACCTGCTGCCCGATCCAGGACCTCCTGCCTGGCTAATTGGGGAGCTGGTAGCCCATGTTGTGGGGTCCTTGTCTAGTGCCCTCCCTGTGTCCAGCCTCCATTAGAGACTTTTTTTTTTTTTGTACTGGGGAATGGACACAGGGTGCGCTACCACTGAGCTACACCCCAGCCTTTTTTTCTTTTTTCCTTCCCCTTCCTTCCTTCCTTCCTTCCTTCCTTCCTTCCTTCCTTCTAGACAAGGTCTCACTAAGTTGCTGAGGCTGATCTCAAACTTGCAATCCTCCTGCCTCAGCCTCCTGAGTCACAGGGATCACAGGTGGGTGCCACCATGTCCAGCTCCTTGGAGACCTATTTTGATTTTGAAAGAAAAGGTGCACCATTCTGAGCTGGCATCGTCCCTGGCTTGCAAAGAAGGCTGGCAATTTTGAGGGCTTGAATATGCCAGGGGCCCTGCCCTCCCCCCACATTCTTCTTTCGCCACGTCCACACCCATGGATAACTCCTGTCACGCACTTGCCAAGACCCCCGCATACGTAGGCCTCCCCATTTAAACACTCCCAAGAACCCCCCGTAGGGAGACACTGTCACCCTTGTCCTTCAGTGTCCCCAGCCATACCCCGTATTTATACAGTGGCATCTCTGCAGCTTGACCATCGTGTCCTGGTGGGGCAGGGGTGGGCTCTTTCCTATTCTTGGGGGCCAAGAGGCAAGAAGCTCTCATTTCGGCAGAATCATATAGCCTGCTCCTTGGGGGTGCATGTGTCTGTCGTGGCTGGCAATGCCGCCTTAGGGGCCCCTTTCTGTAAAGGCCTAGTGGTGTCTGCTTGTGTAGGAGCCTGGCCGGGAGAATAGTGGTTAAGTCCATAGGTTCAAATCCCCAGCCCTTCAGTTCTTAGGAGTATGACTTTGGATATAGCACGGACTTTTGTGAGCCTCAGTTTCCTTATTTGTCAAAGAGGACGGATAATAGTGCCTGTCGTGTGGGGTGGTTGTGAGGATTCAGTGAGGTAAAGCTGGCAGGGGCCTTGGCACGGGCCTGGCATGTGGTAACAAGGGGTGACTCTCGTTGTTGCTATCACTGCCCGGATTCCATCCTCCCCATCTGTTACCAGGGAGGTGGCAAGGTGGAAGGCTCAGGCCTGTCCCTGTGCTTGGGCTCCAGGACCCCCAAAGCCAAGCTAGAGTCCCAGTCCATCGCTGTGGCCACCAACTGTCTGCCAAAGCACACTTGCCAATCCAGCAAGGCACTGCCCCTCCAGGCCAGGTCTCTGCTTGTGATACCCAGGCCTGGGTGGGCACCTTGGACGCTCGGTGGCAGCCCCTGGACTGGCTCTGACTGCCTGGCCCAGGGCGAGAGCCACTCCTGGACAGTGCCGCCATCTTGGTTCTCCTTGGCCTCTCCTCTGAGGACGGGAGCACGGCCCTTGCCCTCCCCCATCAGCAGGTGGCCTTTGCAGCCCGGCACCTGTTCCTGGAGGGCGGCTGCCAGGAAGGCGCAAACCCAGGAATCACCCGCCTGGCGTGGCCTCCGAGTGTTTGCACGAGGTCCGAGTGCCGCCCGGGGGGCTGGCCTGGGCCTGGCCTGGCAGAGGAGGGGCTTGTTCTCTTGCCCCTGAGCCCCATCCTCGCCTTCCAGGTGCGTCACAGGGTCTGTGCTCTGGGCTTGGCTGGGGGGAGGAGAGGCAAAGGTGAGTCGAGGGTGCGGGTGAAGGGTCTTGCTTTTGTCCCCAAGGGGCAGCAAGCAAGCTGAGGCCCTTGTACATAGTCATTTTATTAAAAGAAGGAAACAGACAGGTCCCAAGTGCTGACTGGGAGTGTGTCGAGTCCTGTGTTGTGACCGGAGGGCAGAACACAGGCAGGAAGTGCTTCTGCCGCCTGGGACCTGGCAGGAATAGGCCCCGAGAGGGGCAGTCGCTGGCCTGCTCATCCAGGCTCAGGGCACGAGGGCCAGGTTTGAATGGTTGATCTGACTCGAGCCCGAGACGCGTGCTTTCCTCATGCCCTCGGAATCGTGGGATCATATTTTCAGCATTTTTTTGAAAACTGATAAAGGGAAAAATATTCACCTGTAACGTCACTCTCGAGATACAACCTTGTTTAGTATTTAATGTATTTCCTTCTAGTCCCCCCGCCCCCCCGCCTGGGGACTGGGTATATTTATATAACATGTATTTTACATAAATTACGATCGCAGGAGAGTGCAGTTGGGTTGAGACCCTGGATGAGGTGGAAGGGTCTCTGAGCCGAGGCCGCCTGGCAGTGATGGATTCTCAGCGCAGTGGAAACCTGGGCTTGGCCCTGAGCCATCCCGCGGGTCACCGGCGCCTGAGGTGTGTTGGAGAAGCCCTGGGTGAACGGACAGGCAGGCAAGACCCCCGTGCGCTCTGTGGGGCTGGCCCGGCTCAGTTCAGTGGTAGAGTTTTCCTTCTAACTTGCTTCCTTCTTGCTTTTGACAAATGGGAATATTTGTACCATTTCCCCGAATGACCTCCTCTCCTTGGGGTAATGAGAAAATGAAAGTCTTCGCTAAGTGCTTTGAGATATTCAGATATAAAAATGGAGAGAGCGGGCGATGTCAGGGGCCTTTGGCTGCCAGGGTGCTTTACAGAGAGGAAGCGCAGTTGTTGGGAGTGAAGGTCACCAGGAGGCTGAGGGCCTTGCTGGAACCTCGTCCCTCTGGGCTGGAGGGCAGCCGAGTTCGGGCCAGCTGGGCATGGGCGAGGTTGGGGTGGAGCCCCTGCCCTCCTCCAGGCCCAGGCACCCAGGCGAGGCCCCTTTGGCCAAGGTGATCTCGATGCCCGGGCAGAGCCCGCCCTGGGCCTGGGTCTTGTGGCTAAATGATCCCATTCAAGGACAGACTCCTCCTCTCTCTCCCTAGTGTCAGCCCAGGAGTAGCACAGTGGAATAAATACTGTCACCTATACAAATAATCATCCCGAAGATGATTTCGAAACATGGAAAAATGTTTATCATACAGATGAAAATGCTCCCCGAGTTCGGAGCGCGGCGAAGGCGCCTTTAGGAGCTGGATCTAAGCACCAGTGCTCCTTCCCGGGCAGAGCCCAGAGGTGCTCCTCCAAAATGGAAATTACAGCATGAGGGCGCCGGGACCAGGGTGATTTGTTTTTTTATTTCACAACAGTTTATTTAAATTCCCCCCTATGATTAAAACCCAACAAAGCCAACGAGGCGGCCCAGCGGGAGGCTGGCAGGGTGGGGGCGGGGCACGGGAGAGGGCGCTGCACCCACGGCCCCCGCAGGGCGCTGAGCTCACCGGCTCTGCCAGCCGCAGAGACCTATGAGATCCCGAGAAGCCGAGGCGTATCGGTGACTCAGAACTCGGTGTTGTGCTGTTCAACAATAGCTTTTGTCCTTTGCCCAAAACCCTAGGCCAGTGTGTGAAAAAAAAAATTATAAAATTATGAGATAGTTTGTACTTTCCTTACCAGCCGGTGCCAGCTTTGGGCGCTTTATTTATTCAAGGTGGGGAGGCAGGGAAGGCGGGGTGGGGGGAGATAGAAAGGAAAAGAAAAACAAGGGAGAACTCGGACAAGGCCCAAGAGAGGTTTGAGCCTCAACAACAAACTTTCTTTTGTTTGATGGGTGGGGAGGAAAAAAATAAGGAGAAAACATGCAGAAGGCCGGTTCGAACCAAGCGCAGCTCTGTGTGGGGTTGCCCCAGCCTCCTCCCCCAGGGCTTTGCTTTTATTGGTGCAACTGGAAAGCTGTTTTGGGGGGGCTCATCTAGTGAAGGGGGCGATGAGGAGGGACGTAGGCAGAAAGGGCTGGAGCCAGTGGCCAGGATGGGAGCCAGGAGGCAGGGTTGGTGTCTCTGTTCAGACCGATAATGCCCAACTGCCAACAGCCTTTGCCCTTACTTCCGGTGGGGTTTAAAGAGGATCCATACCTCCTGGAGTCCCAGATGCCACGCTCTGCCAGTGGGACTCAGAATTCCCAGGGGCTCAGGGTGAGGAGGGGTTTGCATCTGACCGGACTAGTGTTTCCCTCTGGTGTCCACTGGAACACATTTTGGGACTGAGATTCAGGAAGGCCTTGGTGGGGCTGGGAGTGGGTGTGTGTGACAAAGTGTGTGTAAATGAGTGTGTGGGTGGTCATACCTGAGCTCGTGTGAGGGATTGTGTGCCCCTTGAGACTGGCTTTTCTCCCTGGTTATGACAGCCAGATGGGTACAATTTGGGAGGAGCCTCAAATCTAATTATTTCACGTGTCACCCTGTCCCCTGCCCCAAACTGAGTGTTCCTATGAGGTGGCCTGGGCCTGAGCCGATGGGCCATGCTTCCTACCACATTGGCTCAGATGATTCTGTGGGTCTTCCATAGTGGTTGGACCAGGAAGAGAAAGGTTTGTGGGTTCAAGGACAAGCCCCTGGGGCTGGTGTGTGCTCCCCTGGACTCAGATGCTCACACTGTGGCCCCGATAAGGATCCCAACCCCCGGCTCAGGAATGGTTCCCTCATGATCTTTTAGTCACTGTGACCTTCCCTCAAAGAGGACAGCTATGGATTACAGACCTTGGTGTACAGACAAACTGAGGCCAGGAGAGGGGAGGCTACCGAGCCAACGTCCCCCAGCTAGTCTGTGACACATTTGGAAGCAGGACCAAGCCTGTGGGCTCCTTGGAAACATGCTCCTCTCCCCCATGGCTCTAGTGAGGCCAGCCGGGTCCCAGCGCAGAGCTGTGCTTCCTCTACTTTCTCTTTTTGCTACTGAGGTTGAACCCAGGGGTGCTCAAACACTGACCCACATCCCCAGCTCTTTTTATTTTATTTTGAGATAGGGTCTCACTAAGTTGCTGAGACTGGCCTCCAACTTGTGATCCTCCTGCCTCAGCCTCCCAGGTCACCGATTACAGGTGTGCTACGGTGCCAGGCTTTTCCACTCTTAGGGTAGGCAAACAAACCCTCTTGGGGGATCAGATTTTGTGACTGTGGCTCAGGGTGACTGATCCTCTGCTTTCTATTGAGGAAAGAGCCCTGAACAGAGAGATAGACAAGAGGTTTCCAGCCCCACCTCTGCCACTGACAAGCAGCCATGTCCCAAGACCTGGGCTTTGTCTACTTGGAGCTGGAGGGCTGGACCCGGAGGTTCCTCATCTCTTCCCACTTCAGGACGCCTGGAGCTTTCTGCCACCATCCAGAGTCCCCAGCTGTGCCATGCAGCAAACCCTCTCCCACAACCTGTCAAACCAGAGATGCCAGTTCCCCAGGGCTCCCAGGAGCTCCCGCCCCTCTCTAGTACCAGGCAGAACCTCTGCAGGAAGGCCCCGGCCTGTGCCCTGTGCACCTGCTTATTGATAACTGTGTGTCTGAATGTGCCTCGGGTCAGAGCCCTTTGGTTTGAACTTGCCTTGTACCGAGAGGCCAGGACGTGAGAAAATTACGAGCAGGGGAGAGGAGTGGTACCCTATGACAGGAGGCAGCTGTGGAGAAGGAGCAGGCTCCATGCCCAGGGTGAGCGCCATCTGGGTGGGAGGCCTGGCTTCCAGCTGTGGGGGCTCCGGAAGGGCAGAGGCTGGGAGGAATGATTTTGAAGCCACTACTATGGAGATTAAGGGGATGAGAATGTAAATCTCAAGTAAAAAGGTAATTGAATGTAATAGCAAACACTGCTCGCTCTATGTTAATTTTAGCTCTTCCCCTGGATACAAGACGCTGTATTAGTGTTTTATTACCATTTTGTTTGCACTAATAAAATAGTAAAATTTATTTCAAGGAAGTTGAAGGATGGTTTTACAATGCAAATTTGAAGAAATTGGACTTTTCATTTATGCCTCTGCTATTTTAAACCCTGACGGGTGTAAATTAGCTACAGGGACTGAGGAGACCCCACTGATGGGGACTTGGGAGGCGGGAACCCTGGCAGGGGTTGCAGACTGGCTCAGGGCAAAATGTAGAGAGGGCTCCACAGAGAGGCTGAGGCCACTCAGGGGCCTGGCTGGGTGGGACTGTGCAGTGGGTGAGGGTGTCAGGCGTGAGTGACTGGCCGTGGGTGGGAACGTCACACATGGAGCCACTGGGGAGACACTCAGGCCTCGGGGTTTCATCTTTCTCCTCGGCCCTTTGGTCTCCTTCTTGTCCTGACATTGGGCCTTGATTAACCTGGTGAACCCCCAAGGGAAATGAGCAACCTCTCTCCTTTGTGTCCACCAGGGGCAAGTGGGCCACTTGTCCAGGACACACCCATCTGTCAAAAGGGGCTGCAGATTGAGGAGAAGCCATCAGAGTCTGGAGGAAGGACCCTGAGCCTAAAAGGAACCAGGGGAAAGACCCAGGCCAGGGCTCTTTCTGAGGAAGCCAGCATCCCTTCAAAAATGGAGCCGAAAGAATGGCCGGTCCCCAGCCCAATGGTGTCCATGAACCGAAAGGCCAGATGACAGAATTAAAAAAGAAAAACCAAGTGGTCTGAATCAGGGAAACAGACAGCGAAGGACGTGGGTGGAGAAGGAAGGAAAGGGGTGATGGCAGAGGTTCCTTTTGAGTTTGGGGTAAAGAATTCAGGTTGGATCTTGTTTTATCCAAACCGGTTTGTTTATCTCTAAAAAATTATCGGCAGCAATGGCCCAAAGGGATGCATTGAGGGGACCCGCTTCCAAAGAGTAGGGAGCCCAACAAGTGTTCTAATGTCTGGCGGAGTCGGCAGCTTGTATCGCCCAGGGTTTGCTGGCTGCCTGCCCGGGTTGGGGGGAACAGTGAGCCCGGGGTGCTGGTTCCTAGCTCCAACCCCAGGTCTTGTGGGGCTTCTCTAGTGTGTTCTGTCTCCCTTGGTGGGGTGTGTTTTGTGTGTGTTTAAGGAGACGATTCAGACTGTCCATACTAGCCAGGCCAGGGGATGCAGGCTGCAGGGGCCTGTCACAGCCCCCGAAGCAGCTGCACAAACCCTGTGGATGCCCTTGGTGGCAGAGTGAGAGCTTGGGTGTTAGGACTTGGCTGGTGGCTTGCAGGGAACTTGGTCCTGGGGCAGAGGAGGTGGGCACAGACTCCCAGCCTCTTTCCGTGGCTCCTCTAGGCCTAGGGAGCCACATCTGGAGCAGTGGGGGCCTGCGTTGACTCGGGTCAGAGGTCACCCCTGAGGGTCAGGCCTGTCTGTGGCAGCAGGCCCAGCACTCCATGTGGTTCGTGCAAGAGCAGGAAAATTCTCCAGCCAGGCTTCTTTGGGGTCCTTCTGGAACAAGGGGCTGGGGATGGGATTCCTTGGGGTCATGAGGTTAGGTGTGCAGGAGTCAAGGTCAGGAAACAGGCCTTGAACCTCCTCTCTTCCACTTCTGAGTACCCAGGAGGCCCTCGTGGCTCTGGGCCGGTAGCTGAGGGGCAGAGAGGGAGGCGGCCAAGGCGAGGGCAGGCTCCAGAGTGTTGCTGAAAGGAGGGAGAGAGGAGGACATTTAAATGAGGAAGGCCCGTCATTTAGCACTGGGCATGCTTTCCAGTTCTCCAAGAGGGGGAGATGCACTGCTGTGTGCCCAGGGATTTAGAGAGGCATCGGGCAGGGGGTTCCACTCCAAGTGCCATTCAGCCCACAACTGTAATTACCCAAGGAGCAGACGGAAATGGGAAAAGAGGATTAGCGGGCGCCCTGCTGGGCCTGGTGGTGCAGGTGGCACCCGGAGTGCCCAGCCTGGCACAGCACCTGCCAGCTTTTAGCTCAACTTTGAGGCTGGGGTCAGAGCCATGGTGGTCTACCATGGGCAGTGGACCCCTGGGCACCTCTTTCCTTGGCTGTCTTGCCTGGCCACAGCACACCCTGGAAGCAGGACCCGTCTCTGCTGCCTTGTCCTGGGTGGTCTGGGGGGGCCTGTCATCTGGTGCCCAGCACTTCCCCAGTGGCCCCTTCAGTTGGAAGAAAGGGAGGCCAGAACCTTGTGGTCTTTTGCGCTCCGTTTCGCTCAGCCCCCCGGGGGGTGCCGGCATCCCTAGGTGCTCTGAACCCCCAGCTCACCTTCCGTCTCCTGCCTGGCTTCCCTGCACCTGTCAGCTGTCTCACTGACTGTCTGGCTTGGCTGCCACCCATCCTCTCCTCCCAGGCCAGCCCCGCCCCCACCCCTCCCCCAGCCCCATTCCCTCCCTTCCTGTCTCTGCCCACGGCTGTCTCTACCTGCCCGGTCGCCGGCACACCTGAGGATCCGAAGCTGCCTATCGGAGTGCGGGCACGGTTCAGGGTGTTTACCAGACAGCCAGGATAAGGTATTAAATCCTGTTGCTGTCTTCCCAGGGCCGGGTTCCTCAGATGGTTTTCCAAATTCCTAATCTCAGTGCCCGCATCCCTGCCCAGCCTGTGTTTGATGGGAGCGTTCCCTTCCCATTGAAGCTGAACCCGGCAGGAACTGTCATGGGGCTGGGGCTGGGTTCCCACCGGGGCACGATGACATGGGTGTCCAGCCCCTTCCTCTCTTTGGTTCTTCCTTCCTTCCTTTCTTTGGGAATCTTAGCAAGACAGGGCCAGGATTCTGCCATCCAGTATTCTAGAGCCTTCTTGAGCCCCCCATGCCCTCACCAGTATGGGTCTGAGGCCACCTTCTAAAATTGGGGGTGCATGTTGAAGATTGGGCTTACTATCAGAGGCCAGGGGAATCCAGTTTGAGGAGGGTCTGGAAGGGAGTATGCAGGCCGACAGCCCTGCCTGGGTTCTAGAATCGTCCTTTGCATTCTTCATACCCAAAGATCCAGAGGGGAGCCTCTGAGGTGACGGGAGGGCTCAGGTGAGCCCTGTGCAGGGGAGCCTCCTCCACTCTTTTTCTTTTCTTATTTTGTCTTGCTAAGGATGAAACCCAGGCCTCACACATGCTCGGCAAGTGCTCTACTAACAGCCACGTCCCCAACCCCTTTTATATTTTATTTTGAAACCAGGTCTTGCTAAATGGCCCTGGCTGTCCTTGAATGTGCGATCCTCCTGCCTCAGCCTCCCAAGCTGCTGGGACTATAGGAGTGTGCCAGGCCCCTGGGCCCAGTGATCGCCATTCTTGATGTGGAGCAGAGGTAGCTCCCACGATCTTCCTTTCTGTAGGACACCCTGGGACTTGTCTGCCCACCTAAGATGGCAGGACTGTCCAGAGGGCAGGGAGGCTCTGCCATATCCTTAATCCCCTCTCCTAGGAGCCAGGCTGTGAGAGGCCCGTAAACTCATTCCCCCGTGCTGGGGAGTTTCTGGGAGGGAAGGAGCAGGACTTTGCAAGGCAGGGACCTGACCAATGGTGGGGGGGCTGCCTGGTTCCAGTAGGTTTGTCCCTTCTCCCAGCTACCACGTGACCTGGACTTCTAGTCCCCTTGTCTCTCTCCCTGGCGGTAGACCGCCTCTTCTTTCTCTGCCCACTGCTCCCTTCTCCCTCCAGGCAACCAGAGGGCTCTTGGCTTCACAGCAGAGCCTCCCTCTTTCCAGGTCTCCTCACCTGTTCTTGCTGGGTTCCAGGTGGCACATGGCCCCACCCTCCCAGGTGGCCTCTGCAGCCAACACTGTTCTGGGCCTTTCCGTCCCTTTCTGAGACTGCGCTACAGGCGCTCTGGAGGGCTCGGCCGTGGGGAAGGGGTGCAGGGTGCTGTGGCATCACCCTCTCCATCGAGGCTGCTGGCTGGGGCTCCCGTGGGCGTTTTGGGCACTGTGGTTTCTAATTTTATTTGGGGTCTGGCTCTTCTTTTTCTAATATGTGCTGATCAAAAAAATGATCAAAAAGTAGGATAAAAAGGGGCTAGGAAAAAATCTTGAGAGTGATAGTTGGGCTGGTGAGGACGGGGAGGAGGGGGATGAAGACAGGGAGGAGGAGGAGGAGGAGGAGGAAAGAGGTGAAATGAATTCATTAGAAAAACTTGTTTACTGGCTTTGCTTAGGCGCCTCCATTTTAAAAGTCTACGTTTACAATAAGTCGCTAATTAAAATACGAAATTAAGCAACAGCTATGTTTTTTTTTTCCCTTACACTTTAATTGCATGATTTTTTGTGATGTAATTTCTGGAAACACCCAGTGTACCTCACAGGGCTGATTGTTTGATAAACTAGAAGCACCTGAAACCAACCCAAAAAATAAATATATAAATATCCAAGGGGAACTTAAGGTAGATTGGAAGTGACAGAGAACTGCAGACAGCAAGGAACCAACAATCCAGGATGATAATAACCAAAAAACTTCCAAGTAAGGACATTATCCTCCTGCCCGCACCCCCCACGGCACCACCGAAGCCAGAACACTCTGCGTGTCTCGGGGAGGGGAAGCTGAAACAAGCCAGATCAGGGGGCAGTCGCGCCCTGGCCCCTGCCCCAAATTGGTGCTATGGAAAACACCAAGACAGAGTTGTATGTCTTTCTGACTTCATTTCTAGCTGGGCTCAGAACTGGGACCTTTGAAGGGGAACTTCTTTGTCCCTGTTGCTCTCGGCCCAGGGGCCAGTCCCAGAGGGGAAGGATTGGGGGACCATGACTGTCCCTCCTGGACACAACAAGAGCCCCCATGCTCATGCCACAGCAGGGAGGTGGCCCAGGCCTGGTGGCTGCTGGCCCTGTGTTCCTGACGGCCGTGGAAGCACAGGCTCTTCCAGAAGGTGGTGGAGAGGGTGGTCCAGGGCAGGGGAGATGTGTGCTGACGCTGGCAGACAAACTGTGGCCTGCTACCTTTAAGATGTAGACCCAGGCGAGATTGCAAAACTGCCGAGAAACCTGTCAGGAACTGACTCAGGGTGGGGCGGGGAGGAAGCTGGATCCCGTGGCAGCCTGGCTGCTGGGGACACTTCGGCCTGGCATCGGTGGGGACTCTAGGCCTCCTGGGCATGGGGCACAGGGCAGCAGGAGCTTGTGGGACAGAGGGAACCACAATGCTGGCTCCTTCTTCCATGTACCAGCCAGGGTCCCAGTTGGCCAGGGCCCCAGGAACCTCCTGACGTGCTCTGCTCTTGGGGAAAAAGGAAAGGCCCCCTTTCAGAGTCTCTAAAAGTTACATTTTCTCCTTAATTGTAATTTATGCTTGTGGCTAATTGGAAAATACAAAAAAAAGTATAAAAAATAATTAAAAAGTGGGTAATGTAGTAATTGAAAGTATGAGTCAGGGAGATGGAAAGATTTGGTTGTAAGCCCCAGATCTGCCACCCAGCAGTGTGACTCTCGGCAAATTACTTAGCAATTCTGAGCCTCAGTCTCCTCATCTATAAGTTGGGAGTGATGATAATACACACCTCGTCAGCTGCTGAGGATTGTGGGATCATCCACATAAAATATTTAACACGGGCACACGGCACACTTAAATATCAGCTATTTCTGTTACAATAGTTAATAATGGTTATCCCCACTGCCTTGGGATAAGAGGCTTTTTAATTTTTCATTAAGAAAAAAAATTTTACATGGATGAGATTATTTATCTCAACCTGTGATGTCCAGTACAGTTAGCCTCTGGCCACATGTGGCTATTTAAACTTAAATTAATTAAAATTAAATAAAATTAAAAATTCTGTGCCTGTCACATTCACCACATTCCAAGCGCTCAGTAGCCACATGTGGCCAGTGGCTGCTGATCTCAACAGCACCAGAAATTCTACTGGGCAGCTCTCTGAACGACATAACCATCTGAGGTTTTCCACTGGACCATTTCCTCCTTTTTAAAAAATGCCTCTTTTTAAAAATTTGTTGTTATTATTTTTTGCGGAGCTGGGGATCAGGGCAAGGGCTCTACTGCTGAGCTTCTTCCCCATCTTTTAAAGCATCTCTTAATAGCTGTGTCGTGGTCCACGATGTGGCCCCATCCACTCTTCCTGGTCTGGTCTTTGAACATCCTCTGGGCTCTGATTGGCTGTGCTGGGTCCTCCCTTCCTCACTTGCATTGTGCTGCTCTCTGATTGGTGCTAGGCACTGAGGGATTCTGGGAAAAGCAGACCTCTCCTGCTGATTGGCTCCCAGCAGAGATGCCAGGGCAAGGGTGGGGCACTCTTCTCCCCTGCCTGGGAGGGCTGGAGGGGCTGCTCCCCTTGGCATCCCATGCCTCCCCTAGACCTTGTCACCTCACAGGACCGGAGACCAGGGAGAGGAGGGACTTGCTTGAGGTAGTAAAAATGAGCCATAATTACCCACCGTCTACTTTCCAGAGGGTCCAAGCCATACCCAGAGCCCCCAGAGTACCCCCAGGAGTAAGGCAGCCTTTCTTGATGGGGGATGCCACCATGGGGGGCTGCTGGCCTGGTTCCCCAAGGCCTGTGCAGTCCTCCCGAACCTAGAAGGATCTTCAGCCTTCCAGAAGCACCTTGACTGAAGATGGTTGTGAATTCCAGGGTGGGAGTGTCGGGAGGTCCCAGGTTGGAGAGCCACCCTAGGAAGATCGTGCAGTGGCTGCGACCATCCTGTAGCTGGGTTGGCCGAATGAGCATTGGGGTGATGCTGGGGTCATGGTCCTCCCAGTGTGGCCAAGGGCAGAGCGCTGGGTGGAGGGCTTTGGGCAGGGTCGGCAGGGGAAGTAATCCCCGGGGCAGTGGGCAAGACAGATAGGGAGAGCCGAAACCGGACCTGCTGATGTGGCCCTTTCTGCTCGCAGCGGATCATAAAATATGGCTCAGATTTTCATTACGGGCTCTATCGATTATCTTCTGGGACGGATGAATTATAGAGAACATTAAATTTTTTTAAAAAAGCAAGTGAGAGAGGAAATATCTGAATGAGTTTGGGTGGTCGATGGCAGAAAGGGCTGAGCCACCAAACCTGGTCTTGGAACAGGGTGAGGACAGAACCTCCCAGGGCCAGCAGCCTCTGGCTGTCGCTCTGGGCCTCCAGGCCTCCCTGTCTGGCTCTGCAATTGGGGAGGCCTGTGCTCACCTATACTCTCCTTACTGTGCTCTGGCCCCTCCAGGGACCTGCCTGGCTCTGGGAAGGTGGAAAATCGGGCTGTTTACAAGTTTCTGACCTAAACCTTTCCCAGGCTTTGAGGCTCCATTTCTGGGAGCTGGGCCCCCAAATCCTACTGTTTTCCCTCCAAGGACAACCTAATCTGGAGGTGCTGCCTGGGCGGAGGGAAGTTTCGGAAGGCAGCATTGGTCTCCAAGGGTCAGGACCTGGGTAGGAACGCCTGAGCCCCTTAGCTACCTCATCTTTTCCCAGCTCCTTGTTTCTCCCATCTGCAGTCACGTCACGGAGGATTTCTAGTTTCCTTCGTCACCTTGGGAAGAGCAAGTTGGGGTTCACTGCTGTGCATCCAGTTGGAAAGAGCCCCCCAAAAGCCCACCCTCCTGCCTCGCTCTATACCCCTCTTACTTCTCCTCCCCTTGCCAGGCAGTGTGGCAATTAGGTGTCAGAAGGTTCTGAGTTCGAATCACTTCCCAGCGTGTGACCTTGGGTGGGACGTGTCCCTCTCTGAGTCTTTGTTTCTCAACTCTCCAGTTGAGATAATCATCTACCTCATTGAGTTCTTGTGATGATTATAGGTACTGATGTATTAAAATCCTGAGTACACAGTGCTTAATAAACATGAATGGTTATTATTTTCCTCCTCTCTTATGGCAGAATCTAGAAACCTCCCCCTACTTCATTTAGTCTTTTTGATTTATTGGGTTTATCAAATGCTTTATGGCACGTACGATGTGCTAGGTACTTTTCTCAGCATGTTACACGTAATAAATCATTTAATCCTCACGACTGTACTCAGGAGGAGCGATCACGTCTCCATTTTGCTGATGGGGAAACTGAGGTGCAGACAGGCTACAGGAACTCACCCAGGGTCACCCAGCTGAGGAGTGGCGGAACCCGGGTTCCTACCTGGAGCTTGTACCCTTCATGCCCTGGGCGTGCCGATCAGGGATCTGGAGGGTGGCAGATGTGCATACATGTGTGAGTGTGTGTGTTCCTGTGTGTTTGTGGGTGTGTAGGCGCAGGGGGGCACATTCAGGCAGCGCCACCCTCCAGGTGGTCAGCTGCTCAGCAGTCCCAGCCTTTTCCAGGGCCCTGTTCTGGGTGGAGTGTGGCCCCCACCCTGCACCGTCCACCTCACCCGGGCTTCACCTAGGCTCTGTGAAGGTGGTGGTTTCCATGGATACCCGTCTCCCTCTGGCGACACGCCCTTTTTTGTCTAACTCTGCTCCCTGGAGTTGATTGTTTTTGGCACATGGCTCTGTAAACTCATCCAACAATTAAAAGGCGGGTGGGGGTGGAACAAAATGGAGACAGATAGTTACTGTGGGGCCAGTGACACTTAGGAAGGGCCCCTGGGCTGCGGGTCCCCTCCCTGTCCCCCGTGGGCAGCATGACAGCACCCAGGGTGCAGAAAGGCCACGGCACCAGCTGGCTGGGAGTCACTCCTGCAGGGTTCTGGTGCCTTCCCTCGGCACCGTCTATCTCCCCTTCTAAGGGGGCCCTTCCTGGAGTCATGCAGCCATCTCCAGAGGCCGCCGGAAGCCGTGAGGTGCCGGCCTGGGCCGATGGGAACGCGGCCTGCCCTTGTTTTGGTGGAGCGTGTGTTTGCCGTGTGTATCATCGGGTGCCTCCTGCGCTGGGCGTACCCGTCGTAGGCTGTGTGAGATCACAGTTGAAAAATGCGGTGAAAAACATTTTCATGCCGCAACACATCGTGTAGGATTTTTGTATTAAGATGTGGATTTTTTTATTGTTTTTTTTTCCTCCTTTTCCATACGGCCCCGAAGTTGGGCAACGCACACGTCTGTGTTTTTGTTTTCACTCTGGGTGGTTTGTGAAATCTGCTCATTAGCGCCGTCCCTTCCCCACCCCACCCCAGCTGATCTTCTGCTGTCTGTCCTCACGAATGTAGATCTTTCCCCGCCATCTCCTGGTGTCTCCTCTCCTTTGAAGAGGTGGCCGGGGGGGGGGGGGGGGGGACGTCCCTCACCTGCTGCACANGGGGGGGGGGGGGGGGGGGGGGGGGGGGGGGGGGCTCCCTACCTGTGCACATTCGCCAGGTGAAAGTCAAGGGCTCCTGTGGCCCTGCTCCTCAACCCAGGGTCTCTTAAGCAGGTGTTGGTGGTGGGAGGTTCCGATGTGGGCAGGCAGCAGAGACTTCTGCCTCCCTCCGCCAAAACACCCTTCCACCTGCCCCCTTGTCTGTAGAGATGAAATGAAAGTTGTCCTACCCGATAGAGCCTCCTTGGAGTGGCCCTCTCCTGAGTGGCTTCCTCGTCCCCGTCCCATCAGATGACAGGCAGCGATGAGCATGCCCACAGCTGAGACCCCATTTCCCAGGCAGGCCCAGGGTTTGGCCTGCACACCAGGTGTGCGGCCCTGGGCCTGTCCGTCCCCATGTTCAGCCCAGCCAGAGCGGCTGAGCACGGCCCTTGTCTTTGGCTGTGGTGTCCAACCGAGTGCATTCTGGAGGCCCTGGGGGACTTGCTGGAAAGCTGTTCAAGGCTGTGGGAACTGAGATTCAGGAAGGGAAGTGGCATCAGGTGGAGTGGGTGCTAAGATCATGGGGAGAGAAGGAGGAGGAGCAGGTGAGTTTGGCCCAGGCCTGGCTTCAGCTCCTGTGAGTGGTGTGACCTTTGCCCAGTTGCTCCGTATCTCTGTACCTGCTATCCCTGATCTCTCCCTGGGGACCGTAATTGCTCCTGCCTTCGTGTTATAAAGACTGGGCAGGATCATGCGTGTAGAGCACTTGGCATGGGGCTTGGCATCTGGTTAGTTTATATTAGTTCTCACGCAGGCCAATTGGCAGAGGGGAGAGCCACTCATCCAGTGCTCTCTATTCCCAGCATGCTCCCGGGCACATAGTAGGTGCTCAGTCAGTTCTTCTTGGAATTGATTGGAGGAGGATCAACTAGCCAAGTGGTCCCCTCAGACCTGAAAGTCATGAATTCACAGGGATCATGAGGGAGGCAGAGAAGTCAAATCGCAGGTTGGGCCTAGGGAGCTCAACAGAAGGGAGAGTGGAAACTGCCCATGAAACTTTCTGTTGGGAAGAGGGAGAAGCCACACTAGGCCCGTCTGATTCTGACTTGAGATCAGGGACTCGTTCAGTTCCACCAGCACTTAGGCCACCCACTGTGGGCCAGCTGTTCTGCTAAGTGCCGACACAAAGATAATTAAGACCTGGTCTCTGCCCTCGAGGAGTTAGGAACCCAAGGCGAGACAGACCCATGAACAAATTACTTCAGTCCAGCGTGGATTCAAACGCAGGGACTACGGATGTGCCAGGAGCAGAGTCGAGGGGCACGTGACCTCTCGAGCGCTAGATTCCCTGAAGCGTGGAAGGAGAAGGTGGTGGCAGCGCCCCTCTCAGCCTTTGCCAGGTCTCCCCACAGCCTGGGGGACCTCCTCTCCTTCCTTCCTTCCTTCCTTCTCCTTCTGGGTGACTGGTGAGGAAACGGAGCCCTGGGAGATTAGCCGGCTCGGCGAAAGGCCCACACTGGGTTAAGTGGCAGAACTGGGCCTCAGACCCACATCTCTGATCCTTGGCCCAGGGTTATTTCTGTAACTGCATCTGGCTTCTCGCCCCTTCCCCCCCCCCGGGGCTGCTGGTCGGAGATCCGCACTCTGGGCTCTGCACCTACTGACCGGGATTTGTGCTGCTGCCATGGCCCCTGGGGCCTGTGTCGTGGGAGAACCCCAGTGCATGAAAGGCCCCAAGGCCTGTGCCCTGGTTTGGTAAATGGGTCAGGCCACTTGGTTTGGGGACAGTCCCAGAGTAAGGCCACACCCTGGCTGGGCTGGGGGATGGCAGGAATGGGGAAGACTGAGGAGGAGCAGGAAGAGGCCTGGCCACACCCTTTATTTGATTGAAGCTCCCTCTGCCCCTCAGGTTCCTCTGTTGGCAGGAAGAGGTCAGACTAAGCTCCCTAGGGTCTGGAGACCCCTCTTACCCTGTCACTAGACCCCCTTCAGAACCAGGCGTGAGACACTGGGAGTACAGCTTGGGTGTGGGGTCAGACTCTGGTCTACCAGCTCCTTCCAGAAGTTGGGAGGTAGCGTGTTTCTCTTGACCTTTTCTCTAGGGAAATACCGTGTCCCTTCTGCAAAGCTGGGAGCTGGGAGTGTCACCCCCCCTATGTCAGAAGCTGGCTTTGGGTGGAGTCTGAGGACCCTGAGGTGGAACCCCTGCAGGCAGGCATTCTGGGGGCAGCAGCCGTAGGTGGTCCAAGGCACCCCCCACACCCAGAGCCGTGAATCCGTGGGTGTGCTTCGGGGGCTTCCAGGGATTCTGGACTAACTGGAGGAGGAGTGTCAGAGCCCAGAGGACTGAGTCTCCCAGTGGCCCTGAAGTTCCCATTAAAGTGTTTTTTCCTCTTTTTTAAAGAAAAAAAATATTCCCAAACTGGAAAACAAAGGAAATCCACTTCCCCCAAATCACACGAAACTCACATTAGGGGCCTGGCAGGACTCCATGGAAACCAGGAAACCCGCCGTTAACCCTGTGTGGTGCTGAGGGTGGGGTGGGAGCCAGGCCAGTCCACCCTGGACTGCTGTCACCTTCCATCTCTACACTGGCCCAGGGAGCTGGCCTGGGTGGCATCGCCCCACCAGAGGGGAGGAGCTTGTGCCGAAGCCTGCAGAGCCCACTCCCTTCCACTCAGGCCCAGCCTTGGGTGGCAGGAGAGGAGCACTCAGCTCTCCAGGGAGGCCCCCTGGGGCCTCCGAGGCCTGGGCCAAGTTGGAGAACCTGCCAGGCAGCTGCCCACTCCATGCCACTCACTGCAAACAGGGCCAGGCCCGCTCACACACTTGGGGAGCACACTGCCGTTGACCGTCATAGATGTCACAGTCTCCCAGGAGAGGAGGAAGAGAAGGACCCGGATTTCAGTGCCAGCTTCATACGCAGGGTGGGGGTGAGAGTGGGCAGAGTTGCCCCGGGATTCCCTGCACCCTGCTCTTACATCATGAGGCTGGGCCGCCACTTTGGGAAGTTGTGCGCCAGGTTCGGGCGTGTGTTTGTGTTTGCACGCACATGGGCTCGTTTTTTCTCAAAAGGCTGAAAATATTTACAGGTTTGAAGTTGAAACGCAAACAGGAAAAGCCCTTTAAAAAGTGAGTGTAGTGGATATTCAAAACAGGGATCACCATGGAAACACCACAATATTTGCTTAAATTGACACAAAGGTTGCCGGTAGCAGGGCACCAACTTTCTTTGGCCACTTTTTTTTTTGTTTTTTTGGCCCAGCACCTATCACAGATGAATCTCAGCTGCCTCCTTCCAGGGCGTTTGCCCACGCCCTCTTTTCTTTTTTATGAGATGACCCAGCTCCACAGCAGAGGGGAGCGGGGAAAAGGAGACAGAAGAAACCGAGTTGACCATCCCGCGCAGCTGCCCAGGCCCTGCTTAATGCTGGTTTTGCAGACTCCATAACCCCTGGGGGTCTGGGGCAGCCGGGAGCTGGCCCAGGGCAATCTGGAGGGCAGCAGGGTTAGGGAGCTCAGGGGCCCGTTCTGTCGCATGGGTCTCATCTGTTTCCAGTGTTGGCTTGGTTCATTCTCAGGCTGACCTTTCACCCCAGGTACCAAGCCTTGGGTGTGACCCCTCTGTTGTTCCCAGAGTGGCACCTGATTGGCCTAGTATTGTCTCTCCCTGTTTGATTCTTAGCATAGCAATTGGCTAATAATTGTGCAAAGGGCACACTGGTCACTGGGTCAAGTGTGGCATGCACGGTGGCAGTGCCACCTGCTGATTGACAGGCAGGGTCCAGGAGTCACATGTTGTTGGCTTGTTACCACCCGAGGTGTCGGAACCTTGCCTCCTTTGTTCGCCTATGGGCAGCAGGTTTGTGGGCACCAACTGTAGCCTAATCTGTTTTCCTTTCTCTTTTTGGTAGGCACATAGACCTTGGTGACAGAAGACAAAGATCCCATTGGCCCTTCCAGCTGCCCTGGCCACCAACCCCTCCTTCACAGGGGGTCCTGCAACTCTCAGGTGGTGCGTGTTGGAATGGACTTCAGACCCCGGCCTCTTGGGATGCAAAGGTAGCTGCTCTTGGTTCCCAAGGTGCCCCTGGGAAGAGTGGGCCGGCCAGTTTGGGGGTTGCGCCTTAGGATGGGAAATGCGTAGGCCCTAGGCCACCCTTTCTCAGTGGGTTCCAGCCTGGGTGGTGGTGGCTTATCCAGCACAGGTGAAAGTGGAAAGAACATGAGGGTGAGGAGAGGGCCCTGGTCTAGGAGCCGGGCACCTGCAGCTTAGTCTGGGCTTTGCCAGCAGCTCACTGCCAGCTCCCCCTGAATCTCCATTTTCTTACCTGGAACATAGCAAGTTGGAGTAACTGACCCTAAAGAGTCCTCCCAGTGGTCCTGTGGGTGACACTGGATGGTATGGCGTGGGCGGGCCAGGGTGTCAGGTGAGGCCTCCGCCTGTCAGATAGCCATCCTGGATCTAGGCATCGGGTCATCTCTGAACTTCATCTCAGGGACCTTTCTGTATGGGCAGAGGCTTCTCTGAGCTTTGGGCTTAGCCTGGGGAGACCCACTGGGGCTCTCTTGGGTGGCTCCAGCCAGGCCTCCTTGGGGACTAGTAGGAGCCCTGAATACAACCCAGGGATTGCAAATCAGATGCAAACGTGGCCTTTGGTTGCTGGGGTGGAGCGACATGTGGCTGAGACTCTTCTTCCTGGCATCCAGGATGTGATCGGGCTCCAGGAATCGGTCCATCTGTACCTAAGGTGTGCTGCTGTTGTCCTGTTGTCACCTGAAAAAGGCCACGTGGGGGGATTGGTGGCTGCGAGGTCTTGCTTGCATTCGGTGCCAGCATCTGTACCTCTGCCTCTCCCGGAGCTCTTCCTGCCATCTCTGCCCTCTCTGATGATGACTGTTGGGAAGGCGGGAGCCTCAGGTTGGCTCCCAGCCCACCCTGCGCCCTGCTCCAGAGGCTGCCCGAGTGCCCCTCTGAGGGGACAGGTTCGCCTCTTCTCTTCTTGGTGGCAGGCTTTTTGTTTTCTTCTTTCTCTGGGCAAAACATGCCCATTAGTTTTTCCCTTTCTGAAGTTTCCACTCACTGTTGGCTCCCAGGGGCTGTGCCAGCTGGGATTTGCACCCGGCACAGGGTAGGGGCCCAGCAGGTCCGGTGGGACTCCCACATCCTGGCATTGGCTGTCTTGGGCTTGATAATGAAGCTTGGGAACCCTGCAGGCTCCGAGAGGGAATGTGGTCACCGAGTCCCTCCTCACTTACCCGTCCGTTTCCAGTGACGGGCTTGGCCACAGCCTGGGGTTCTCGTGGCAGGGTGACCCCTGGTCTCAGAGGCATCCAGCCTCACCACAGCATGGGCGAGGGAGCCAAGACTGGGCTCAGTCTGGTCCACAGGCCTGGCTTAGCGTCTCCCAATTTCTGGCTATTCTCTGCAAGATCTGGTCACATTTATCCTACAGTCACAGAGGGTCTGGTGTCTGCCACTCTCTCCCCCATAGACAAAGTGGACAAGAAACCCCTGCTCTCACCAAGTTCCTGTAGCAGAGGTGACAACCAGCACACCCACAAAACTGAACAAAGACTTGGTGCTGAATGGAATGTGCCCGGGGCACTTAAGGCAGGATGCACAGAGGAGGCCTCTGAGGGGACAGCTGAGATGAAGGACAGGAAGTGGACAGCCATCTGAAGAGCAGGCAGGAGAATATTCCAGAAAGGGAGAACAGGTAGTTTAAAAGTCCTAAGGAGGGGCTGGGGATGTGGCTCAAGCAGTAGCGAGCTCGCCTGGCATGCGTGCGGCCCGGGTTCGATCCTCAGCACCACTTACAAACAAAGATGTTGTGTCCGCCGAAAACTAAAAAATAAGTATTAAAAAAAAAAATTCTCTCTCTCTCTCTCTCTCTCTAAAAAAAAAAAAAAAGTCCTAAGGAGGGAGGAACTCACTACGTTCAGTGTCCAGGAGGAAAGGCCAAGTGGCCAGGAGGTAGATAGGGCAGGGGCCTGGATGTGTAGGGCGTAAAGTGTCAGGGGAGAAGGTGGGATTTTATTCTTGGGTGACAGGATGTCCCCTAGGGGCACCTTAAGGAAGGAGGTAGTGAGATGCTTTTTGTTTTTTAAAGACAGCCGGAAACCAGATGCCCTGGCGCATTCCTGTAATCCCAGCCACTCAGGAGGCTGAGGCAGGAGGATCTCAGGTTTGAGGCCAGCCTGGGCAACTTATCAAGAATAAAATAAAAAGGGCTGTGGGTGTGGCTCGGTGGTAAAGGGCCTCTGGGTTCAGTTCCCAGTCCCCAGAAAAAAAAAATGTGAGGGTGTCCTGGGAAGAATGCATCAGAATGGCGGCAAGGGAAGAAACCAGGAGGCCAGGGGACGGGAGGAGTGAGGGGCCTGGATGGAAGCTGTGTGCCCAGAGGCAGAGTTAGTGGAACTTACCAGTGGATTGAATGGGGTGAGGGAAGGAGGGGTCAGCACGCCTCAAGGGTTCTGAGCCCCTGGGGTGTGGCCTGCGTCTTCTTTCTGACAGTGCCAAGAGACCCATGGCTCTTAGACAGTTAACACCTTGTGGGTTGGAAGAGGGGCACCATCTTGGAACCAAGCCGGTGGCCAAGCAAGTCTTGAAGGGCTTGGGTGCCCCTTGGTCCGCCTCCAGCAGCCAGCCTTGGAGCAGGCTGGTGATGCTTTCAGCCCTACGACTCTGCACGACACCAACTTTGGGCTTTTGCTCCAGGGGTCCTGTGCTGGGTCTGAGGTTGGGCACAGACGTCCGTAGAGTTTCTCTCAGTGGGGCTTTACATGTGGTCTGTCTTCTGAGTTCCTGAACCTTTTCCTTCGTGCCTGGTCATATAGACCCTCAGTTAATCAGCTCTGAGGCTGAGAAATGGGACTGTCTAAGACCTGGTCATGGGACCCATTTCAGCTGCCTGCTCTTGCACATCTGCAGAGATCTTGGGGGTCTTTTATTTATTTATTTTAGTTGTCGATGGACACAATATTTTTCTTTCTTTATTTTATGTGGTGCTGAGACTTGAACCCAGTGCCTCACACATGTTAGGCAAGCACTCTGCCACTGAGCTACAGCCCCGGCCCTCTTGGGGGGGTCTTTCCTCGTGGAAAGCTGTGCATTGCCCTAGGTGGCCCATCAGACTTGAACTCAGGCCCTGTGACTTTTTCTGGGGCCTCTGTCGTGGACTCCACTACCCCAGGTCCTGACATCATCTGCAAGGACCAGGCAGGAGGAGGCAAGCCCAGCCTGGTGCTGTGATAGCGAGGCGATCCCCGACTCCCCCCACCCCCACAGGCTTTGTGCAGCCCTGGGTACTGCCATGTAATTCGGTAGCAAGCCAAAGGGCTGGCTGGCACAAGCGTGAAGCTGTCACCACCGGCTGCTGGGCCCCATGTGCACTTGCCCGTGCTGGCAACACACCCCCAGCCATATGGGCCAGCTCAGCCCTCCAGGAAGCTCTGGAGGCCTGACCTCCAGGGGGCGTGACAGGAAGGGCAGGCCAGCTACGTTTCGCAGGGGGCATCAGGGGTGTCCCGAGTGGGAAGCAATATGTGACACAGCAGCTCAGTCCTCCAGGAAGCTCTGGAGACCTGACCTCCAGGGAAGTAATGGGAGGGAGCAGAAGGGCAAGCTGGTGGCGGCTGGCAGGGGGTGACGGGGATGTCCCAGGCCCACAGCTGGTGCCTCAGCCTGGCTCAGAGGGGGGCCGCCAGCCAGTCCTCCTGGGCGTGCCTGCTGGCCCTGGGGGAGGGTGCGTCTGTGCACACGTGGGAGGCTTTTCTGCTTTCTGCCTCCATGGTCTGCACTAGATCCATGACCTTCACTCCTAACTGGACTGGACAGTTCTAATGCCATCCTCCGGGGCTTTGATCTGATGTGAGGCTGGCAGCTCCAGAGCACGCAGCTGCGGTGGGGGAAGCAGAGAGGTGGGTTCCGGAGAGGGATGTGGGGCCATGTTCTCCACCACCCTGGGTGCCGCAGAGCTCAGGAGGATGAGTGGGTTCCAGTGGTGCAGCCCCGTGAGGGGTTGTGACTGGGAGAAGGTTTGGAAAGAGCCACTGATGGTTCTGGTTCTAATCTGGGTAGGAATTCTGTCTGATGGCACAGGCGCCCCACCCTTGGCCCTTCAGTTTTTCCTTATAGAATTGGAAGCCCCCGCTACCCCAGGCACTGACTCAGGGACGCGGGCTGGCAGGTCTGGCAGCACCTGCCCTGTGTAGAGCTCCTGGGGGTCTCGTCTGGTGCCAGGGTTGCTCGAGCAGAACAACGATGGCTTTAGGAGCGCTGACACCTTAAGGACCAGGGGAGATGCTCGGCCTCAGTCCCTGTGGCCTCTGGGTGCCTGCAGCAAAAAAATACCAGTAACAGAGGAGCCCCGGGGGCTGGGCACGCGTCCCCTTCCCGTGTAGACCTGCAGGCTCCTGCTGTCCCACCAGCGTCCCCTTGGCCTCTTTCATTCCAGAATCTACAGAGATACAGACCTGATCCAGGTGAGAGTCCTTAAGTCAGAGGTCGCTGGACCAAGGCATGAGCCACCAGTGGGACCCTTGAAGTCCATCTCCCAGGTCCTTGATGGTGACACACACTCACCCCCCACGCCATTTGCTGCTTGTTCTCTGTCACATGGGGCCTTGGAGTGATCCTCACCTTCTGCTCCCCACCCACGTTTTCTCTTGGGTTTGGTTGACTTCCCTCGGGAGCAGGAGGCTTGTCCGACCCTGAGCCTTGCTCTGCTAGTCTGGGGTTGAGACCGCTGTGGCCAGGGGTGGGAGAGGAGAGGAGGTGTAATTAAACACTAGTTCCTTTTCCAGAAATGCTAATCGAGAAAAGCAATTAAAAGCAACTTTTTTTTTTTTCCCTTAGTAATCTGGGTTAAGAGCTGGTAATGAAGTTTAGGGCCATTGTGACTCAGTATTTCAGCTTCACCGACTCAAGTCAAAACAATCCAAGCCCAGGAGCTCACCAGCCGCTGAGTTGGGCCCGGGAAGCGGCTGTGCGTCCTGATGTTCCCGCTTGTCACCACCCTTCGCCGTTCCCCGGGGCAGAGAGGAGCAGTTGCAGCTGGGGAAGGGGATCTGAATGGCATGTAGGTGGGTCCCCAAGGTGACCCCTCAGAAGACCAGAATCTGGAAATGCAGCTGAGCGGAAATGCTTAGGAGTAGGGCACGTGTGGCACCTAGTGTAGGGGCCAGAACCAGAAAGGGTGGGTCAGATGGGGTCAGGGGAGAGGAAGTGGTCCTGGGGTGGACAGGGCTCAGCCACATGGGCTCAGAACCAGAGGAGCTGGTGGTCCAGTCCTGACCTCCAACCTCTGCTCGTTCACCTCCGGTTTCATTCATTAATCAGTTGCCATTGAGCACCACTGCATACCCATGTTTTAGACACTGAAAGTGCAACAGTACATAGAGAGGTGAGGATTCCCACCCTCGTGGAATTTACATGCTGGTGGGAGGGAAACAGACGGTCCAGGGCATCAGGAAGGAAAGGAGATGTTCATTGGTGACGTGTTAAAGAGAAAATTAAAGCAGCTCCCGGGAATGGAACGGGGTAGGGTGGGCAAGTGGATGTTCGTGATTTTAGATGTGGCTTCTGGGGGAAAGGGTCACTGAGGTGGTAACATTAGGGCGGAGACAAAACAGAAGGGAGGCCGTGGTCACCCTGGTTGTTATCTGGAGGAAGAGTGTTCTTGTCCAGGGGAACAGCAGCTGCAAGGCCCCAGAGGCAGGAGGACAGCAGGGAGGCCAGGGTGGCTGGGAAGGAGTGACCTGGAGATCAAGGCTGGGGCAGGGCGGTGCGGTCCACAGATCCTACAAGCCTTGCAGGCCATCGTGAGAACTCTGGCTGTTACTCCGAGTAAAACGAGATGCTTTTTGAAGAGCTCTGACTGACATGATCTGATTAGGCACAAGCTCTTTATTAAAAAACAAGACCCTATTGTCACTGTCCCCTCCTCTCATGGTCCCCTATGTGCAGAGTCCGCCTCCCCCCCCACACACACACCCCTTGGAGGCACTCTAGCAACATTTCAATCTGGGATGGGCCAGAGGGTGCTGGGGGGTGTATCTGGAACTCACACAGCCCCAGCCTCAGCCTCCTCCCTGGGAGCAGTTCACCATCAGGGTCTTGTCACTTTAAGCAGCCCCCCGCCTGGCTTCCCTGGCCTGCTTTATCTGAAGTCCAAGCGCATGTTGTTTCAGGACCGATCCGCTTTAGCTAATTAATAATCTGACAGGAGCCACCCAGGGGATTAGCCTCGGAGCTGAGCTCCACCAAGCCCCAGCAAATGAGCCCCATGCTCCTCAGGGACCTGGAGGTGACTTTGGGGGGGGGTTCAGGGAGGGGGGACCCCCACAGGTGAGCCATGGCATGGGGCAGTATAGGAGTGGCCAGTGAGGGAAGAGGAAGGGGAGAGATGGGAAAGGAGCCTCCTAGAGGACTCCGCTGTCCCCAGACAGGCAAGGACTCTGCTCTCCTCTGCTGCCTCTTATGGTCTTGTCACCTGCTAGAAACTGTCCCCACCTCAGGAGCTGGGATACCATCGCCAGCATTAGCAAGTATAATGCAGGACACGGGTGTGGCCGAGCCTCAGGTAACCTGCACCCCATCTTCAGCACGAGTACGTTCCGTGGGCTGTTGGCGATCGGCTCCCACTAAAGGTGTCTTCGTTGTGTATGAGACATTCTGCTTCCACGTTTCCTCTAGCAAACCTGAGAGGAGGGCCAGAGGCTTTGGGGCTCCCTTTAGAAGAGGTGGCACTTCCTGGGGAGCCACCTGGGGCTTTTTCAAGCAGGGTGAGGCTGGGGTCCTGGTGACCTCGTTGTCACAGTACAGGGAGAGGAGGACGAGGAGGACAGATGTCGGCCACTTGCCTGTCTTCCAACCTGTTGGGCCCAGGTGGTCCTTGGATGCTTAGAGTCTAAGTCCCCTCTGGAACATCTATGGCCCCAAGCGAGGGAACAGTGCCCCCCGGCCACCTGTCCCAGGGGAGGCTGGCATCTAGGAGATCCAGCCTGCGCCTAAGGGGAAGGCTTGAAGTTTCCGGGTAATCTGGGTTGGGTGGTTGTCCACTGAGGGCATTTGTTCTGAGCAGGGGTGGCCTCCTGTGTGGGAGGGGCCAGGCCAGGTCACATACAAGGTCAGGGACAACAGCCTGCTATGCAGGGCCCCTCCTTGTTCCAGGTTTCTGGGCACTGAACAGAGATACCCATTGCTGACCTCCCCATGCCCACCGGCACGGCCAAAGAGCAGAGTGCTGGCTTCTCAGGAAGGACACACCGTTCAGCCGGGCTGGCTGCCCAGGATGTCACTCTAAGGGCAGGAGGGGCGGGTCTTTATTGGAAAGCTTGATGGGGTCCAGCCTGCTCGCTCTCGTGACCCCTGTCACCCTGGCTCTGTTCCTCGTGGTCAGGGAGCTCAGGGCAGCGAGGGAGGCCAGCTGCCAGCTGGTGGAAGTCCAGCCTCCTGCAGCCAAGGGGCCCGATGCCAGGCGGGCACTGCCCTGAGGTGGGAGCGCGCGGGCCCCGGCTCTGTGCTCTAGGAGTTAACAGCATCTGCGCCCGAGGAGGCCCCCTCTCCCCGCTGGGCCGCCTCCTCCAGCCTTTCCCGGCACAGCCAGCCAGGGAGTCTGTGGTGCGAGCAGTCGGGGCCGGGGGTGCCGGGCTGGTGGGAACCTCTTCCGCTTCCTGAGCTCTCAGCCTCTTCCCCAGCGTGCCCGGTGGTTTGGCCCTGGTTCTCGAGCCGTCTGCTGCCCGTGCTGCCTCTGACCGACATCGTTAGCGTGGGTATTTATATTTCATTAACGACATTAAGCCCAAATGGCATTAAAAGCAAAGCTGGTGATAAATAGCTTGTTAATAAACAGGGAGTGCTCCGTGCTGCCTGGCCTATCCCAGCCCCAGCGTTAACCCTTGCTGCCCTAGATAAATATGCTTCACCCCAAAGACCAGCCCCCAAAAGATGGGGCCGGAAGGGCCTGTCACCTGCCCGTCCTCTACCGGCTACTCTCAGGTCCACGCACATTGGATCCCGAGTGGGCTAGTTCTGGGTCACTGCAGCTCATGCGACCTGGCCAGATCCCTCACGGCCTCTAATCAAATCCCCCTCACCCCATCCTCACTAATTTTGATTCTGGGGATGAAGAATTTAGGAAATATGGCTTTTGTAGGCTGCAAGCTCAGGTCTTCTCCATTTCCTTGAAGTTCTGTCTACAAGGACTTTGGAATCAAAGACAGTGGTGCTGCTGGGTGCGGTGGCGGGCACCTGCAATCCCAGCAGCTCCAGAGGCTGAGGCAGGAGGATGGAGAGTTCAAAGCCAGCCTCAGCAACTCACGAAGACTTAAGGAACTCAGTGCGATTCTGTCTCTAATAAAATACAAAAAAGGGCTAGGGATGTGGCTCAGTGGTTAAACGCCCCTGGGTTCAATCCCTGGTACCAGAAAAAAAAAAAAAAAAGAGTGATGCATATGAAAATAATAGCAGTGACACAGTGACAAGCACAGCTAACGTTTTCGGGGTGCTAACTGTGAGCAGGCCTTTCACTGAGCACAGGCCCCCATCCTCACAGCCACCCCAGGGAGTCCCACTGAGCCCCAGTGGCAAGGCACTTCCTGGAAGAGCGAAGCAGTTCTACCCACTGAAGCCCAGGTCACACAGAGGCTAGGCCCTGGTCATGGTGCAGGACTTGGTACGGGGGGGCCGTCCCTGGCTCCTGGGCCTCGGACCTGCCGAGGCTATCCAGGGCTGTGGCTCCAGGCCTTGACTCTGCCTCTGTTGAGCCCCCTGCCCACCAGGACTCAGGTGTTCTGTTAGGCGATGTCACTGGCCAGGTGAGCCCGCCTGCATGCAGGCTGTCTGTCTGGAGGCCACAGACATGCATCACAGAGTCCGTCACCTCCTCTAGAGCTCAGAAGTGCCAACAGGGGTGTCCGCGGTGACCCCAGTGAACAGAGTCCCGCAGGCCTGGGTTGTTTGGGGTTTCGGTCAGTGTTTTGTGGCTGTCATCTCTTGACACTTGGAAGAATTAGGGGCAGACTTGGTCCTCCCTTGCCCCGTCTCCCTGGCTGAATCACTGAAGGCAAGAGGAGAAACCGGAGCCTCACTTAGAACGTCTCACCCCGACCAACCTGAGCAAGAATTCTTGTCCCACGCCCTGTCTCTTTGGAACTGTCTGGGCCACACCGGGTTGAAGGGGGCCAGGGACTCCCCGGGAGTTTTGCGGTGTAGAAAGGAAAGAGGGGGGAGAGTCGAAAGTGACGCTGCCGTAGGGTCCCAAGCAAGAGGGTGGGGCAGAGGGCTCATCGCCGCGGCCTCTGCTTCTGCCCAGTGACGCAACTTCCCACTCGCAGGAGAGTGCCGGGACTCCTGCTGCCTCAGCCAGGGGCCAGGCCTCTTCTCCCAGCCCATCCCAAAGCTGGGAAGGAAGTAGGAAAGCAGCCACCGTCAGGATCCTGGTCAGAAAGTTCCCTTCTCACCTGGGTGGCTGGACCTGACCCTCACACCCCACCCCCGCCGAGGAGAATGACGCAGGAACCAGCAAGGCCCCGGCTGACCGCTAGGTGCTGTCAGGGCTGCCCCTAAGGCCAAAAGACCCGGCCACTTGCTCTGGCCATGCAGGCCTTTATGGTCACGGCAGGGCACAGTGTATGGCAGAATCACAGTTGTCACTGACATTGTACTTAAAGTGCACTAGGTCTCGAGGCCTGTCCCTCCTGTAGCTAGCTGGTGGTCAGGAGGGAGAACCAACTGGGAGGAAGATGGGAGAGATGGGCTTTGAGACAGGCCACCCGAATCGCTGTTTTGTAGAACTGTGGCCGTCCCTTCGCCATGCTCGGCTCCACTGTCCTCTGTGACATGATTGTGCCTTCTCTGCAGGGATGCAGTCTCTAAACTGCCTGTGATGGCCTTGGACCTGCGAGGCGCTGGGCGAGGGCTGGTGCCCTTATTCCTGCTCTTACCTTGTTGTCGCTGATATTCTGTCTGAGAAACAGGGGAGGAAGTGGGTGAAGACTCACATACACAGCAGGGCGTGGCCTGCCGCTCCCTCTGGGGACTGACGGCAGCACTGGTAGGGATAAGTCCATCCATCCAGTCGTCCACTCGTCGTTTCTAGGACATCTCCTCTGCTAGGCTCAGGAGGAGTGAGGACAGGGTGAGTCTAAGGGGAACGCAGCGGGGCTCCCAGCCAGGGCTCCTGGGGAAGGGCAGCCAGCTGCGGGTGTGGCCACTCTGGTTCCAGGCAGCTGCAGGGACCAAGGGAGAAGAGCTGGCATCTCAGCATGTGGCCCTGCTGCATGGTGGGGCAGGTCCTTCCCCTCCCGTGCTGTGCCCACTGATAGTGGGCTGGCTGTTGGCAGGCATAAGCCACCTTGTTGTCCCTCTGCTATGCGAAGCCCAGAACCTGGGCAGGGCTTCTGCTTGTCTGCCTGCCAGGTGTTGGAGTGCTGTGCTCCAGGCCCTTCCCTGGCCACCCGGCTGACATGCCGTTCCTCTGGCCTTGGTGGAACATGAGTGGCACGGTTTGGCCCAGGCTCGAGGGGGCACTTAGCAAGAGCCTCCGCCTGAGGAATGAGGTTGGTCCCCTAGGTTGCATCAATTTCTGAGGGATGGAGATGTGCAGACCCCTCCCCTCTGCAGACCCCTCTTTCCCAAGGCAGCTTCCCCTCTTCTTCCCCTCCACCCTCTAAGGTGTCCTGTGTTCTCCAAGGGCCAAGGCTCCACAGGGGCCGGGGTGGGACAGCCAGTGGCTTGTGCAGAAGGTCTGTGTGGGCTTACCTTGCTTTAGTGGAACGTCACAGCAGACTGGGTGGCCTCCCTTATGTGCCACTTGTCACTCTAAGGATTCTGAGTGTCCACTCCTGCTTGAAAGGGACCACACGGGAAGAAGCTATGAAGTCATCTGTTTTGCCTCACGTGACCTAAGGAAAGGGGCTGGGGGTACAATGGGTGACAGCTCCGGGGACTGGGAGATGGTGGGTATGGGCAGATGGCTCAGTGTGCCCAGGAGCGGGGCCTGTGACCTCCTGGGCAGACCTTCAAGGGGGTCAAAGGCCGCTCCATATCCAGAGCGCTTTCTCTGCCTCATTCCTGGGCCCAGTGGTGCCCTGACAGGAGGCCAGCCTCCCTGGGCTGGGCCGTGGGCAGGGAGGCCCTAGGAGAGGCCTGGGCCCAGAGCTGGCCCTCAGTCGGGCTTAGGGTGCCCTCTTGGCTCTGGGCAGTGCGGGCCTGTGGAGTGCCAGGCAGGGTGGCCACCACAAGGAGCCAGGAGGGGGACGGCAGAAGGGGTCATGCGTGTTCTGTCCTCTGGGAGCTTCTCCTACTTTCATTTTCTTTTTGCCACTGTTTTTTTTTTTTTTTCCTTGGGGTCTAATTAAAGACTTGGAGCCGTTTACAGCCTGTGGTTGGCTTTTTATTTGGAGCCTTGGCAATTACCTCCTGCCCTAAAATAAGTTTCGATGGAGCAGGGGTAGGCTTTTTCTTTCGGCCAAGTTCTCAGCTTTAATTTTGCCGTGTGTGCGTGTGCGTATGCGTGTGCACGTGTGTTCCTTCATGCTCGAGTGTGTGATGGGGTATCATGACGCCTGCCCCTCCTCCCCTTTCCAAATCCTTGTCACTTGCCCCATCTCAAGTGTCCCTTGGCCAAGGCAGAGACCTGGACAGTGGGAACAGTATGTCTTCAGCCTCATCCTGCCTGGAGGCACATCGGTGACAACAGGCAGGTCATCTGTTGACTCTGTCCCAGTTTCTTCACCTGCAAATGGGGCCAGCGGGCTGGGCATGACGGAGGCTTTGGTCCACACCACTTTGGAAACAGACCTCTTGCCACAGCAGCGTAGAGTGGGGGAAGCCACTGCCGGCAGCACCAGCACCCCGGGCCTCGTTTGCCTCTTAATCAACACCCTTTGAGTTTAATAGGAACCTGTTGTCGTGTCCCCATTTTATCCCTCTCTGTTCCCCTGGCCACTGCGTGAGCAGATGTGATCACCCCAAGTTTATTGCTGAGCCCTAAGGCCAGGGATAATTAGTGGCTTTTCTGAAATCACTTTGCTTAAAAGAGACAGAGTCTTGAGATTCAAACTCAGGTCCTATGATCTTCCAAAACCCAAACCCAAGACTTTGCGGGGCTCAGTGCAAAATGAAAACGTGGAGCCCCTTGTCCTGAAATAAGAATTCTAGGACCCCAAGAACAGGACATTAGACTGAGTGGGTGCCCTTCTGAGCACCTGTGTGGCTGCAGGGGTTGCATGCCCAAGAAGCTAGCCCTGCCCAACGCCCTCTTGAGTCTCCTCCTATCTGCTCTGTCGTACCCATGAGGTGATGGCAGGGAAGTCACATAGGCCAGTGGTGCCCCCCTGGCTGCTGTGACCACCCCTTCAGGGGGGCTGGAATCTGGGTTCTCCCAGCTCCTGAACTTTTCCATGAGCCCTGTACAGGATCTCTGGGTTCCCTGAGTCTCCTGGGGTCCTTCTCAGTTAGAGGTGAGGAACTGAAAAGTGGGTTCAATAAGAACTCTTTTTCCTTGGGGTAGAGGTTGAAGTTTTGAGGACTTGGTCCTCCGAGTCCCATTGAGGAGCTCAGTGAGATTCTTTCTGTCAACCCAAAGCAAGTGGTGACCTGCCAAAAATGTACAGGTCAACCTAGGCTCCAGTTGTTGCGCTTTGGGTAGAAGGTTAGCCAGCCCATTCCTTGGGCAGCTCTGGAAACTTCCTAGCTGGTTGCTGGGGACTGGGATTGCCATGGAAACTTATGGGTGGATGAATGGATGGAGCACATAGCTGGGTGTGAGCCCATGCGAGTGCCCATGTGCATGCACACGCATGCCACAGAGGACATGGCTCTCCTGCAGCAGGCAGCTATTTACGTGAGAGCTGTCAGGATGATTGGCTTTTACTGAATTTCCCAGATGGAGCGGCCTTTGCCTACCCGTCCAGTGTGCTCCTGCCCGTGGCCCCCTTTCTGTCTTCTGCTAATGCCCCCTCAAAGATGTCTGAGTGCCAAAGTCCTTGCTGCAAGAGCCCATCTGGACTCTCTCCCAGGTGCCCCTGCTTCCCAGAAGCCTTCTAAATTCTGGACCTTGGGTGTACTTAGGGTGAACCGTGTCCTGAAAACCATGGCAGCTATTTTTATGGGGGGGGACAACTTTGTGTAAAATGGGGGCCAGGTGGGGGTGGGAGTCCCCCAGGCGCGAGGTCTGAGGCAGTTGGAGTATAGGAGGGCGAGGTGCCCGAGTTTCCAAGGACTGATTAGATGGTATGCCAAGTGTATTAAATTTTGCAGACATTTTAACAGCAATATGCTAGATAGTTGGGTGTCCCCTGAGGCGGCTGGATTTTTTATATCCTTCACAGAAGGTCAGAACCCTCTTCTGCCTGCCTCCCCCTCCATCCCATGCTCTCTGCTCCACGGCTCACCCTCCCCTTTCTCAACAATTTCCCTGGCTTCTCACTCTCTGCTCATCAGGAACCTAAAAGACATCTCTGGTCCCTGCCAGAAAGAGGGAGCACCGGTCCCTCCCGCCTCGCCATTGGGCTGGTGTCAGGGGTCTCCAAGGCTGGGGAGGGCTCACGCTGGAAGCTTGATTTCTGTTCTCTCTGCCCTGCACCCCTCCCCCCACTTTGGAGACTGTTGTCAGACCTGCCCCCTCCCTCCTTATTTTTATAGAAAAAAGGCAGGAAAAGCATCCATCTGGCATATGAATAATTGAAATGGCTCAACCCTGTTCCTGTGGCTGCTGTTTGTTCTCAGCTCCCCCCGGCCCGGCCCATCCCCCTGAGCATGGGTCTCTGAGCGGAGGCTGCGTGCGTGGGCATTCTTCGAAGGGTCTCCGGTGAGGCCCAAGGCTCTCCTTAACCTTGAGTCCTTTCTCCCTGGGAACCAACAGGTCTGAGTGGGGGACATTTGGAGATGTGGTTTCCTTTTCACTGTCCATGGGGACAGCCAGCCCCTGGCTAGAGTCTCCCAAATATCACTGCAACTCAACCGGTTCCCTTGGCCCCCCGGTCTCAAGGGCCAGCTTCCGTCACCCTGGGCTCTCCCAGAGCCTCCCGGGAACCTCTGATGTATTAAATTTTGCAGACATTTTAACAGCAATATGCTAGATAGCAACATGCCCAGCCTCCTCTTATCCCCCAGCCTCTGCGCCCCGTCCTGAGGGCTCTGGTGACCTCCCAAAGCTTCAGGGGCTCTGGGGACTCCTCTTTGGGGAAACTGGCTCTGGCAGTGCTGTCCCAGACTTCTGATCAGGCCTCTTGCCCAGAGGCCTCTGAGACACCCACGTCCCGTCCTCTGCCACCCCTAGCGTGCCCAGCTGAGGCTGCCCTGGCTGGAGGTGTGCCCTTCTCTGCGTCTTCATTTAGCCTTTGGGTTGGGAGCCGTGAGAGAGGAGATCCGCAACTTTGCTTTCTGGGAGGCAGCACGCGGCGGTGGGAGGGCGGGGCAGAGGCAGGCTGGCCGAGCTCAGGGCCTGGCCCCGTCACTCCACGGGGCTGGGCCCAGCTGCACACCAAGCCCCGTGTCCCGGCCCAGAATTCACTGTCTCTTTAAAACCCTTTAGAGGAAAACCAAAAGAACTTTAGTGCATTGATTCTAGATGAAGATGGGCCTCCAGATGATAGCCTGACCCTCCTGGCTCCCTGCGAGAGCCCACTTCCCTCTCCTCCTCCCCCTCCCACCCTCCTGCCCCTCTGCCCGCCCTGGCTCTCCATTCCCATCCCTTGTTCTTGCTCTGTGAGAGGCTGACGTCAGGGTTGCATGGAGTGTGGGCTTTCTGTTTGAAAAGTCAATACTTCTGTTTGTCTGTTTGGGACATCATGTTTGTGTCATGTGTGAATATTGACTTGCAGCCGTGGGCCCTGTGGTTATTAAGTGCTGGGAGCCAGTGTGCATTTCGGGACCACCGAGCGGCTGTGGTGGGGAGGGGCTGGCACGGGCATCACTACAAAGTGGTGAGAGGCCTCAGAAGACACCCCCATAGGAAGAGGGTGCGAGCAACACCAGAACATTCTAGATCTTTTCTGGGTTCATTTACAAAACTGCCCAGTCAGCAAAAAATAATTCGGATGAAATTCAAATCAGGTTTGTTAGTATATAACCATAAATATATAAATATATAATAAATATGAAAGTCGTTTGTAAAGACTCCTACACATGTTATAAAAGCTGCAAAATGTCTGACATTCCAGGGCCTGGTACGAATAATTAGATATTTATGTCCAATAAAACTGGTTTGATGGGGAAATCGTTTCCCTGTGTGGATTCTCAGTTGAGGACGAGTTTCGGTGGTTGGGTTTGTTTTTTTCCTGACAATAAAACCAGGGGTTTGGCACCAACAAATGTATTTCCCGTAAATATCTAAATCTCCGTTTTCCAGCGAGAGCTCTGCTGGACGGGCCCCGTCACGCCCGCAGCTCTCCTCGCTGGCCTTTTCATTGTCCCTGGAGAACAGTGTGCACGGCCCCTCCTCCCTGCACCCCGGGCCTGAGCTGTAGCCAGGACCACTCTGCCCCCCGCGCCCCTCCGCACCTAGACTGCTGCTGTGGGCTCTTCACTCTGCTCTTTTGGGGGATCAGTTTTTTAGCCTGGGGCTTCTGCTCTCCTGCGCCCTGGAAGCCCAATCTAAGCCCCTCCTACCCCCCCACTACCATTTTTAATTCCCGTCTTCACCTCCTGCTTTAGACCCTGCTCTCCTCCCCTGGCCCATAGCCTTCAGGGCCTCTACCACGTGTCTGGAGGCCCTGGGGAGGCAGTTTGCCTTACTGCCCTGGCTTGGGGAGATCGCCCAGCCCCACCCTTGTTTTTCTTCCATCTGTTCCACAGCCGTGAACAGATGGAGCCAGGAGCCAGAAGGTGCCGTCGATGACTGTGACCTCTCTCTCCCATTATACGGATGTGGAGCTGAGGCCCCAAGTCGGGCAGATGGCTTGGGGTGAGGGGCTGGCTTAAGAGTCCTGAGTGGGACAGACAGAGCTGGGCCAGAAGTACAGCCCCTGGCTTGACCTCCCTCTGGTTCTGGGCGTGCGGAAGGGGAGCACACCTACTCCACAGGGACCCCTGGGGCAAGTGGCCTCCCTCTCTGAGCCTTGCATTTCTGACCAGTGACGAGGAATCAGTGCTCACCCCGCTGTAAGGCCACCCAGAGGAGCGACTCAATGAAGTGTCTACGAGTCGCACCTTGGGTTCTGGGCCGACGGGTCCGTTCCCCAGGAAGAAGGGAGTCAGGTTCACCCAATGTCCCAAGCCCGGACCTGCATGTCACCGGGTTGCTTGACACTGGGGTGAGGGCCTGTCTACGGGGCTCCCCCTGGGTGGTGGGATTGCTTTTGCCTGTCTCCCAGCATGGCTCGTCTCACCCTCTCAGGACATTCTGGCTGGGTTCAGGGTGCCTTAGAGCTTCCCAGGGGTCTGCTGTGACTTAACTTCAGCCAGGAAGGAAAAGCCACTGGTGGAGGAGCAGCACCCGGGTGCTGGGGTCTTCAGGGTTCCTCAGGAACGCACCCCAGAGGCAGGGCCAGAGAAGCCGCAAGGGTGGACTGCAGCGCCTTCGCCAAGACCCAGCCCAGCTCTGTCTGGGACATTTGGCCCAAACTGTAACCTGGGCCCTACGGAGGCTGGTGGCCCTGATGTTCTGACAGACATCTTTCAGATCTAAGAAAAGGAGTCTCCTGGCAGCCAGCACGCCCAGGAGGAGGGGAGAGGGCTGGCAAGGAGGGCTCAGGGGAAGGTCTGCAGGCCCTACCGGGAGCCTCGGCGCTTAATTATAGAGCTGTGAGTAGTGACAGTAGACAGCCCTGGGTACCGCTGGGGCTGCTGAGCGGTGGCACTGCCACATGCCACGAGCCCACACTCTTCCTCCGCTCTAATCCTCCTGCTCCTTGCTGAGGACCCTGCGTGTTCGTGCTGGGCGTGGCCAGCAGCCCAGGCCCCCACCCCCCAGGATAACCCTTAAGTGACACAGAGTGGCATGCCAGCTTCACCTGTACCCGTCCCCGGAGCGGAGAGGCCCAGAGCACACGGGACCACCCTCCAGGGGTGGCTCTCTTAGGCCAGTAAGTTTCAAGACACACTATTGCCCGTGGCCTGGAATTCAAAGCCGCCCTCCAAAAGACACCTGGGTGGCTTGTTTTTCAATGTTGTCTTTTTTCTTCCTCCTTTTCCCCAACCCTCGAAAAACTAAAAAAAAAAAAAAAAAAAAAAAAAT
>NW_026000102.1:1517613-1557206 GCF_001458135.2 Marmota marmota marmota
GCATAAAATTGTTGCCGGAAATGAATGACTTTAAACGAAAAGTCAAAAAAAAAAAAAAGAAAGAAAAAAAAATCCTTCCTTCATGCATATGGAGTTTTTTGGAAAAAAAAATGGTATTTTAATGCTTTCTATTAAATTGGGACTAAAAGTGGTGTCTTAATTTGCATGCATTAGCATATTTGCATATAGATCACTGAAATGGTGGAAGAGAGAAGAGCCTTTAAATGAAAATTCTTTTAAAGGCACAGGCCCGCTTCCCTCCCCACCTCCCTCTGGGATTTATGCTTGATCTTTTCCTCTCACCTCCAACCCCACCTTTATGTCTTGATTAAGCTGTGAATGGACAGGAGAGTCAAGGCTCTACTTCTTAGGAGCCGATTCGGGGTGGAGTCAAGGGGCCAGAAAGTCCTGGCCCTTGATCACCCCCTGGCAGAGCTCTGAGCTGGCCTGTCCTGGCAGTGAGTGGCTCTGGAGGACGGGCCTATGTCCACACCGACAGGCAGGTGGCCTGGACCCCCGGGCCTCTTCCAGCCATTATCCTGCCCTCTTTCTGGCTCTTCCCCTCCCGCCCCCCCGGGCCAGATTGGTTCTATAGAAGCCCACTGTGGGCACCTGTCCTGCCAGCCCCTGGCCCCAGAGGAGGGGATGCTCTTCTTCCTCTGGTGTTCTTTGCTTATCAGCCACGCAGGACTGAGACCTCAGCTTCCCCTTCCCACGTTCCTGACCCATGCCCGGGCTGCCGTGGTTTCTGTGTCACTGGGCCTCTGGTTGAAAGGTCACCTCCTTGAGTAGCTAAAGCAACCCATCTCCATCCTCCGTTACTCTCTGCCACTGTCCTTGTTTCACTGTCTGCAGAGAACTCACTAGTTGTTTGTTTACTTGATGATTTGTCTCTTCCCGCCAACGCCACCCTTGCCAAGGACAAACTCCACAGAAGCACAGCCCGGTGGCCGACTCATTCATAGCTAGACCCATGGTGCTACTGACAACGCCCAGCGCATTATGGGTATTCAGTAACTGTTCATTGAATGAGTGAAAGGGGGCTGGGACTCCTGCCAGGCTGAGCCTTTCCCAGTGCCATGGTCTCATGGTACACAGTGCCATACCCCAGCCCCCTTTAGATGTCTTCAGCCTTGCTGGAGGAGCAGGATTTGGGAATTGTCCAGGGCCTTCCAGTCTGATCCCAGGCCCTCAAAGAATGCTTTAGCCCACCCTTGTTCCTTTGGATGGCAGGCTGGATGGAGTGGGGACCTGGCCTTAGGGAGCAATCGGGCAGGGTGGCCTGTAGGAAATGTTCAGCATGGGGGAAAGAGCTGGGGCTGATGAAGCTAGGGTCACCTTATGCCAACACAAGGGCCTCCAACCCTGTAGCCATATAGATCTTTATTTGGCACCCTTCCTCCCAGAAACTTCAGGGTGCACCATCAATGCCCTGGTTTCTGTACCCCAGTTGTGCTGCTGGCTGTCCCTAGTCTAGGTGAAAGAGTCCTGGGAAACCCCACCATGCTCTCTGCATTCCAGAGGGACAGCCCGGGAAGTGAGGTCTAGCCACTGAGCCCTGAGCCATCCCTCCCTTCCCTACTCGGGTGGGCTGGGCTTTCCAAAAGGCCCCTCCAGGCTGACAGCAGCCTCGGGCTCCATGCCCAGCCTGAAGGGGGAGGGCCGAGAAGGGTGAGGGGGACGCCCAGGGTTGGAGCGGGACTGTGCCTCCACCGCTAATGAAAATCGGAAACCAATTGAGCAGGACAAGGTGCCCCGCCAGCAGGTTGTGGGAACAAGGGTCCTAATGGATGTGGCTGGTGGGGGGAGCGGATGCCTCATTGATCGCCCAGTGGCTATATTTATCCACCTTGGGTCTGTGGCCCCAGCAGCTGGATGGTACAGGGATAAATAAATGGCCACTGAAATATTCATGAGCTGCACATGCACATCCGTGGTCAGGGGTGCCGCCAGGGCCTGCTCTTCCTTCCTTCGCCCGTCTCTCTGCAGAAGCCTTTCAGGAAATTCCTCCCACCTGGGCCAGGTGACGCGTGGCCCAGCCCCACTGGGCACCCAGCCCAGCCACAGCCCTGGGAGCACCTGCAGGCCTGGGCACCTTCTATCCTGGGCCAGCTGACTGTTCTCAGACTGGTCCCTGCCTTGCCTTTGTCCCCTCCATTGCCCCTGTGTCCCTGTCCCTTAATGATGGATTAGACACGTGGGGCCATGGCTATTTGCTTGACCCTGTATGCCCTGCTAGACCGTGTCCTACTCCTGAAGGACAAGCTTGTGGCTCATTTGTCCCTGGATTTCCCCCGTGGCCTGGCACGGTGCCTGATGTGTCCTTGAGAGGAGCATCATCTGAGTGAGGCTCAGAGGTGGGCTTGCGTCTCAGGTCTGTCCTCTCAGGTCTTCTCCTTGCTGAACTCACTGTCCTCATCTGCAAAATGGGTTTAGGAACAGTGCTGGGGTGTCATTGAGTGTGGGCTTGGGGCTCCCCAAATCAGAAGCCCTAGCAGGTTAAGGACACCGTTCTGGGGCCATCCATACTGCTGAATGAGACTCTCCAAAGGAGGGACTGAAGGCTTAGTGAGCTTGTTGGTTTGCTGCTCACTGAGATGTAGAAGTCCTGGCTTTGACCTTCCAATGTCTTAGTCCAGGTAGCATATGGCTACCAGGTCAGCTCTGAGTTGTTCAGCCCCTGGGAAACAGGGCCAGGAGGTCAAGGGAGAGAGGATGATTGTAGAGGGTCTGGAAGCCAGGCTTCTGGTAAAGCTGCCTGGTGTGGAGTAGAGCTGCCAGAGACTGAGCAGATGGGCCAGTAGTGCTCTGTGGTAGGGTCTAGAAATGCGGCCGGGGCTGCCCATGGGCAACAGGTGGGTGGGGCCAGGGCAGGGACCTGTGGGCATCCTCCATGATCTGGAGGTCTGTTGTGGGCAATGCCCAAGAGGGTGCAGATGTGGTGCTCTCTGGGGTTTCATCTGCCTTTAACCTCGCAGCTCCTCCCCGGTGGAAGGAAGGGAAGAGCTCGGCCCCTGGGCAGGAGTGAGCAGTGTCAAGAGCTATGGGTGCTTGCTCAGGGCTGGCTGGACAGCACACTCTCCAACCAGATTGCCTGTGGCACCACAACCACAAGCTGCTGCCTCTGGGTACCCTGGGTACCGCAGCTCACGCTGCCCCTTTGGTGTACTGCTGACCTGTTGGTGGCATGGGCCCGTCCCCTGGTAGGCAGATGCCCATGACTGGAAACCATTTGACCCTGTTTAACCGAGGGGACTGAGGGTTCAGCTGACCATCTGTGGTGGGTCTCTGAGGGCTCCGGGCACAGAGACCAGGAGAGTCGCAGGGGATGGGTGAGGGCAGAGCTCACATCGGCAGCTCAGCCAGGAGGAGCCAGCGGTCCCTCCTCCCTGCCAGCCCACCTCCTTCCCCAGCCAAAGTTTGATCCAAACAGAAGCAAACTTTGGGGACAGCCCTGGCTCTGTGTGGAGCCTGTGGAGCCTGCGAGTGGCAGCGAGAGCAGAGGGAGGCAGCCCCGGCAGCCTTGGCGCCTGACTCCACGGTCCTCTGTCCCCTCCCAGAGCTCCCGGTCCGCGCCCGCGTTTGCAGGCGCCTCTCTCGTCAGCTCAGAATGCAGCTTGGGGCCCGTGGCGGCTCAACCTTTCCCTCTCCCAGAGCCCCGGTCTAATCAACCCCTATAATTTATGCAGAAAATATGATTTATATTTAATTTCACCACACTTGCATTGTTAATTTGAGATGTAATTAACCCGTCGCCATGACAACTAATTTTGTGATGCCGTAAATTACCGCCGTCTTTTCATCAAAATTCAGTTACTTTGGCTCCTGTGTGCAATGTACTGATGCAATTAGGTTGCTAAGGGCAACTCAAAAGTGTTCAATTTCTTTTGTGCAACTGCAATGGGGTAGAAGCTCCCTTGCGTCCTCCCAGGGTCCCCCTGGCCATGGGGCGGGGAGCCCAGGGTCCGAGGCTGCCCTAGAGGAATGCTGCTGGAGAGCCGGGCTGGGTGGGCGCCCGTGGCCTCTGCTTCTCTGCCTCCCACCCTCTTTTCTCCAGTAATTGTTTTTAAGCAGTGGCCCCTGGACGCATGCTCCCTGTGCCCCCCACAGGACCTCAGGGCAGCCAAGGGGCTCTCCCCTCGCCGGCTTAGGCGCTGCCTTGCCTGGTCCTGTCCCACGTTTTGGTGCTGCGCTTAGCAAGAAGAGCACCTTGCTTTCTTCCTCTTGGTGTCTAACTTGTTTATATAGATCTTCCTTCTCCCTCTCTCTGTTTCTCTCTCTCTCTCTTTTTTTTCTTTATTTAAAACAAAAACCCTCTGTGTTGCTTTTGTCACGTTAATTCCCATTTTGCCAACACCAGGGGCCCAGGCAGACGAGTTACCAAGGAACACAAAATTTTAATTAGTGTATTTTAATCATTCAGGCTTTCCGAGCTAATCCACATGCCCTAGAGAATTCCCGAGATGCAGCTCTGCCCTGCTTTACCATTTATTGTTGAGTCTATTATAATTACTGTTAGCAGGTGGGGACTGGGAGATGTTTATTATGAGTTTTTCATCTTTAGTATAATTACCGAAAAAAACAAAATAAAAAGATGTCGTTGTATTTTGTTTCCTAGAATTTTTTTTTTTCCAGTGGAGGGCATGGCCGTGGGATATTTTTTCCCTGCCTCTTCCCAGGCAGGTGACTTGGAATTTCAGTGCAGGAAGAAACACTCCTCAGGATCAGGGCTGAGTGCTGCCCAGCACTCCACAGGCCCAGGAAGGTGGGCGGCTGCCACCTCTGCTTGTCATCTGCTCAGACAGGCCCTGGGGCTGCCCCCTCCCACCGGTGTGGGGTGGCTGTGCATCGATGGGGGCTGAGGCGGATAGGCCAGCTTCCAGTGTTCCTGCCTCAGCCTGGTGGCTTTGCCTGGTACGGGTCAGTCTGGGGGTCAGCCAGCGTGGACCTGTTGGAGATCAGAACAGCACCTGTGTGACTTTAAATGTAACTGTCGGCGTTTATTCAGTGCTTAGTATGTGCCAAGATCTGTGTCGCGCTCTTTAGCTGCATAATTTCACTTAATCCCTCAGCAGCCCTCTGAGGCAGATACCAATATCAACTCTGATTTATAGAGCAGGAGCCAGGCTCGGGATCACAGAGCTGAGAAGTAGCAGCAAAGGATTCAAACCCAAGTCTGTCCCCAGAGCCCAGGTTCACGCCAGCTATACCACATTGGCTCTTCTGAGTAGGTCTTCCAGGTCACACCAGAGATGCGGCCTTCTCCGAAAAGCCTTCCAGGATTGCCTGAGACTGAGTTAGGGCTCTTTATGTCACTACAGCCTCACAGTCTCAGTGCCTGTCCCTCTGAGTTGTAGTTGCCCGGTGACTTCTTTACTGGCCTCTGATAATAGGGAGCATTGAGGGCAGAGGGCTTTCTGCCATTGTCCCTGATGTAGCATATAATGTTCCTGGCACAAAGGCAGCTCAGGAAGTTTGTGGGGCAGGTGGGCACGCTGGTTCCTGATGGTACTGCACTATAACCTCTGCTCGGCAGGTCACGTGTCAGGATGCAGACATCCCTCAAAGACACTTCTCTCGGCAGAAGCCACAGGTCTGTGGTCCTGGGTTTCCAATTCCTGCAGGAAGGGGTACCCCGGGGTTCTAGGCCAAGTTTGGATCCTGTCCTGGGAACTCTGGGTGTGAAATGGGAACTCAGCTTTGGCTTCCGTTTGGCCCCCCATGTTGGTGGTGTCCCTGGGAAACCTGGCCTGCCCTCTTACTTTTCTTTCTCCTCTCTAAGATCGGTTTACAGATGTTTTCCCCAAGCCGTGATGCTTTTGAAGTTTTCCTGGAAAATTCCACATCTCTGCCCTAGAGCTCGGCTAGGGGGCCGAGGGCCGTTGGTTTCCCCAGGCAGCGTGGAGCGGAATGCTGGAGCTGGAGCCTGCCGGTGCTCCTCTCCAGCCTGGTTTCCCCCAGGGACAGTGGGAGAAGATAATTAGCACGTCCCTGGGAAGGGGCCCAGGGCAGGCTGCGAACTGCACACTGATGGCAGGACTCCCTGTTCAGTGCCACATTCTTGGGCACCCCCTTTGCCAGCTCCTCTTTATATTCTGATGGAGCAGTGTGACTCACCTGCACCCCAAGCAGCTGCCCTCCCATGGGGGTCCAGACCCTGCTCAAGTCCAAGGGCGGAGATGGCCACTTCCCCCAGTGGTTGTTCTAATACTTGCTGGGAGCATCTGGCATCGGGCCCTGCCCAAGCCTCTGCACTCCCCAGGCACATGATCCTACTGAGGCTGAACATGTCTAATGTGAAAATACAAAATTCCAAATGCTCCAAAATTTGAAACTTTTTGAGCACCAACAAAACACCACAACTGGAATTCCACATCTGGCCTTATGTGACTGGTCACAGTGCAAATGAAGATGCACTAAAATTATATAAAATTACTTTCTGGCTGTGTGTAGGAGGTGCCCATGAAACATGAATGAATTTGGTGTTCGGATTTGGGTCGCATCCTGAGATACCTCATATGTCTGTGCAAATATTCCCAAATCCCCAAAAATTGGAAATCAGAAATGCTTTGGATCCCAAGCATTTTTTTAAAAAAATTTTTTAGTTGTTGATAGACCTTTATTTTATTTATTTATACATGGTGCTGAGAATCG
Organism: Marmota marmota marmota; assembly: GCF_001458135.2. NCBI lineage: Eukaryota > Metazoa > Chordata > Mammalia > Rodentia > Sciuridae > Marmota > Marmota marmota. Next base: position 1,524,268 of record NW_026000102.1, read on the forward strand.
AACCCAGTGCCTCACATGTGCCATGCTAATGCCCTACGGCTGAGCCCCAGCCCCAGCCCCAGCCCCAGCTCTGGATCCCAGGCATTTTGGATAAGGAATACTAACCCTGCATCAGTCACGTAGGATGTGAAGTGGGGCCAGCGATTTGTCCCTGAGGCGCCTCATCCCACATCCCCTACATAGATTTTCTGCTCCTACTGCTCTAAGAGAGTAGTTCTTGAATTTGTTGGTCTTAGGACCCTGTTATATTCCTAAAATATATTGAGGACCCCATTTTGGTTCATGGGAATTTTATTTTCCAATATTTATCAGGTTAGAAATTAAAACCAAGACATTGTTAAAAAAACATTTATTAATTCATTTTTAATAATATTATTAAACTATAACAAATCCATTACTATGAGGAATATATTTTTGTAACTGTCTTCCAGAATAAGTGTTAGCAAGATGATTGGTGTTGCATTACACTTGTGCAAGTTTCTTGGATGTTTGACTCAAGAGAGGGTGGCTGGATGTTCTCTTGGGTCTCTGCTTCCGGGCTCAATCCTTTCCTTTGGGTTGTTTAGATCAAAGGCAGTGAGGAAAACCCAGCTTCATGTGGGCCTTGCTGGACAAGGGAGGAGGCTTTGCATGGCCGTTGCAGACGGTTGAGCACGTTCTTCTTTGATATTACACCAAAACTCAACAAGTGGTTTCTCAAAGATTTGTTGTATCTGGTCGGTGAACCCACCCCATCACAGTAAAACCCAGTGGGCTCATTGGCTCTGGGAATGACTCATTCCCTGATCTGAGATTTTGTAACCTTGTATGGGTCACTTGGAAAACACGAGTTCCCTGGGGAATGCAGATCTTTGGAATGTTGAGCATTTCATTACATGGCATTTAGTGAATCGGAGTCATTAGTGTCACCACTGATCTCATCAGAAAAGTTGTTACGTGCAAGGACACTGTCTAAGTCAGAGTGACAGATGTAAGTTCTCCAAAAGTCTTAATTCTCCCTTGAGATCTCAGGTTTGATCATTGGCCGCAGATACTGTCCACCTTTTTCTCTTGAGGTACAGGCTTACTTTGGTCCCTTTTGAGAAAGTAGCTGCCAAATACTCAGATCCAAAGTATCGCAATGTGTCTGTCAGTGGCTCTTTCCTGGTGTTCCCTGATGGCGGTGGCACATTCTGCTTTCTGTTTCTCAGGCAAGTTCACTTCCCCCATCAATTCTTGGACTTGGGTTTGCTACAGCAGAATGCCAAGTGTGGCTCGATTTCATCCCTTAGACTCTCTCTTTTTTTTTTTTAATATTTATTTAGTTGCAGGTGGACACAATATCTTTATTTCATTTTCACGTGGTGCTGAGGTTTGAACCCAGTGCCTCACATGTGCTAGGCGAGCACCCTACCACTGAGCCACAACCCCAGCCCCCCTTAGACTCTTAAACAGACACATACTCGAGGGTCCAGATTCCATCAAAGTCACCAGTTTTTTTTGGCTTCATCCGGGACATTTTTAAGTGAACGTGGTGGGGTGTTTTTTGGTTTTCGAGCCAGAAGTACGTGGGGCCGGGGATCGCAGCGGCTGCTCCTGCAGCAGCTGCAGCTCCTGGTCGGGAGCTGGCGCTTCCCCCACGTCAGTGCAGCGTCACCACATGGAGGAAGGCGCGTGGCAATGTGGGATGATCACAGAAGGCGTCCTGCCTTGATGGAGCTGCTGAAAGGGTCCTGAGAGCACACAGAGACCTGCAGGGGACTCTTTGAGAACCATCACCCTCAGCCTCTGGTCTGTCTCTCCCTGTGGGGCTCCAGCCCCGTCTTCCCCCATCAGAAAGCCCACATCCTTGGCCTGATCATTGGCTCAGCCCGCCTCCTGGGCATTGCCCATCTGACACTGCAGTGGGGAGAGACAGCAGGGGGACACAGGGTCCTTAGGGGGCAGTCTGGGAGAGGGAGGGAAGCCCCTGGCCTGGCCACTGCAGTGGACAGATGCTCAAGTCCTGGCACGCAATAGAGCTTGGAGGCCATCTTGCCCCCTGTGAGGGCTGAGGCCCGTCTTGCATTGGGGACCTCAGTGCCTCCACCCTGCGGTGGCCCAGTTTCCCATCAGCCACCTGCCTCCATGCTGGGGGCCATGGAGCCAAGGGCAGGCCTGACCCCCTCCTCCCCGTGGCCTCCCTTTCCTTCCCACTCCCCTTCCCCCAGCTGCCTCCCAGCCACCTCCCCCAGCATGGCAGCCTGTCCAAGACACTGGGTTTTGTCCCCTCGATCCGGGCACCCTGAGAGTGAGAGAAAATAGCTGTCCAGTGAGTGTGGGGGGAGGCCTCTTGTTTTCCCCTCTCAGCCGCTGGTTTTCCCAACTTTCCCATCCCATCTCCTATGGAACAAAGGGCCTCTGGCCCCGTGTGCTGGGCTGGGCCCAGCGAGGGGACTCACCAGCAACTCTTTATTGAGTCTTCAAGCGCCGGCCAGGCACTCCATTAAAAAGCCATTCCCCTTTGTGCTGCCCGGCCCCCAGCTGTCCCCCCTCTCATGTGACGGTCGGTCACAGTTGTAAAACAACAACACACAGAGTTGGCAACTAACGAGGCTTTTTTTCAAGCCAGGGTCTCCATGGCAACCCCCGTCAATCACCCCTCAGGAGCGCTTTAACCTGACCAAGAGGGGGAAATAAAAAATAAAATAATAATAATAATAATAATAAAGAAAGCAAGAAAGAAAGAGTTGGAAAGCGAGCCAGAGGCCAGTAGACAACTGGGGAGGGAAGTGATTCAGAAAGTTTCTGGGGTTTGGAACACAGGAAAATTGAATCAGATGGACAGGATTGCCTCAGTGACCAGAGGGGAAGGAAGTTCATTTTAAATATTTTCACATATAGTTTGTACATTGAAACTGATTTTATGAAGACTCCTGACGTCTCGTTCTGTGGCCCATAAAATGATGGAACATGTTTGTCAGCAGTCGGAGCTGGAGGGAGGGTGGCTCCCATGGGCACATAATAGTGAATAGATGGTACCAGGGGCCCAAACCAAGAGGTGCCCAGTTGATGGCCTCAAGCCAGTGGGGAGAGCCATTCAGAGCTTGGCTTGAGTCCAGCAGGGTGTCTGAGTCCTTCCATGTGTGGCCCAGTGCCAATGGGGATAGCCCACGGTACGTGATGGGCATGGAGCCAAGGGGACACTTGGGGGCCCCCATCCTTGGTGCCATGTAGGGAAGGAGCAGACCTACCATCATGATGTGTTGAAGGGGATCATGGGGTGGTGGGACCCCTCGTTCTTCACGTGCTGTCATGCCAGCAGATGCCCGGTTTCTGGGCACGTGGCATTGCGCCCAGGGTGAGTTCAACCTTCCTCGTGTTGGCATGGTGCCGGGGCATGGCAAGCTTGAGTTCTCCCCCCAGCTCGCCCCCTGACACTCATACATGCTGCCTGGCAGCTAGCCAGGGGCTCCACAGGTTCCCAGGTTTGTGCAGCCTGGGCACGGGCTGTGGGCAGCCCTGGCAGCTGCCGCCTGGCCCTTCTGACAACTCTGATCAGGGAGGAGGAGAAGGCCAGCTTCTCAGCCAGCCTTCCCCGCTCAGCACCCACAAATCTACTGTGCAGACGCTCATTCTCCCTGGGAGCGGCAAGAGGACGGGGTTCAGTCATGGCTCCTGGCACCTTGGGGAGGGTTTTCTCATTCTTGGAGTTTGGGAACCTGGCTAGAGGCCCGAGTGCATCAAGGAAGGGGATCCAAGGAACAGAACCTTAAGAGTTTCCAGAATATTTCAAAGAGTGGGCATCAGGTCAGTGTCGGTTGGGTCACTGTTGGGTGGTGCTGGACCTCTCAGGGCCTGGGGACAAAAGGACTGGAGGAACCTAAGTCTGTGAGTTTGGGGTGAATTGGGGGGAGGTTGGACTTTTTCTTGGACTTCAAAGCCCTGCACAGAGCTGGTACCTGGAGGAGCAGAGAGCATTGTGAACACATGGGTGATAAAGGGGATGTGGCCAGAGCACGAGGTCCCACGGGCTGCTTCCTATAATATGAGGGCTGTGGGCCGGGCTCTCATGACAGGTAGCTCATGGCTCTGCAGCCCCTGTTCTCCGTGGCATGCTGTCACCCAGGATCTCCCAGGGCTGACCTGGAACCACCACAGGCCACTCCCTCAGTCTGCCCAGCTCTCCCTCTCCTCCGCTGCTCTTTCTGCGGTGTCCCTCTCCGCCTTCTCTTGGTCCTCAGTCCTTTCCACTCCCATGCTCTGATCACTTCCAGAGGCAACCTCTCAGGTCACCTGTCCCCAACCTCTCCCTTGCCCCAACTCTAGCAGTGGGAAGCTGGGTGGGAGCCCCATGCCGTGCCAGGTATGTGACATCTCAGTGGGTTTACAGAAGCTGACTCACTCTCATTTCCTCCAAGGAAAGAGCCAGGACAAGGGAGACCCTGGCTTCCTGAGGAGCCCCTGTGCAGCCTCTCCTGGCTCCCTTTGGAGCCCTGTGCCACTGCTGTGGGTGTGGTGGGGACCCTCCAGGGACCAGAGCAGCTTTGGCAGGGCCCCGTCTTTGCATCTCCATTCCTGGGTGCCCTGGGAAGCTCCTGCAGGAGAATGCTAGCAATCTGCTGGTGTAGTAAGCTGGCACCGCACCCAGGCAGGGCCACATGGTGCCAGGGCCTAGTAAAGACGTTGGCGAGGGCTGCCTTCCCCGTGCCTGGAGTTTCCTCCAGCCGGGTTGGCATGTGGCCTTCAGCTCAGCCTGAGGCAGCTCAAGGGCGAGGTGGCCTCCTCAGCAGGCCACAGCCCTGCACCCCTGCCTGCCTGGGGGACCACACCTCCAGTCCTCCTCCTCCTGCCCCAGCGAGAGGGACCACAGTGGTGAGGAGTCTGTAGCGTCTTGCGGAAGGAGGAGCTGAGTGGGGCTAGAAGGACAGTGTCCTGCGTCCTGGCTGTGGGTCAGCAGCCCCGGAGCCAGGAGGCCTGGCCTTCCAGTTCCCAGCCTCTTCTCCTCAGTAAACGAGGATGTGGGCCAAGCATCTCTCTTGTAGGGTTTCTGTTGCCTTCTAATCAGGGAGCATCCAAGAAGGACTTTGCTCTGCCTGGGACACTAAACATTAGTGATTGCTGCTGCTGGTGGTGGTGGGGGTGAGACAGCGCCCACCCCTAGATGGCTTGAGTCCTGAGCTGACTTAGGAGAACACTCAGTATGGGGCCCAGCCTGAGTGAGTGCCCGGTGTCAGCCGACATCCTGATTATCACGCCATTATCATTTCCCCATGCACCGAGGTGGAACCTCACCTTGCTCTTGCTATTAAAGGACCTTGAGGATGCTGCCCCCACAGAGCCCAGCCCATCCTTCTAGAACATTCAGCAGGTCCCTTGCTCTGGCATCCACAGCCCTCCCCTCCCACCGCCTCTTCACTCACCTGTCCAGGATTCCCCGCCTCCACCAGCCTCTCTGGGGTTTCCTAGCAAAAAAGGGCCTCCCAGATCCAGCCTCTCCTCCTCCCTGCAAGCTCTCCCCCAGGCCTGACTGTGTATTGTAACATAGTAGCTGAATGAACTCGGGTTTCAAAGGTTAATATCAAAATCTGGAGTGGATTACCTAAAACTTACTTACAACACCATTAAAATTCTGAACTCTTTTTGTTGTGGCTGTAAATTAATTTAAAATGTCAGGTTTTTTGAGAAATCCAATAAGAAATTGAGCCAACAGAGCAATCTGCAAACTGTCTGGCAAAGAGGAAAGTGTGTCTCTTCAATCGACAGGGAAAAATATGGAGCTTAACTGGAACCATATGGCTCAGTACTTGAGAGAAGTCTGCGGAAGAGGGAGGGCGGGAGGGGAGGGGGGCGCTCAGCTGACAGCCTCACACATGCAGCAGGCTGGCCGCAGCGTTGGCATCGACGCTGCAGAGGGGCCTGGCAGACGCCTGGCACACGGCCTACTTGGCTGCCCAGCGTCCACGGTCACCAGGCGGCCCTGGACTGCAACTGGTCAGGGCATGGTCTTAACACTTTCTCTCGTGTCTCTCCAGGACTCCCCGCCAACTCGGGAGTCCCACCCCCGCCCCTAGGGGACCCCAAGCCCTGTCCCTGGTGGGGAGGAGCCTGGGCATCTAGCTTGTGCCTGCAACAGCCACCTGCGTCTGTAAGGCTGCCTCCCCCAGTCCTCTGTGGGCTCCCTCCCAGCCAACATGTGGTCCCCATTACTCCTGAATTCCCCCAGATTTACAACACATTAAGTAATTTGTAGGTTATTTCAACTTCAATCTGCTAAATTTGAGAAAATCAAAATTAAATTCAAACCACAAGGAAACTTCAAAGAAAGAGGAGGAAGAGAAAACCCCCAGAGCTCCTCTCCTCCAGGTCCCGTATGTCCCCCTTCTGTCCTGATCTGAGGATCCCGGCCAGCCCCCCACTGCCTGCCTTCCTCTGGGCCTCCCCTTTCCTGGCCTGCACCTCACCCAGGGCCCTCCCCTCTGTCTCTGGATAGGCTATGCCTCAGTTGCCCTCTGCGTGAGCATGCGGGCGCAGGGGCTGCTGTGGGGCTCACGCTGGGATGGGTGGGTTTGGTGTGGGGAGGGGGGACATGCCTCTCCAGCTTTCCGTATTCTCTGCTCCCGTTCCCTGGGCCCTCACCGTTTCCGGGCTCCAGAGCCTCTCTGTTCGCTTTCCTGGCCCATTTTGGGGAAGTCTCCACGGCTCTGTTCCAGCTCCTTCCATGCCTGGGACAGCTGGCAGCTAGTAGGTACCACCTGGCCCCTCGGTTTATTAGCTCAGTTTACCTTATTTTGCTTTCTACCCTTTAAAACAGCCTTGTAAATAAGCAAACACTCGGTGCCAAGCACCTTCGGCAGTTCGCCAGGCTGGTAAATATTTTAGTAGTGACTTGGTAACAGTTGTGTTCACTTTGATTTCCTCGGAAAGGTTCTTGGTGCTGGGGAGGGGCCGTGGCTTGGGGAAACCATTTGCTGGTTATTTATAGTCCAGCTCTGACCACGTGCCCTTTGCTCTGACCCCGTGGACTGTATGCTGGGGTATTTTTGAAGTTGGAGTGACATTGGCCTCACACCCCTGCTGGCCAAGATGTGGAGGCCTCCCCCACCTTCTCCAGGAGTGTCCGTGCAGACAGAGTTGTGGGGTCTGGGATTTGGGAAACTAGACTTGTTCCCACCAGGAACCTGAAGAGATCTGGGAGACTTGGGAAGCTGGGTGTGAGTTTGAGGCCAGCTCCCAGTGACATGGTTCGGACTTGGGAAGAACCCTGAGCAGCAGGCTAAGGAGGGCTCTGGGGTTGGGGTGCTTGATGCTTAGGTCAGAGTTGCAATGGCCACCTAAGATGGCCAGAGAAAAGCTGACTGTGACTGTCGCTGACTGCAGAGGCGAGTCTGGGGAGCATGCCACAAGTGGATGAGTTTTCTAGAGAACCCTTACTGTGGGGAAGAGGAATGCAGGTGACAAGCCACAGAAGATTGACAGGGGGAGCAAGCTACCAGCCAGGGCTGCTAATAGATGCCCTGGGGTCTGGGCCTTTCCTCCAGGCCATGACAGGGACACCTGTAAAGTGCAAGACCGCCCTGCCCAGTGTCAGGAAGCTGGTCTAGCCAGACCCAACTTTGCCATGTCCAGCAAGGCACATGCTGCCCCAGGCTGGGTACCAGGGGAAGGAAGGGCGAGGCGGAGGGGTGGCGCAGGCGTCTGGCTTTAATAGACTGCTCTGCGCAAAGCCACTTACTCCTTTGTTTTACGGGCCGTTTTAATGTACAGATGGGTTAGTTTTAAAGGGATTCGAAATCATGGTACAGGGAGAGCGTGGCACTGTGCCCAGCTTGCAGTGCCCCCAACCTGGGTGGTGAGTGCCCACAGCTGGCCAAGAGCAAAGTCGGAGTGATGCCCGTCTTCTCTCACTTAGCTCAGGGTGGCGGGCAGGCCAGGGGAAAGTGGGTGCCTCTGCGTTGGGTAGGATGGGCTCGGTGTTAGGATGAGGACCCTTGCTCTGCCCACCCACCATCCACACAGGTGGGCGGAGCCTTCCCACGACAGCTTACAGCCAGGGCACTGTTCAGCTGACCAGCCAACCTGCTGCCACTCCCAGCCGCCTGCCCTTCCTCCCTTGGCTCCTGGCGCCATGATGCGCGCCTCCCGTCTGCACCCACGCACACCCTATTGGTGCTCGGCCGCCGTGGGCGCGAGTCAGGTGAGCGGCAGACAGAGTGGCAGACCCAGCTCACCTCCTTCCCGGCGGGACTGGTGCCAGGGCTGTGCTCTTCCCGGAAGGCTTCCAAGCTCCCCCGCACGGCATCCTGTTGAGCCTGTTCTTGGGGTGCGGGGGCAGGCCTTTTTGGGGGGAGAGTGTCTGCCCCATGCTGCCCTGGCGCCAGCTCTTCTTGGAGGCCCATGGTGGTGCCTGAGGGCGGCTCTGGGCTGGGGCAGGAGATGGGGGTGTCTGAGCCGGGAGTCAAGGGAGATGCGGCCATCTTCTGCCATGCTGGGGCCCCACTGTGGACAGCTGCAGAGCCCTGGGCGGGTCTGCTTTGGTGCATGTTGCCTAGTGGCCCCTCTGTCCAGGGTTCTCCATGATGACCGGCAAGACCCAGAGCCTCTCTCTGTGCCCTCAGCTGGGCCCAGCACCCAGGTCAAGGCTCAGGGAACCTCATGACTTTTTGGCCTTGCCCGCTCTGGCTCTCCAGTTTTCAGTGTTCTTAGAATCTTGAGGACTTCTAGGGAGGTGAGAGGAAGGTAGAAGAGGCCTTTTTCTGAGCATCCGGGACTTTCGAGAAAGAGATCTGCCTCCCAAGGTTGAGGACCCCACATCAGGGTCCCGAGGTCTCCCCTCCTGCTGGCCCCTGTGTGGAAAGGAGGGCTGCCTTGGAGAACTTTTGACTGCCCTTGGCCTTGGGTTTCCAGGATGCTCTTGTACTGGTATGAGTATCTGGAAATGCCTTTTCTTTTCCAGTGTCCCGCAGCCTTTGGGAATGGGGTGCCCATCAACACCACTCCCCTCCCCACTGTTGCTCAGGCACAGGTGAGAAAGGAAGAGCCTGCAGAGCCACTCAGGGAACTAGTGGCTGTGACCTGCGCACTTCAGTGGCAGGCACTTGGGGCAGGACGAGGCACCGGTGTCTGCCCAGCCTCAGCAGTGCCTGGAAGTCTCCAGGAATTTAGAGATTCCCTGTGTCTTCTGAAGGAGACGATGCTGTGCTGTGCTGTGCTGTGCCTCAGTTTCCCTAGGTGGCCTCTCAACAGGCACGATGATGACCTTTAGGAAAGAGAGGCAAAGGGTAGTGACTGAGATGACCCAAAGAGGCCACCTGGGCCTGCTCCTCTTCCCTGTCATGGGCCTGCCTCTGCTTTCTAGCTGGTGAGATCAGGGGCAAAGAGCGATTGGCCTCCACCAAGGCCTGAAGGTTTGCTGGGCTGAGGCCACTACATGAGGCCCCCTCCAGCCTGCTAGGTCCCATACAGACCAGAGCCTGCCAGGTCTCAGTTGGTGGGCCAGCGCCTAAGCAGTAAAATACGGACTAGGAAGGAAAAGAAGGTCAGAGGAAGACGCCGTGGGCCCGGAGGCAGGCAGACCCTCCACTTCACCAAGCCCAACGCTGGGTCTGGTCGCAAGGGGGACGAGCTGGCAGGTGGCCAGTTGCCCTGTTTCTCCTTGATGCCTGCGTGGAGGGAGTCCTGGTTTCGAGCTCCCTGTGAGCCGGGAATGGAGGAGAGCCTATGAAAATGATGATATGTGACAATCAGTCACAGCAATTAGTGTTTTGGTTAACAGGCCTTTTTTGTTTTCTCTCACCCAGACAGAATGTCACAAATAAATCCTCTCCTGCATTTGCATATTAATTGGATCGGAGACGTCAAGCATCTTTCATTAAAGAAAATGATCTGCATATTTGGAGACATAAAATAGTTATTTTGATGGGTTTTTTTCCCTAAGATCAGGGGGTGGGGGAGGTAGGTGATGGGAGCGGCAGGATGGAGGTAGAGTGAAGGCAGAGCCAGCCCTCTGTCTGGAGTTAACCCTCTGCAGACTGGGACCGAGGGGTGAGGCTGGGCAGAAGGATAATTAGTCCATAAATAAACCAAAGAGCCAAGGGTCCCAGGCCCAGCTTGACGGCTATGCAGAAGGGGCCCTCAGCAGAGTTTGATGCAAGGAGGTGGGTGGGCTGTGGTCCCTCAACCTTGCCCTTGAACTCCTCCTCTGAGCGCCGTCCTGCCCTGGAGTACTTCCCTGGAGCAGTGGACAGGAGGCAGAGGGCGTGGCCAGGTGCCCACCTTGTACCTTGGAGTCCCCGGCTTGTCCTGTCCAGCTCCATGTCCCCTTCACCTTGGCCCCTGAGTCAGCTCGTTCCCCCAGCCCCTGCTCTTCCTTTCTGGTAGTGCACGCAGCTGTGCCCACTTTCTCCCCACTCTCTGACCTTGGGCTTCCTGTGCCCTTCTCGTTCTCTGCCAATCATCCTCCCTCTCCTCTCCCCAGATGGAAAGTTTTCTGGGGGCAGCAGAAGTGAAGCCTGGAGTCATTATCACATGTACTCGAAATAACCCAGAAAGCTGCAGGGCCCATATTAGGGCATGAGTCCCCGTGGAAAGCTGAGCGAATGTACAGTTTTTGATAGGCAAATGGGACTGCCCAAGTCATCCCTGTTCACCCTCCTGCCTACACTCTAGGCCCTTGTCAGCTGTGTTAGCCAGTGTTCTGGGTGGGCGGCAGGGATGGCTGATGGCTGATCTTGGAGACATTTCTGAGCCCTCCCAGACAACATCTAACTCGCTTTCCAGTCTGCCATCCCCAGCCCCAAAGCCATGCTCTCTGGCACCTTCTCCTGGTTAGGAAGTGTTTAGGTGACGATGATGATGACAATGATGACTGCCACTACTTTTTGCACATGGAAAATGTGTAGACACTTTGCTAAGTGCTTTGCACTTGTCTCCCGGCATCCTCGCTACAGCCCTCTGAGATGGCCATGGTCATTGTGCACACTTCAGAGATAAGGAAACTCAACCTCAGAGAGGTCAGGTAGCATGCTCATCCGTGCCCTTCAGAGTTCAGAACTTGCAGCCAGAACTGAGCTCCACAGGGCTCAGCTGGGGGGCCTCTGATAGAGCAACGGAGATCTGCAGTGGTCTGGCTCCTTGTTTGATCCCAGTCCGGTGCAAAGACACTCTGACTGTGGTGCAGAGTATAAGGCCTGTCTGCACTGCGGCCTCTTCACCCCACTGAGAAGACAAGATCTGCTTTCCCTTGGGGACTGCGAGTGACCTTGGATGACTTCTGTGGAGCCTTTAACCCCAGAGGTGCCTGTTCCACACTTGGTCCTTGCATGCAGCTTTGCTTAGAATTAAGTGCCCGGATCTTCTATTCTCCTCTGATCCTTCTCACTGTGCCGGGCTCCGGGGCTCAGGCCTGGGATTCAGCAATACCTGAAGGCGTGGCCAGCTCTCTGGTGGAGCTATATACCAGCTCACCTCTGTCCCATGGCCTGGGTGGGCCTGGGTTTCCCTTGGTAGCCTGGGGTTGATGCTGCCTCCCCAACACCCAGATTCTAAATGTGTGGTGTGTGCAGCCTTAGGTCAAAACCTTGAACTTCAGGATCCTTTCCTTTGGCTCCCTTCTTCCTCTAGCCAGGGTTCATGAGCAGGGCGTGGCTTTCAGGTCTAAAGGGAAGGTGTGAAGTGTGGCCAGAAGGTTTTGGATGCAAACCGAGTCAGTGTGGGTCCTGCCTTGCTGTTTTTATGACCCGTGTGCCTCGAGCAAGTCATCTCCCTTCTCTGAGCCTCAGTTTCCTCCTGGCTCCGACGGCTTTGCCCCAGCTCGTTCCTGGACCACCCTCTGACCCTCAGTGACTTTAGCTACATGTGCTTTTGGCAGGGCAGGAACAGTAGCAGGGATCTGGTGGCCCTCAAATTTTGGGTTCTTGGAGAAGGGGCTTGAGGTGCCCTCTCAGGGAGCAGGTGGACAGGCGGGGTGTTTTATGGAGTCTGGGGAGTCCTGCGGCAGCTGTATCTGTTAAATGCCAAGAAGCCAAGTTGGTTTAATATGATTGTAGCTGCTGCTTTGATAAATCAAAATAATTAAAAATAATAAATTTGATTCCTCAACCAACAGGCTGTGTGTGGGCGCAGGGCCTGGGTTGCGGAGCTAGGGCCAGGGAACTGGGAGGTGACACTGGAACACAGGAAGGCCTGCCTTTGTGGGATCATAAATGGGGAGGAGGACATGAGACTGGCCTAGAGGTCAGCTCTGCAGATCGATAGGGGGGGAGCGTCTTTCATGAGAAGAGTGTTGTCCAGGTTGGGCCAGAACCCTCGTGGGACCTGCCCCTGCCAGTCTCAGTGTCCTCATCTGTCAAGTGGGGCAGTAGTCCCACCTGCCTCACAGGGCTTTGCTGAGCACGTGGAGGGTGGGTCAGACCCTTGTGAGCCTGTGTCAGGCCTTGTGGCCCCCTCAGCTCATCTTTGCACTGCTGGGTACTGTCACCGCCTGGGGCTCACTGCATTGCTACCCACAGCTGCCCGGGACTCTTCCTCAGCTGCCGGCTGTTGTCCCAACACAGGATTGTTCTGTTTATGAGGACATCCCCTGGTGCAGGACATTTCTATTGATAGCTCCCTTCTGGTTCCAGAGTTGGGTCAGGAAGCAGCATGCCACACCCTGGGACAGTCTCTGGTTCAGGGTGCCGGCAGCTCAGACCACGGTGGGTGGGAGCTGGAAGGGTCAGCCCCCCTCTNGGGGAGGGCCTGGGGGGAGGGAGGGACAGGGTGTCTGTCTCTTTAAATGCACTTTGTGTCAGTGCGATAAGGAATTTGATGGCTTTATCAGAAATACCAAAGCTTTATTTAGCAGGGTGAGGCTCACACCACTCGGCTCCACGCAATCTGCAGATAAATAGCAAAAAAGAAAAGGAGAAAGGGCCCAGCGGCTCCCCCAGCTCCCCAACACCCCACCTCGGCAGAGAAGCAAGGAGAGGCCAGGGGAAAGGCGGAGGAGCCAAGTTGGGAGTTTGGAGGATCCCCGAGTCGCTGGCAGGGTGGGGTGCGCGCAGTGGGACCCACAGGGCTTTCTGAAAGTGCTGACAGGCCGGCTTCTGCCCCTGCTCCACTGGAGGCCTTCCTAGATTTTTCTGTTATCAGGCACAAACTCTAGGACAGTCCTAATTCTTCCAGAGAGAGGGCTCGCGGGAGACACGCCTCTGGCCCTTCCGTCTACCTCCAGCCCAGCCAGGTCTCTCCAGGGCAGTCCTCAGGCCCAGCCGTGGGCGAGGAGGAAAGGCTGGATGACCGGTCAAGGAACCGCCAGGGGGCTGCCCCTCTCTGCAGCTCTGAGAAGGGGGCCCTGGCTCCACACGATGTGGCGGAGGAAGCTGGAGAGGGCAGGGCTGGGGGCCCACGGGACTCTGTGCTCAGGGCCGTCTCAGCCCTGGTCACATGGGGATGCCAGAGAAGCTGTGGCATGGCCCTGCCTACCTGTGGCATTCCAGGACTTTCTGTGCTTTCTGCCAGTTGGGCAGCTCTGAAGGACCCCCCACCCCCATCCTGGCCAGTCTAGATTTCCCTCTTTTGGAAGGTCAGCAAACCAGCAAAATGACATCTTTATTCCCTTCTTCCTCCTTGAGCCTCCTCTTTGTACCCTTGTGTTTGTCTTCCTGCCCCTCCTGGGGGCCCCTCCCCAGAGATCCAGCTTCATGGTCAGCACAGGGCAGCGGTGGCTCAGGCATGGCAGTTCTGAAGTCCTCCCAACTCTGCCCTCCTCCCTTTGCCCTCCACCCCCAAAAGCTTTTGATGGGAGCAAAGCAGAATTAAGCCTGGTCCCCATCCAGGCCTCTGCGTGCCCTCCGGGGTTCTCCTCTTCTAACCCTGGAGACCCGGGCAGGCTTGGGCATCTGTGCTCACAGGAGAGCCTCCCGGGTGGTAGCAGGTGGGTGCTGTGGGGCATGGAGGATCCTCTACTCCTTCCTCAGCTGGGTGCACAGAGATGCTTCTCCAGGCCCCACTGGCCAGCCTTTGGGCTCCTCGCCCCTTCCTGCTGGCTCCACAGTCCAGCAGAGCCAAGGCCTGAGTCCTGTGCAGACCCGGTATACCCCGGCTTCAGGGCTGCTTCTGCCTCTTGGTAGGCAGCAGAGTTGGTTGAGGAGAGGTCTCTGCCCAAATAGGTGTCTCCAAAAGTGGCAGAAGGACCAAGGCCTTCCAGAGCCCACAAGCTGGTCCCTCAGACAGCAAGGAGGTTGGGCAAGGACAAAGGACACTTCGGGGGTGGTTACGGGGAGTCCAGCCTTGGGCTGGCTGAAGGCCAGGTGAGCAGACTTGGAGAGTAGCTCTGGACTGAGCATCCTCTCCCTGGAGCAGAGAGGGAGCTGAGCCCAAGCTCCCCAAAGTAAGTTAACGGCAGGGAGCCCGAGAAAGCTGGGCCAGCAGGCTGAGGGCCAGCCAGGTCAGTCTCATAGGGATTCCTGGGCTTTGGGGAGTGGAGCAACAGGATTAGCCTGGCTGCTTGGGGAGGGGAAGCACGGGGCGAGAAACAGGGGAGCTGGGGGGGGTGCTGGCCAGGGCAGGGCAGAGGCTGGAGGAAGCTGCAGAAAGGCCGAGGCCCAGAGACAGACAGGAGGAATAAGTGGAAGTGACAGGGTCAGGCCAGACCTTTGTCCTGCAGCCTGATTAGAGAGTCTGCCCTGGATTTCTGAAACTTTGGGATGTTGTCGGACAAACTGGAGCTTAATTCTGTCAGAGCGCTGGGGAGATTAGAATTGACATCCTGGGAGCACATTCCTGGCTGGGCAGAAATCCAGCCCCCGCTGGGAAAAACCTGTGAAAGCATGGCTGGCCCGTGGTGGCGGCGGGGGGTGCCCCTCAGCACCGGTGGCCACTGCGGCCTCGTGGGTTGGAGCCAGGAGCCTTTGGAAGCCTGGGCTGTGTCACTGGAAATCACAGAGGCTGGGCACGGCCACTTCTGAATCTAATTCCTTTTCTGGGTCCTTTCCTAGCCGCCCTGCCTGGGGCAGAGAACTAAAGTTGGTTGGACCTCCATTTCCCCATCTTTTAATGGGGCAAGTTCTGCCTTCCAGACAGCTCACCTAACCCAGCCTTCCTTTCCTTTGAACTTGGAGGCCTAACTCTGGGCGGGTGATGGGGACTCTTCCCCATGCTCAGCTGTGGCAGAGCCAGAGCCTGCTGGGAGAAGTGAGCCTTCTCTTGCTCATCTCTCTGGTGTGGGGTGGCAGGCAGTGCCCATCAGCACCATGTTCCAGCTGGTGCAGGTGGAAGGCCCCTGACATTGAACACGGTGGGTCCTTTCCATCGGCCTCTGGAAGCCCCTTGAGATGGGCTTGTCCCTCTCTCAAGAACTCCAGGAAACCCCCACCCAGACTAAGCAAGCTGAGGCCAGCAACGCAGGCCACGCCGCAGGGGCCTCAGGCAGGATGGCCACCCTCAGGACAAGAGAGGGGACTGGAGGACGGGATTGCAGGCCAAGCACCGGAGCCCCAAACGGGGCTGTTTCCGGAAGAATTGAGTACCCCTCCCCACTTCCCTCCTGATTCTAATGACTTTTAAATATTGGTAAATATTTTGGCTGGTGCAGGCTCTCGTGGCAGAGAGCTAAGCTATCTACAGTTCAGGACCTACAAATTATTTATTAAAGATCTGAGATGCGGCGCAATTATGTGGAAAGGGCCCAAAAAATTAAATAAATAAGTAACAAAATAAATAAATAACAGCCCCACTGGCCTCTTGAAGGCTTGGGGAGCTGCACACATGATTGTCGGCTTGATGAAATCCCCCCGGATGTAATGAGCTGATTTTCTGCTGTTAATATTGCATCTGCTGATGAAGGATTCGTTAGGATAATGGAACGAAGCTAAAATATAAATGACTCCCTGTCAAGAAGCAGCTTTTGTTTGTTGATCTCCTGACAGTTCCCGGGCCAAGGCAGGGGTTTCTGTGTGCTCACGCATTCGGGAGCAGGCAGGAGGGCGGGGTGAGGGCCTCCGGGACCCCTGAGCACCTGGCTCCCGGTTATCCTGGGCTTTCCCTTTGAGGTGGGACTGCCCGACCTTTGGAAGCCCTGGAGCCCTGGGGGCGGGGAAGTCATCCGTCAGACCCACCGGGGCCTGTTGCACTAAGATGCTGGGCGGCTGCACAAGTTGTCTGGGGAGCCAGGCAGAGGGATGCACACACACACACGAGAAGACACGTTGCCTGTGTGTTGCGGCACTTGAGACCTGCCGTCGCGGGTACCGGCCTGGGGCCATCGGGAGACACCCAGCCTTTCCTGGTTTCTGTTCCTTCCACCATCAAAGAGCACATCTTGCCCAGGCCCAGGAACACCTGGGCAGTGGTTCAGTCAGTCAGTCAGTCAGGGCTGGTGGGAAAGGACCCATTCAAAGTGAGGGTGTTCACCTTTGCGCCCTGCCTGTCTTAGCTCACCTTTCTGCTGAGCTGCCACATGGGCCACCCACTGTCCTCTTCCTAACAGCATTTGTTTTTTCCTTTTTAAAAAATTATATCATTTTTTTGGACTGGGGATGTAGCTCAGCTGGAAGAGTGCTTGCCTCACCTTCACAAGGCCCTGGGTTCAATCCCCAGCACCACACACATACAAACAAAAAAAGTGATTTCTTTTTTATTGTGAGAAAATGCACAGGCCATAACATTTCCCTGTGTGACTATTTTAAAGTATACAATTCAGTGTCATTAAATACATTTCCTAGAGTTGCATGTCACTGATACCTAGTTCCAGAACTCTTTCATCACCCCCAACAGAAATGGCACCCATCACACTCCACTCTCCCCTTGCCCCAGCCCCACAACCACTAACATGCTCTCTGTCTCCATGGATTTTGTCTCTGTTAGGATATTTCATATGAATGCAGTCAGTGTGTGGCCTTTCCTGTCGGATCTTTCACTCAGCTTGTTTTCCAGGTGTGCCTATGTTGTAGCATGAGCCAGGACTCTGTTCCTTTTTATGGCTGTGTGATACTCCATGGTGTGGATAAACCACATGTTGATCCATTTATCAGTTCATGGACACTTGGGTTGTATCCACCTTTTGGCTATTGCAAATAGTGTTGCCATGAATATTTGTGTCCGAGTTTTTTCTTGAGTCCCTGTTTTCCCTCCTTGGGGTCTATAGCTAGGAGTGGATGTGTTGGATGTCTCCCAGCTTTTAAAGACAGGGACCCTGGCAGCTGAGAGCAGGTGCTTACCATACCAGACATTGTGCTGAGCACTTCTTCAGTGGGGTCCTCCCAGCAGCTGGCAGTAAGTTTCGAGGCATTGTTCAGATCAGCTGTCACCAGCTCTGTCTTGGATCTCTCTTACTTTTTCTTCCCTGTGCCCAGCATGGCGTGGTGCACACAATATGGGCTCAATAAACACGTGATGATCTCACAGAACCCGGCTGGGGGAGAGCTGGGGTCAACTTGGGGAAGGGCTGGGAGCAGTTGCTGTCACTCTGGGCATCTGTCTGGCCACTGTGCTTGCCGGTCCAGCAGATATTCAGCCCTGAGTGGGCTGAGACCGGCCAGAACGCTGCTGAGCCCCTCCCAGCATATGGGAAAATCTTGCTGACTCCTTGGCCAGTACTGCTTCTCATCTTGACCTTGAAGGCCCTTACAAAGGGAGCATACCAGGCCGCCAACTCAGACCCTTCTTCCTGGGAAGGAGACCAGTACTGTCCAGAGGCACCTCTGTTGATCGATAGGCCCCCTGGGGAAATGGTGGCAGTATTTTCTCCTCCAGAGGGGTCCCAGGAGGGGCCACTGGAGGGGCCAGAGGGCACCTCTTCTCCTAGAACCTTGAGCATCTCCCATCAGCCTCAGAGTCCCTGGCCATGCATGAGAATCATTTGAGACAGCGTCCAGTAGGACATATGAAGGCTTGAGTTGGGAAGGCCCAGGACAGACTGGGAGAGTGAGAGCGCCCAGGGCCAACCTGGCCAGCAAGGTTCCTAGCTGAAGGACAGAGGGGCCAAGCTGGGTGCCTCTCTGCTTTTTTATTTTATGACTATTGTTAAAAAAAAAAAATTCTTGAAGGGCTAGGGAAGGGGCCCAGTGGTAGACTGGCGAGGTCCTGTGTGCAGTGGCCAATACCACCAACAAACCTGGAGCCTGGGCTTAAAAGAACACGTTGGCAAACCCCTTTCCTGTTCCTGAATCCCTAGGTCCTCCTTCTTGACCCTGTGCAGACTTTTCAGGGTTCTGGACAAATGCCCGTCAAGACTGGGCTCTCTCCAGGTGCTGGACAGACACAGCCACCTGGGCCTCCCTGCCGGGAGGTCTTGGGCACCCTGCCCTCTGCGGGGACGGGCAGCTCACTCTGACTGCCGTCCCATCCAGACCCGGCACCTGCTGGACCACGCAGAGCCCGCGGCCCCTCATTGTCCTGCTAACCACTGTGTAAAGGTTCTGGGCGTCCTGTGACCTCTCCGTCTTGCCTGATCACGCTGTGGATGGCCCACTGACACACATCCCTGGGCGGGCGGGCACTGCGCGGGCTGGGGAGGGCCTGCCTGGCCCCTGCGTGGCCTTCTCTCCCCAGCCCTCCTCCCCTTCTCTCTTTCTATTCTTTCTTTCTTTTCCCCTCTATTTCTGCCTCCCTCCCTCTCTTTCTCTCTCTCACTCTCTCTTTTTCCCCTCTTTTAACATGGTTTTCCTAAAAAGTTTTTTAATCAATCAAATTTGAGGCAGAAAATAGGTTTTGTCACGCCTGGTCCCGGGATAGTGTGACTCTCACCCAGACTCCTGACAGCTCCTCAATGCAGGGAGGGGGCCAAACAGAATATTTCTCCGGGAAAGTGCCCGTTTCCATGACGCTGCCCCTTGTTGTCTGTCTGCCCCCCTCCTCAAGCTGCCACTGACATGGCCCCAGTCCCTGTGAAAGGGCCAGGCCTGGAGAGGGGGTGTGCGAGGACGGGAGGCCGACGGGGGCAGGGGAAGGAGCCAGCACTGGGGGGAGCCGGGCAGCCCGACAGCTGTCCTGAGCCTCCATGGCCCCAGAGGGTTGGGAGCAGGTAGGAGAATGGGGACAGGGGCCTGGCCTGGGCTGCATAATCAGAGGAGCCTCATACATACGGAGCTGGGCAGCCGCGGGTGAGGCTCCGAGGCCGAGCCTGGCCAGGCATTGGCTCCCGGCGACTGCGAGGGATGAGCCTTCTCCAGGTCCTGGTACGCTGGCCCCTGCCCTGCCCCCCCTTCACTCTCCACCATCCTTCCTGGACCCTGGACTCCAGCACCTCTGCCCCTCCTGGCCCGGCCCACCCGGGTGCCCCACCGAGCTCCCAGGCCCCTGCTCTTCCCTCTTCCTCCTCCCCATCTCCGTCTTTCACCCTCTCCTCTCTACTCTTCTCGCTCTCTTTTATAATTAATGATTAGTTTTAATTGGTTTGCTTAGGCCGCCTGACAGCAAATTAACAGAAGCCAGCCCAGAGCTGCCAGGCTCGGGTGGGAGACCACTGAGCTTCCGACCGGCCAGGGGAGGCATGAGGCAGGCTGCCCCACGCTCTCCCCTCCTGGCCAGTGGGCTGGGCGAGCTCCGCAGAGGTCAGGCAGCAGCCAGCAAGAAGAAGGCAACATACTTCGCGCGGGAGGGCTCTCTGGGCCACCGTCCCCGGCTTTGGTTTCTGTCCTCTTCACTGTCACACACTGGGGTCAGGCAGGAGGGGGGCAGGCTGCTGCCTCTGGTCTGGGGCAGGGTGCGCTTTTGATTCCACCATCCTCACCTGGACCATGGGCCAATAGGGCTGGTAGCTTGGCACCTCTGGAGCCAAGATCTTTCCCATGGACAGGAGGAAGGGGCCACAACGTTGCTGTCACCATGAGCTTTGTTAGCTGTCCTCAACCTTCTGGTCCTTGGTTGTCTGACTCGAGTAGTTAGGATTAAACACTGGGTGGACAGACGGACAGGTGGATGGATGGAGGGGTGGGCCGCTGACAGTGTGGGTACGCTGGCATTCCTTGGGCACTTTCTGCCATGACCCTTGAGCACGTTCCTTCCCCTTTCTAGCCTAGAAGGGTCTTGCTTATCCTGAGCCTCCCTGAGAGTAGGCTCCCCACTCTCTGGTTTTCCCAGCTGCTCTACCTCTTCCTGGGCCTGGCAGAATCCCTCCTGACCACACCCACTTCCTGACTCTGCTAGTCCTTGGGTATGCCACCTACTCATAGGGGCCAGAACAGGCATCAGGCACAGAGAAAGGCAGACAGGAGAAGATACTTTGGCAAGGAGAGAGAAATGGTGCTGGGATGCAGCTCGTGGTAGAGCGCATGCCTAGCATGCTCAAGGCCCTGGGTTCCATTCCAGGCCCTGCCAAATAAAAGAAAAGAGAATTGAACATGTAGTACTGGGGACTCCTCACCGCCCCCTACCCCGCCCCCCGGGGACCTAGAATCCACCAGTGTCCCAGATCCACCCAGAGGCAGCCTCCCTGCTGTGATCCACCAGGCCACCTGCTTGGGGCCAGTGCATCCTGGTCCTGGAACGTGGCATCTCTGCCCCTCCCCCCTTCCCCCAGCCCCAACCAACTCCTAGAAAGTTTCCTGCCGATTGTTCTGTGCGATCAGATCTGCAAGTTGCTCTCTAAGCTTCTTGTCACATTTTGACTTAATGAAGTGCAACTGCTGAGGGATTTGGGTTCAGCGCTCCGGTCTCCGCGCTCCCTTGTTGTCAGAAAACAGGGGTGGTTGGGGACGCCAACACAGCGCTGCAAGTCGTTATCATTCCGGTCAGTCTGTTTAACACAAAATTAAACAAAGAACTAATTAGTGCCTCATGAATTAATAAATGCACAGTTGCCGGGGAGGATGGGAGGGGAGAAAAAGGTGGTAGAAGGGAGATACTGGAGTTGTGGAGTTGGGGGGCTTTGGGGGTCCAAGGGAGGCTGGCCGGGACGCCTTGAGAGAGCATAGGCAGAAGAGCTTGGGATGGACAGGACAGTGATGACACCCCAGCCAGGGCCCAGACTGACTGGCCAGGACGTGAGCTCGGCCAGCGGAGCCCACCTGGTGCCTCCTGGTGGAGGCCTGAGGTCTCTGTGCCTGGTCCTGCGGCCTGGTGTGGGGTCCTTCCACTTGGCCCAGCTAGCCTCTCCTCTGTGACTCCTCCCTTTTCCACGCTGGGCCTCTGCTGGCCTCCTCTGCTCCCCCTTTCTCTCTGCTGCCCCCTATCTCATTTGCCTGCCCAGCTCTCTGCAGACCCTCAGCTCTTACCATCTGCATCAGATAGGTGGGTGTTAGAAGCCTGCAGGGCGGCCCTCCACAACCACTGCATGCCCACCACACCCTTAGTCCTCCCAGAGGCTATACTGGCAGGGTGGGTACCCCTCTGCCCCAGCCCAGCACAGGCAGCAAACACCAGCAGAGAGCCGAGCCCTCCTTAAGAGGGCATGTCAGGTACAATTAGCATTATCTGTCTAAATATGTCCTGGGAACGGGAGAACGGCTGGTGGGACTGGGTGGCATTCCGGGAGCCCTGTGCAAGGTCACCTCATCTCCCACAATCCCCCCAATCTGATTTGGGGATTACACGGCCTAAGGAAATTGGTGTTATTCCTCTTGCATCATTGATAAGCCACAAATGAGGGAGAGGAAAGAAAAAACGTAGCCAAGAGCACACTCTCCTTAGCGGGGTTGATGCTGAGACCAGAGCACAGGGCCGGCTCAGCAAGGGCAGGTGGGGCCAGGTGGGTGGGCAGAGGCCTCCTTGGGTTTTCCCTCCGTGCTGGGGATCTCTCCTGAGTGAAGCTTCTCACACTCCTGCTGTTGGCTGGAGGGCCTGAGCCTGAAGGCCAAGCTGAGTCGTGTGTTGGTTAAAGACCCTCAACATTGTTGGGCCATTTCCCTCTCCCTACGTGGACGTAGTTGTGGGGACTTACTGGTGGACCCCAGGTTGGGAGGTGCTATCCGCAGCCTGTTCCTGAGGAGTTGAGGCCTCTTGGTATACCTGCCCTGGTCCACCCTTGCCCTTTGGACACCCACTTAACTCTAGCAAAAGCTTGGCATCTGTCACTTTTATGTTCGGGGCGGGGGGGTGGGGAGTGTAAAGGAGAAGCCGATGCTGTGTTCTGTCGTCTCCAGGCGTCCCTTCTCAGCCACTGCAACTCCATAGGACTGGTAGTCCCCATAACCGGAGCCCCCCATAACCAGAGCCCCCCATGCCTGATTCCCATCTCTGCCTCTGTGGACAAGAGTGGGAATCATGGTCTGACTTTCCTCCCCTTGGTTAGGGCTGTCCTGAGATCTGTATTTCCCTGGTGATCGGCCCTGCTGTTTTCTGAAGTTTCAGACTTTGGTTGGTATGTGCTTAAGTGGGTCAAAATCAGAGTCTACTCAGCATGTCTAAATGGCTGACCCCTGCAGCTGGCCTCAGAGCATCAGCCCCTCAACCCACAAAGTGGCAGGGAATCCTGGGGGTACACAGAGTCTTGGAGGGCCTGCCCTGGGGAGTTGTGGAGTTCCTGACTGAAAAGGCTAAGGGGAACATGGCATGGTGTGTAATCCCAGAGTCTTGGGTATCTGAGACAGGAGGATTGCAAGTTCAAGACCAGCCTCAGCAGCTTTGAAAGGTCCTCAGCAACTTTGAGAGACCCTGTCTCCAAATAGAAAAGGCAGGGGAGAGGGGGATGGGAATGTGGCTCATTGTCAAAGTGCCCCTGGGTTCAGTCCCCAGAACCAAAAAAAAGAAAAAAAGACTAACAGGCTCCCCTCTCTTCCTCCCCAGGATGAAGTGACACCCCAGCAGCATCTGAGGCACCTCTAGGACCCATTAGGAGGTAAGGCATGCACCTTCTCCATGATCCTGTGTCTTCTCTCCTGCTGGTGACCACTCGCATGCATGACACATGTGTCATCCTGAGTACCCAGGAGAAGTGGGAAAGGTGGGGGGGACAGGAAATGGGAGCCATGCTGCCTATTGGAACCTGGCAAGAAAAGATGAGCCCCAGCAGAGCTTCTCTGATTGGCTCTTTGGCTGGAAATGGGCGGGGGACTCATGGATGGCAGACAGGGGCAAGGACTGTGCTCCAGGCAGCATGGGACAGTGGGACTCTGGGGCCTGGGCTTGGGCTGCCGGCGGTACGTACCGTGCACCGCTCTGGTCGCCACTGCTGGCTCTCCCTGGAGCTCTGCTGTGGCCCTGCCAGACAACCCTGTGGGCTTGAAGCCCTGGAACTCCCCCTCTGCCTGTCCCCTCCAAGGCTGGCCACCCAATTGGCCTCCTCCTTCCTCCCAGACCACAGCACCCTGCCTTTCCACAGCCGAGGACTCCCCCTGGGCTGGGCACCTGGGGCTGCCCTGGTCTACCCAACCTTCACAGGCTGTCACAGTCCCCCGGTGGCTCGAGGAACCACAGGGCCACCGGGCCTTGGGCCCCAGGCAGTGCCGTGTCAGAGGTGACCGGTGGAACGCCAGTGTTATGTAAATAGCGGGGCCTGCCTGGCGGGCGAGCTGGCTGGCTGCAGCCATCCATCATCTCCTCTCGGCGGGGCGGGGGACAGACACGGCACCGTGCGCTTGGCTCCAAACCTGTTTGTTTTCCCTTTGTCTCTTGCATTTCGGGGGCCCGGCTGCGACCGGCTCCGGGTTTTGTCCTGCTGACCCCCTCCCCTCGGGAGGACGGGGGAGGGAGGAGAGTCCCCAGGCTCCCACTGCGGCATCCCTTTCGTACTTCAAAGGCTACCCCAGCATTGTCTGCGCCGGCGGGCAGTGGCCCTGAAAACGTGATCAGAGGCGGCCCGGTGTAGGGCAGGCCCGGCCCGCGCCCTGCGCTCTCGCTGGGGCCTGTGGATTCCTCCCTTTGCCGCCAGCACCACCCTGGTTACAGCCTGCTCCCGGGTCCTCTCTGGCCTTTCTCTCCCTGCACCCCTTCTCACCCCCTTCTGGCTGCTCCTTCCTGTTCTCTCAGCCTCAGCCTCCTCTCAGGCCTTTGAAAATCTCCACCCCTTCCTATCATCCCTGAGAATCTCTAGCACAGAGAATCTCTTCCCAGGATGCTGGGAGCTGGAAGTTGGCTTCCTGTGCTAGGACTTGTTCTTCCCCTTCTCCTCTCCACTTCTACTCCTTTGAAAGTCCAGGTTGAACATTGGAGCAGGCATGCAAGTCCTGAAAGTTGGTCCCATGAGCCTCCATTTTCTGAAGCAGGCCTGGGCTAACTCTGGCCCCTGAGCCACGTTTGGCCCACAGTCTGTTTTTATAAATAAAGTTTTATTGGAAACAGCCATGCCCATTCATTTGCATACTGCCTATGTCTACTTTCACTCTAGAGGGGCAGAGTTGAGTGGTTACAACAAACTGTTTGGCCTACAAAGCATAAAATATTTCACATCTAGCCCTTGACAGAAAAGATTCTGGCCTCAGCCCTGGAGGTTCTGGCTGCCGCTCTCTGTCTCTCTGTGTGTGTCTCTCTCCCTGGTAAAATATATGTAACGTGAAATCTGCCGTCGTGACGATGTTAAGTGTACCATTTCCTGGCAGTACATGCATTCACAGTGCTGTGCGCCATCATCATGAGCTCAGTGAGATTGCTCTGAGGGGCGTGGGCGTTTGTCTGGGAGCCCTATGCTGGGGGTTGCAAGCTGTTTGCTGTCCTGGTTTCTTGGGGAGCCCCCATCTCTTCTCTCCTTAGGGCTTCACCCTCTGCTCAGTCTTCCTGCCTATAAGTCCCAGCCCTTCTCTCCTCATCTGAGTTCCCTCCCAGCTCCGACTTCCAGTACCCAAGTAGCCTTTAGCAGGCGGTTTAACCTCACACCCAGTTTCCTCTTCTGCATGGTGAGAAGAGCATCTACTTTGCAGGGTTGTTGGGACAAGTGAGTGAGTTATGGCTAAAAGCGGCCAGCCCAGGACCCAATAGGTAGCAGAAGTACATGGTTCCTCCTCCCTCCCAGAGTCTGTGTCTCCACAGTGGGCCCACAGTGGGCTCCTTGGCCTGGGTCCTTGACAGGCCTCTGGGCAAGTTCCACGGAGCTGCCCCTGCTCTGGGCACCTCTGAGTTTGATCCCTTGAGAAGGCATGGCTTCTGATTCCAATGAACCTGTGGAAGAGGAACACCCCCTGGGCAGTGTACTGCAGATGGCCTTGTAGATGACCTCTCTGAGTGCCAGCATCTCGATCTGTAAAACAGAGTCCTGACCACCATGCTCTGCTCTTCGGACTGTGGCTAAGAAGAACCGGGTGTTTGGGGACTAGCCCTGAAGGCTGTGGCAGGTATTGCCAGCAGGGAAACAGGCCAAGAAAGAGTCTGGGTCTGAGCTTGGTCCCATGGGGGTCAGGCCACTGTGCTAGCTGAGAAGTCCCTGGAACTTACTTGGTGGGCAGTTAGTTGTTCTGTCCAGGGTCATGGCCAAGGCTGTCCTGGTCCAGCACCATGACTGTGGGCTAACCTGGGGGCCAGGCTCCAATCCCTAGAGGAAAGGCTGGCGGAACGGGGGAGAATGAAGTTTTACATGTCTAGCTCCTGGGGCTGGAGCTGAGGTGCTCACTGGCTACCCTCTCCTGCTGGTTCTCCGCAGCCTCTTTTCCTGGCCTCTGTGTGGGCGCCGGCTTGGGTGCCTCTCTCCTCTCCTCCAGTCCTTCTCTGTACCCCGGGACTTGTTCTCCCTCCCTGCCTTGCCGCCACCCCCCGCGACTCCGGCTCCCTCCCTCTCCTCTCCTCTCCTCTCCGCTCTCTCCTTTTCATCTACTCGGAAGGCTTTACTTTACTTCCTTGTCACCCTAATTGATTGCATTAACCTTTCAGCGTATTGGATTTCCCCGGCATCGTGCAGAGAAGCCCTGTGCAATATGCTTATAATCTGAGCCATAATGGACAGTTTGCAGTCAACAAGCCCCTTCTCCCATCGGCCCCGTTGACATCTCTCTTGCCCAGGCCACCCTGGCCACTTCCCTGGCTGGCAGGGGTGGGGCAGTGGAATGGGGCCGGGAGGAAGTGAACACACCCTCGGGCCCACCAGTGCGTTTCCCTGCTTCTCTTTTTCCAAGCTCCTTGGCCTGGGTCCTTGACAGGCCTCTGGTCTTTAAGAGTCCCCTTGGCTTGGCTTTCTGCTCCTGGGACTCTCTGCCTGCTGAGTGGCTGGTGGGGCCAGCGTGGAGTTGGTGAAGGCGAGGGTCCCCTGTTCCCCAGAGCAAACTGTCCCTCTGTCACTTGCCTGGGAGGCTTTGGAGAAGAATGATGGGGATGACTGCAGGAGGCAGGGGGTGGCTGAGAGATGAGATCTTTGGCCTTGACAGGACCCTGAGTCAATGGCAGGCCTCTGTGGGCCTCTGGCAGCTGGACCACTGCTGCAAAGGGTGTGGGGGCACAGGGGAGACAGAAGAAGGGGATCTGTCAGAGCCGAGGGAAGAGAGAGGAGCACTGCCAGGGCTGGCCGCCCCTGAGCCAGGCGGCAGCAGCTTTTCCCAGCAGCGAGGACCTAACACGTGACGCCTCAGCAGCCCTGTCTCCAGCACCAATGTCATGCTGTGCGACTGGGTAGTCAGTGAGACATCTCAGGGTCTCGATGTCCCACCAGATGTTTAGCAGTAGCTTTGAGCAGATCCATCTGCCTTCATCAGAGGAAGAGGGATGGTGCAGCAACAGGCAGTGCGCCAGCAGAGCCCTGTGTGGAGCAGTCCCACCTGGCCTGACTTGGCTCCCTCAGCTGGGCTCCTGGATGGTACCTGCTAGTCCAGCAGTAACAGAGCAGCCTGCCCCATGCCCACTGCCTGTCCTGGAGCTCAGCCCCAGGCCTGAGTCCCAACCCCATCCATCCTGGCCAGACCCTCTGTCCAGCGGCCTGGTCAGCCGAGTCGTCACTCAGGACAGGATGGGATGTCAGGTTGAATACATTAGTGTCAGGCTGGAGGAGCAGGCGGAAGCTCCCATTAGCCCTGGTGGTACTTCCTCTCTCCCACACTGTTCTCTCCCGGCCCTTTGCCCATCATCTTCTCCTTCCGACCATCCCTGCCTCCTCCCATCACTCCATCACTCTGAAGGGCAAGCTTTGGCAAGAGAGAGCTGGACCTCGGTCCTTCCCATCCTCTCCCAAGGATTTCGGGGGTAGGCAGAGGGCACAGCAGGGAGAAGCCAGGCTGCGAATTAAAGTTTGTGATTGTCAGTGTCAGGAGAAGCTAAATAACCCTGTAAATAGTATGAAGGTGAATTCACGGTCTGCTGCACATGGAGAATACGAGTGTCTGCCAGACGGGCGAGTGCGCAGCCCGGGAGTCCGCCTGCCTTGGTGGGTAGCCTCCTCTCCAGGGACCCAGCGAGAGGCAGGAGGAGAGCCATGAACTCTCCCGCCCCTGCCAGGGAGCAGCTGCCGGGGAGCCCCCACCAGGCACCCGGGGGCAGCTCAGTGGCTTGACAGCCTGCAGGCCCTGGCAGCAGCGACCTAGGGGGACGTTTGTAAGCACCAGCAGTATACAATCACCAACACCATCCTCTACTGGCAATTGCTGTGTGCTGTGTGCCCACAACTCCCAAGCAGAGAGTGCTGTTGTGACTCCTGCCTTTTCTCCCCACTTTTTTATAAGTGCTTTATTGAAATATAATTCACATACCATAAAATTCACCCTTTTAAAATGTACAATTCAGTGGTTTTTAGTATATTCATGAGGTTGGGCATCCATCACCACTATCTAATTTTAGAACATTTTCATCCCCCTGAAAGAAACCCCAAACTCATCAGCTGTCACTCTCCATCCACCCCTCCCCACAGGCCCGGGGAACCACTAGTTATTATTCCCTTCAGATGCTGAGGAAATGAAGGATCAGAGAAGGCCAGTGACTTAGTGAAGGTTGCACAGTCAGCATATGATAGAGCCGGGAGACTCCAGAGCCAGTGCTCCAGGAGGGACCATTCCACGTCCTGGCTACCCCCCCCCACACACACACACACATACACACACATGCCCTGCCACGTGTTTCTGACAGTTTGGACTCAAACATGTACATGCACCATCCAAACATGTAGGTCCAGACAGAGACACACATCTCTCTTCTCCCCAGATAACTTGCGACTCCATGCAGAACAGCTTCACACACATCCCCGTAAGGACGGCTGTTGTCCCTCCCCTGGATGCTCTCCGGCTGCCCTTGCCCAGCCACACTCCTGCAAGGGAGGCTGAGCACAGAGACCAGCAGCAATCGAGGAGCTGAGTGGCCAGAAAGACCCAGGTGGTTTTGAAGTTTTAAAATGAGAAATCCCCATGGATAATTGTAGCTGAAATAAAAGTGACAAAGCAACCTTCCCAAACAGGTCCCTGCCTTGGCTCGTGCCATCGGTGATGCTGTGCCCAGGGGGCAACCCCAGCCCTCTTCCCTGCCTCCCACCCTCTGCCTCCCTGTCTCTCCCACTCGCCTCCCTTCTGTTCTGTGTGCCTTACCCCTTTCCTTCCTGCCTGCCTCTCTCTTCTCTCACCTCACTTTCCCACCCAAAACTAAGAAGACAAAACAACAACAACAAAAAACACAAAATTTCTGTGGCCAGGCTCTTGCATTTACAAAATTTAGGAATTAATGTGAAACCCTCACGGTTTCAGATAAGAGATAAATAGGAGGCCCAGAGACAAAGGGAAAAGTAGGCACGAGAGAGTCTGTTGCATTTGGTTTGGGGTGTTTTTTCCTCCTTCTTCTCTCTCCCTCCAAAGCGGAGGATCCGGCCGGGCCAGTTTGGATATTTATTAAGAAAAAGCCAAAGATAATTAACTTTTTTGTTTTTGTTTTGTTTGTGGTGCCTCCCCTGCTGGCACCGCTGACTGCCTGGCAAATCAAGCCTGCTCCCTGCTCCTGGGTGCTGGGCTGCCGGCAGGTCTGCCGCTGACTGCCCTGAGCCTGCCGGGGCCATTGGCTGCCCACTCAGCCACCTACCTTGGGTTTTAGACCCCAGGTCCCTTTATGCCACCACCGTTGCCACGCCCCCAGGCTCTCCTGACTAGAAGAGCACCCTTTAGAGGTGGGTAAGTGGTATGTGGGGGAGGGGCTACTGCTTGGGGTTGTGTCCAGTACTTCCCTTAAAGGGGGGTGGTCAGACTGAGCCTGTCCCATAGGGAAAGGGCATGCCCTCTGGCCAGTTCAAGTCTACTGACTTCCCAGGAGAGGGTCAGGAGAATAGAATGAGTTAGAAGTGCAGGGAGTGGCCAGATTTGGGCCAAGTTGATCCCACCCTTGTACCAGGAGGCTGGTACTCTCCCAGGATCAGTGGCCCCTCGGGAATGCCCAGGAGAAGACTCTGGCCCACAGAACCACCCTGTGGTGTCTGTCCTCCTTCAGAACCAGGCTTTGTCCTGTTTCCATTTCCCACACGGCCTAGGCTGCCAGGGGGCATGGCACAGTGGCCAGAGAGCAGGGGCTCGGGTGAGAAGCCAGCTGCCTCTGATCAGCTGTCCTGGAACCACGTAGATCCCTGGTGTCAAGCTGTGGCCTGAGCCCAAGCCCAGCTTCTGGCCAAAAAGATGCCACTGAGAGTTAGAGACCTCTTGAAGGGGGACAGAGCTGAGATCTCAGGAGCCAGAACAGCCAGAGTGAGGAAGGCCACCACCGTGTTGTGCTGAGCTGCCTGGGACTGGGGGTGTGATTCGCCCCAGCAGGGCCCTCCCCAGCCAGGCAAAGGGCAGCCATTGTGAGGTCCTCTAGGTGAGGATACTGCTTTGGAGCTGGACACAGAGAGGAGGACATTTTTCAAGGATTTTTCTGGCCCCCTTTTTTTTTCTCTGAAATATAAGGATGTGCAATTTTTTTGGTTTCAATTTAGCATTGGAGAATTTTATAATTTAGTAATTAAAATCTCTGATAGGCTTTAGAAATTGCAGCTAATTGAATTTAATGGGAAGATGATTTTCAATTTTATTTGATTACCGGGACCCCTGGCATCGGTATTTATGGGAAAAAAATGGGAAATGTGCTGTGTGGGCTAAGATGGCATAATTGAATTAGGGATAATCGGATTTCTCCGTCATGAATTTCACTATAATTTTCCTATAATTTTCCATTAGATATCTAGTTTACAAATATTCACAAAGAAATGAAGCTCTTTCGGAATGGAGATTGCTGGCTAACAGGATTACAGGGCCGAGCGTGCGGCTATGCCAGCCCCTACCCTACCATAATGCGATCCCTGTGTCTGCCTTACGCTTAGCGTGGCCTCGGCCCTTCGCTCTGCCACCCACTCTGTGGCTCTTTCCTCCCCTTTGTTTCCTTTTCACCCACATTTGCCCCCCCGCCTGACACCCACCTGTCCGTGCCCAGGCATGGGCTCTGCTGGCTGATGAGCCCGGGCCGTGGCCCAAGCCGTGGCACCTCTGTCCCCCCAGCTCCCCACACTTCCCATCCACATTCTGCTGGCTCCCCACTCTCCCAACACCCTCCCTCTATGAGCCTGGGGAGTGCGCTCACACGCAAACACACAGACTCCCTCGCAGGTGCGAACATGCTGGTTCACATGCACACGCGGTCCTTTGGCCGGGGCTTTTGTGCCCTGGCCCAGTCGCCTCAGAGGGAACCAGTTTATTGGGATCCTAGGGTGGGGTGCAGGAACAAAAGGAGCTTTGTTCAAGTTTATGTGAAAGTTACAAATTCAAAATGAGAGCAGATAAAGCATGAGATACCTGGTGTGTAAACAGGTCGGTGAGTGAGAAGGCCCCAGGCTCGGGAGGGAGAGAACGAGTGGGCACACTGGGGGTGCGGGAGGACAGGAGCCAGCCGGGCAGCTTGTCTGGGGAGAGCAGGTGGCTTTCCTGGGTCCTGGCAGAGCCGCTGGGTGGGAGGACTGCTGTAAAGGTTTCCACTTCACTTTTTCTCTTAGGGTGGGGTATCTGGAGGAAGAGCTGGGGGTTTTGGGCCCAGGTTCTGGGACCAGAAAGAACTGAGGCATTAGGTGTTGACTCCAGGCATGAATGTCCTTACTGTGGCCTGGTCTCAGGGTCTCAGAGGTGTAACCATGTCAGGGTCATCAAGGAAGAAGTAGGCCATAGTCTCAAGAGATGCCTCTCCCCTTGCTTTGAGCACACACACCCAGAGACAGACAGAGGGAGAAATCTGGGGACCTCTTCATTCCACGGCCTCTGACCCGTGCACAGCCTCTGACCCTCTTCTCCGACCTCAGATGCTAAAACGCCAAGTTGGCCTCAGTTTCTTGCTTCTCTGATCTGTTCTCTTCTACCAAAGGCCCTTGCTTTTGGGAATGGCCCTCTCCGCCTGCGGTGACTGACTAGGGCCATTGTCTCAGCAGATCAGACGCTCTCCAGCGGCCCAGGTCTCCCCCCACCATAGGCGGCACATGGCAGCCCCTCTATCTGGCCCTGCCTGCGCCACCTCCTCCCAGCCCTCGTAGTTTGCCCTATGAGCCATTCCCTGCCAGTCTTAGCCCACCAGAGGACACAAAGTTACGTGATGGCCAACCCAGTAGGCACTGCCTTGGTAACTGGAAAGAGAGATACTTTCCTATCCACCCAGGCACTCCTCAGGGGTCACTCCTGACCATCGGCCAAAGCCCAGAAGGACATTCAAAGCCAGCCAAAGGCACACAGGTCCCCTATGCAAGGAGCTCCTGGTCTGAGCAGACATCTTCAAATGACCTTCCACTGTCACCAGACTTTCCCTCTATACTCAGTTGCCCACCCTAGGACTGGGATCAATGGCCTATTGTTATAAGCCAAACCTGCAAGAGGGCAGAATCCTTGCTTTGGGGTGCCCTAGGTGGCAGCACCCAGAGGTAGGTGTGTGCCCCAGAGCATTCCTGGACACAAGGATGCCTTCTCTGAAACCCCCATGGGGAGCAGAGCACGTGGTCCTCCCTCACTGGTTTCCCTGGGCCTCCAGTTGATTCTCAGGCCTGGCTTTGCGTAGCACGGGGCTTGATTGGGTTTAGGAGTTCTGTCCCCTACTCAGGGTTTTAGGTCCAGGGGACTCTCAGTAAAGACTTTGAGCCTCTCCAGATACTATCTGCATATAGTGTTGGGGACAGGGGGAGGTTTGTGTGACAGCTAGAAATGGGGTTTGCCAAAGAAGTCATCAGAGAGGGCTGTGGAATAAATTCAAGATGATACACTCTTGTGAGGCCATTTAGAACCAAAGAATAATTAGGAAAAAAGAAGAAAAATAAGGGGAAAGTAGGAGAAAGAGTAGATTGACATCTTTGCCCCAAGGCCTCCTCTTTGCAAAATATAAATATTGCAGAAATATGCCAGCGCCATTTTGCTGAATGCCACCTGAGACCAGAGAGAGAGAGAGTGAGAAGGGCCTGTTTCCCTCCCTTCACGGAAAGGGAGTGTGGCCCCTCTGGAAAATAGGAAAGAAGGGAAGTAGAGAGAGAGAAGGCCTGGCTTGCAAGAGGCAGAGAGCTGCGGACAGTGGGAGCAGGTCCTGAATTAACAAAATTGCCCTCCTGGCCCCATAGGTAACTTGGCTTATTAACATACATGGCTGCAGCAGGGACCTGGGGAGGGGGATGGGGGGGGGTGCTGAGACACTCACCAAACTCTATGAGAGAAAAAGGAGAGTAAGGATAGAAGTTAGTGCCCAGTTCCGCCAGAAATGAAGTCTGGAATGAGGTCCAGTGTCAAAGTGGTCCTGACTCCCAGGGCACAGAGGAAACAGGTGGCAGGACCCTGGCACTTTTGTTGAGGGGTGCCTGTGCTCTGTCTGGGAATGCAAGGGGGACGCGTTGGGGAACCAGCCCAAGTGATGGCAGATGAGTGGAGGCGCGACCCGAGAAAAGACTGCCCGAGGGCTGGCCCAGGGGAAGTCAGGGGGCACCAGACCCATTCTCGTCGGGCCTTGGGGCTGTGGCCCAACTGGAGGTAGGAGGAAGAAAAAGAAAGGCCCGGAGACCAGGGACCTGCGTCGCAGGGAGGGCGCCGGGACCCATTTCAAGGGCAAAAGCAAAGCGAAGCGGCGGAAACCCCAGTGTGTCCCGGGCGGGCGGGCGCTCCCGGGAGCGCGGGTGCGGGGGGCCCGCGAGGCCGACGCGCGAGTTTCCCGACACTCACAGCCCCACCGCCCGGGACTCCTTTTTCCCTCGAACT